>NC_056735.1:318311012-318611012 GCF_019279795.1 Protopterus annectens
CCTCCTGTTATTTGAGAGAGAAAAAATAGATTAGTCTTATGCTGAGCACTCACTCCCTTTGAGATCTTGAGCTCAAGTTCTAACTTGAGATCTACCCCCTGGGGTACTAGGGTCCATGATATTTCCAATATGTTCAAATACAGTGAATAGGTCACTGGAAAAAAGTTTCCTAGAATTGCCTCAGATCATGGGGAAAAAATTCTTCAGGTCCAGGCCTGAAGAAGTCCGAGTCTGAGAATACTCCCTCGATTTCTTTGCCCTCTGATGTATCCCATCACCCTATGATGATGATTTGTGAGTTTTCCATTCAAAAGTTTCAGGAATAATGTTGAATCATTCGCGTTAGGTAAAAATGTTAAGAATCTATTTATATCATCTAAATCTTTTTTCTTCCTGTCCTGGTTAGGTTCCCATCATAGTACTTTTGTGAAACTAGATTACAGGGAGATGTTGCAGACCTTTTATGAGCTCTTAACATATCTGTTTTTTAGCGCTATGCCCAAACTAATATTGGAATTGTTAGAGGCTCTTAATTATTGCTAAACTTGTCTGCACTGCCATCTCTGTTCTTTCCTACAATTTCATGAACTTTAATCATCCTTTGACATGGGAATGAGGTCAGTTCCCATCATGGTATTAGAAACCCAAAATATTTGGAGAAATTAAAAAAGAGAGAGAGACCATTTATAGGTTGCCATCTTTGTGAGTCCATGCTGGACCTACACCCATTAATGTCATTGCTGAGTAGGATTTTAGTGTTGGTCCTGACCTCTTCAGTGGGACTTCAGACTTGTGCATCATTACCACTGATGTAGACATTGCCGTCATCATCAGTGTCCTTGGCACTTATGGTGTCATGGAAGCCTACTTCCTTGAGGCTTAAACTCAGTCCTTCAGCCTTAGAGTTAGCTGCAGCCTCTCTGAAGCAACCCTGCAGTTGTCAAGGTCAGCCTTTAAACTGTCTGGGTTGGGAGCATTCTTCTTACTGGGGATAGTGCCCACAACCTTCCTGGACCTAGGCAGTCATCATTAGATGCAATCTTCCTTATTGACTGGCATTCCTATGGTATTACATTGGGATGAGATGCCTAGGATTAAAATGACCTCCAGGTCGATAGCCTAGTAATATGCTATGATCATATGACATCAGTCTTGAACCAATTTTTTTTGTTTTTTTGTCCGTGATGATTGGGTTATTTGGGGGTAAGCAGATGACCAGCTTTTATCATTCTTAACATTTACCATAATGGGTTGCAGTGTTTGCCATTTTGGGTCAATTATGCCAACTCTGGGGGTAGCACCAGTGTGCGCCTTAACTCTTTGACTCAGAGTTGCCTGATATATTGAATTGAGGGCATTCTTCATCCAGTTATCTAGTTAGCAGTGTTTAAACATGTACGTATTAATCACACATTTCCGCAAAATGCTGCAGTTTAAAAGTATGTCTAGTGTTGTCGATTTTCATCCTATTGAAGTGTAGGTTGTTCCATCCTTGTAGATCGAACCTCAGCACAGATCCATCCTGAGCTCTACTTCAGTAACTCAGATTCTTGTTTGCTGCCTCGGCTATTTGGATGCATTTTTGACTGCTCCAGTGACCTGTATCCTTTTATTACATTTTTTTTCTCAAACTTCACTGTTAGCTTCTCTCAGTAGACAAGGAGAAGGGTATTTCTCTCTAGTTAACTTTAATTCGATTAGGATTTTTTTCTTATAATTGTAGGATTAGAGTTAGTTTTTTGAATAGGATTGTTTATAGTGTGCTGTGTGTGTTTGTAACTATTTTAGATAGATTTAGTTTTAGTCTCTTATTATAGGATTAGCTTATAATGTCTGCTGTGCTTTTTTAAATGGATACATTTTCATGGTCATACTTAGTATCAGTAGTTATATTAGTGTGCTTGCCTCGGCAGTTTGAGTCATGGCTGATGGACAAGGGTTTAAAAAGTGTACAAAGTGCAGACACAAGCTCCCTTCCAAAGACCCACACATCTTGCGTGTCTGTTGCTTGGGAGCAGCTCTTCTCAAAACTATGTCAGGCCTGCTCCTTATTCAGCTTCCGGGCTGTTCAGACCAGGAGGAAAAAGTTGATTAAGTGCCTTCCTCCCCCTCAGACAGGGTCTGCTGTGCCTACTATTACTACTACTACTTACTCTGCCCCAGCTGGGAAAGACAAGAAAGCTAAGGACAAGCAGAAGGAAAGTGAGAGAGACAAAGGAGAAAAGAAAGAGAAACAGCAGGATAAAGGTAGAGAAAAATCAAAAGAGCAATTTGAATTGGACAAATCCCGCAAGAGATCGCCAGATCTGACACTTCTTTATGGTTTGGATCCGAAGATTCCGAGATGTTCAGAACAGACAGGCGTCCTTCCATATCACTGTTGGAGTATTCATTACATTGGGCCACCCTTGGCAGGAGATTCCTAATGTCCAGCCAATATATCAAAGCCTTTAAGTTGCTGTAAGGTACACCGTACACCACATGTTTTCTCCTCACTTAGCATGGGGCATAAAGGTGATGTCTGGATATACCATCCTCTGAGCTTCTTTGCCACCAGTCAGAATGCCATCTGTTGATCGTCTGTCTGATTGCTCAAGTCATTGGTGATTTATCTAGCCAGTCAGTTAATTAAGTGCCCCTTGGGTTTTTTTCAATTATACTTTTTACTTTTTTTATGTTGTTGGGTTTCATGTCATCCAGAAAGGGTAAATGCCAGTGTGGGAGACCGATTCCCCTTATAGACTGTCACAAGCAGTTCTAGTTCTGTTTAGGACCTTCTTACAACCATGTGTCTTGTATGATTTGTCAGGCTTTTGTTCCAAAGACCTTACATAGTCATCTTTCCTCCCACCATTTATCTTGAAAACCAGCATTTCGTGAAAGACCCTATGGGGAGGGTACTTTTCAGCCTGAGGGTCAGCCATCTTCAAAGAAGAAGGCCAAAAAAGTAAGGCAGATTCTTCGGCTGTGCTTCCTCCACTGGATGTCTCAGTTGAGGATGGTGAAAGCCCGAGGATCGTTTGGTTTCTGAGCTGGATTCCTCTGCTGCAACCGGTTCAGAGGCTGGTATGAATCTGGCTTCTCACACGTCCTTGGAGGCCTTGCAGATATCCAGTTTGGACACTCTGGGGAAACTGTGGCTGATTATCACTGATGGGCCTGGGGGGGGGGGGCAGATATTGGTTAAGGAGGAAGTCCTGTCTACAGTTATTGAGTGTAGGCTGGAGTCAGAGCCTTCGATGTTTCATAAGGCAGATTTCCCTTTTAAAAAAAAAAGCAGAAGATAAAACATATTGCTTCTGCTTCCATGGACCTTAAAAGTGAATGGCATAATTTTACATAGGGGTTGTGCAGTGCCCTTATGACCTTGAAGCTTCCGGAAGGGATTTCTGTCCTTCGTCCTTGTTGGTCATCTTCCCTCTCGAGATCTAGGGATCAGGATGCCTCTGAGAAAGATGACCTCTGAGAAAGATGAGGATTCAGATGAAGAATCCTTGGCCTCTTCTACCCATATATTCCTTCCCCTCTGGAGTATGGCTCTGAGGAAGAGGAGTCTACTAGTCCTGAGTCCCCTTTTAAGGATATTTCTTTTGGGGATACCGTTACCATGGTGATGGAGTTCTTTAAATAGGATTGTTCCCAAATGTCTGAAGTGCAAAGGAGATATTATGAGCTCCTTCAAATGAAGTCTCCCAGACCCTCTGCTATTCTTCCTGTCTTGGCTGGTTTACTGGATGGTTTCTTTTCTGCTTCTCGGGCTCCAGGCTCTTGGCTCCCTGCTCCTAAGAAACCAGACCAGTTTTGCAAAGCACCTGCTGACTACAAATTCCTTTACTAATGTCCATCTGCTGACCCTTTGGTGGTCTCTGTGGCATCTGATAAGCCTTCTTAATTACTGCCCTTGACTAAGCTTCCTCTTTCTGATAAGGACAGCAGGACCGTGGAAAGGCAGGGTAAACAGGTTTATACTTCAGCCACTCTAGCCTTTCAGGCTGTTAATTAGCAGACTTGTATGACTAGATATGTTGGCTCTCCTTTCTCAGGCTTATCAGGTTATTTTTGACCTTCCTGACTCTGAGGGTAAGACTTCTGCCTTGTCTCTGTTAGGGACTTCTTCCCAGGTAGCTCGTCATTCTATTAAATGTAGTTATGATGCAGCAGATGCTTCCTGTAAGGCTGCTGCTTCAGGCTATGTGTTGAGGAGATGTTCTCAACGTCTGCCTGATATTGAGGCTAAGTTGATGGATGCTTCTCTGGACAATAAATGTTTGTTTGGTGCTGCTGCAGCTGATTTGTTCAAGTCCCTGCAGGAGAAAGGCAAGGAGTTACAGGATCTGAAACATGTTTTTGTTTCACCAGTGCCTACGTTTCAGAGAAATTAGCCTACTAAATCACCTTTTGTTAGAAGGCAGTCTCATACTTCTTCTCCTCCTCCTAAAGGCAAGAAGGGTGTTAAGAGGAGGGTTCCCCTGTTAAGTCTACCTGGACCCATCCTGCTCAGAAGCCTACCTTTCCTGATAAACCAGGTGATGTCTAACTACCAGATATCCTATTCCTATGTTGCAGTATTCTTGTTGTGGGATTTCCCGCCTTAGGTACGTCTGTTCCTATACAAAAGCTTCAGCTTGGCTGTTGGCAGCTGCCTAGGACATCACACGTAGGGCCATAAACCAGGGGCCTTAAATGTGACATCTGCACGCACAGACATCAGAACTTTTCAGCTCCAGATGACCAATGCACCGTGTGCTTCACTCCTTCAATGCAAACGTCTAAAAAGCTAAGTATCCCATTGGGGTTTTTCTTCTAATTAACTTGCTAAAGCTTGGTTTGTTCTAGCAACTCCTAGCCGATGTCAGCAAAAAAGGGTAAATGCCAATATGGGCACCAGATACCCCATAAAGACTCGCATGACCGCTGCGTTTTTTTGCTTAGGCCAGCATTTGTACCGAAGACCCTTCACAGCCATCTGGCCGCTCTTAATCTTTACTTGGAGAATCAACGGCTTAAATGGTTAGCCCTTAGGATGGATCCTGCCTCAGAGGCCTTGACAGAACCTCCGTGCAAGAAGGCCAAGTTTCTCAGGCCCTCTACCTCTGCCGCTCCACTACCGGACGCCCTGCCAACTTCCGATTTAGGAGTTGAGGGACGCCCGGAGGATCCGTCGACTTCAGCGGCGACCTTTGGAGAAGCCGTTTCTCAGTTGACGGCCGGCACGTCCCCAGAGCCAGCCCAGACTCCGACTACTGCCGAGGTCGAGGGAGAACCAGACTTGGCAGAGTCTCCGGGATCCCTCCTCCGGAAGCTACTACCATTAGACCATCATCCGACTCCAGGCCTGCACCTACATCTGCACCAACTAAAAAGAAACAAAAAAAACAAACCCTCAACCAAAGAAGGCCTATCTGACTGGCAATCCTTCACTTCTTCCTTGATGCAGGCCTTTATGCCCCTTAGGCCTTTAGCCTCATCCCCAACTACTCTACCACTGCTAAGCCCTAGACCTGCTTCTGCCTCTTCTCTTCCTCCTCTAGCCTCTCAGGACAGGGAAGAAGAGCAAGACGCCTATTACTCCTCCTCTGAGGAATCCATTTCTTACACCTCCCAAATTGCTTCACCTTAGGAGTACTACTCTCCAAATGAAAAATTTATTGAGGGTGACTCTCCCCCAGAGGATATTACATTTGGTGAAACTATCACCAAAATGAAAGAATATTTCAAATGGGATACCGTTCAAATGTCTGAAACTCAGAAGAGGTACTTTAAACTTTTACAGGTAGAATCCCCCTCCCCTTCTGCCATCCCACCTGTCATACCTGCATACTTGGATGCTTTTACCTCAGCATCAAAGACACCAGATTCTCAGCCACCTGCCCCTAAGTGGCCAAGACCGCTTCTACAAGGTGCCTGATGACCAAAAATTCCTAGTGAAACCTCCCCTGGCAGACCCAGCTGTGATTGCCACCTATCCTGATAAACAATCCAGACTCATTCCATCTGCCTTG
Source organism: Protopterus annectens (assembly GCF_019279795.1). Classification (NCBI taxonomy): domain Eukaryota; kingdom Metazoa; phylum Chordata; order Ceratodontiformes; family Protopteridae; genus Protopterus; species Protopterus annectens. The sequence goes on from NC_056735.1 coordinate 318,317,015, forward strand.
GTCTTACCCACTGACAAAGATAACAAATCTATGGATAGGATTGGTAAGAAGGTCTATACCGCTTCCACTTTGGCTTTTAGAGCCATCAGCTATCAGACACGTATGACCAAATATGCTTTGGACTTAGTTTCTCAAGCCTCTACCTTGCTGGCCAGTACTCTTGACTGCCCTACAAAAGCTGACATCTCTTCTAAACTATCTCTGGCTGTCCAAGTAGCCAGACACTCTTTTAGATGCAGCTATGATGCTGCAGAAGCTTCTACTCGCTCTGCATCATCTGCTTCTGCTCTCAGGAGGTATTCCTGACTTAGACTTCAACACTTACCAGAAGACTTTGTCTACGATCTTGGATGCTCCCCTGAACCCCAATTTTCTATTTGGAAAACAGTCTGCAGATCTTTGTCAGACTGAACCCAACCTCTGCTGGAACTACCTCTTCCAGACCTAGAAGAGGTACCAGAAGACAAACCACTTCCAGGCCAGCTGCCCCACAGCCTCCTCCTGGGCTGCCTTTTCAAGACAGAGGAGGCCCCAACAATGTGTGACTGTCTTGCCCCCCCCCCCAACCCCTCTCCATCCACCTCTCCCACTGCCTCCCCTTTTGGAAATCCATCACCACAGACAGATGGGTGTTGGCCATTATCCAAAAAGGATACTTTCTCTGCTGGAAAGAAAAGCCACTCCTAAGAGGCATTCCCTTTCCCCCCAGAAATCAAAGACATCTCTTACCACAGGTCCTGACAGACCTTCTGAACTTAGGGTACCATAGAACCTGTCCCCTCAGGACAGGAGGGAAAAGACTTCTACTCTCGACTGTTCCTGGTCCCCAAAAAGGACAGACCATGGAGACCTATCCTTGACCTTTCCTTCTTAAATCTTTTCTTAAAGGTGCCCACCTTTAGAATGTTGTCGCTCCCAAGCCTCCTTCCTCTCATACCTACCAAGGGTTTCATGACCACATTGGACCTAAAAGAAGCCTATTTACACTTACCCAACTTACCCTCCCACAGAAAATGCTTACATTTTTCTGGATTCTCTTCTCATTTCCAATTTACTCCCTTGCCCTTTGGTTTGTCCACCGCCCCCATAGTGTTCATAAAATGCCTGGCTCCTGGCATTTACCAATGCAGAACACAGGGAATTCAGATTTATCCCTACCTAGACGACATCCTGATCCTAGCAGACTGCAAAGAAACCCTTTCAGCCCATCTGCATTTCACCTTGTCACTTTTACAAAATCTGGGGTTCACCATCAACCTCCCAAAGTCTTCCCTGACCGTAGAGCAAGACAAGCTATTTCTGGGTTGCAGAATTAATAAAAGCCTTTCTACCCAAAGATGAGGTCAGCTCTCTGACCTCCCATTTCAAAGCCCTGTTGCAGACCCAACTAATAACTGCAAGGCAATTCCTAAGGATCCTGGGCCTAATGGCAGCCACCATCCCTATGCTTCCACTAGCCAGAATGCATATGCAAAAGCTGCAGTGGTATCTTAAAAAACATTTGGTCCCAACACTAGCATCCCCTGGAGCAAGAAATCTCACTCCTACCATGCCTAAAGGCGGAGGCCAGCTGGTGGATTCAATTCCAGCTCAACCCGGGTCTTCCTCTCCAGCTCAGTCTCCCAACCCAGGTTATGTATACAGATGCATCAGACTTAGGATGGGGAGCCACTTTGGCATCCTACAGGGTTCAAGCAACATGGCATCCTTCTTTCAAGGCCAAACACTTCAATGTGAGAGAAATGACAGCAGTCCTCTTGGTTCTGAAGACCTTCAGTCTCCTGCTGCTACCAGGTGTTCTCCAAATAATTGCAGACAACACCACAGTTATGTGGTACCTCAACAAACAGGGATGAACAAAGCCGTTCCACCTGTGCAGACTAACCATACTGATGTGGGATCTAGCCTCTCGCCACAACTTGTCCCTGCAGGCATCCTACATTCCCCTGCAGGACAACATGCAAGCAGCCCTCCTAAGCAGGACATCCTCTCCACAACACGAATGGATGCTGGACAGGACAGTCTTCCTAGACATAGCCCACCGGTGGGGCACTCCTCAAATAGACCTGTTTGCCCCCCCCCCCCCACCTAGAACAGACAACTGCAGACCTTCTGTACCAAGATGTACTCTCCCCTCTAGCTTGGAGAGTAGATGCTTTCAGCATTTCTTGGAAGGGGACGTTTCTATATGCCTTTCCCCCTTCCCACTAATTCAGAAAGTCCTCCTGAAAATCAGGAGAGACAAACCAAAAATCTTGTTGGTGACTCCTTACTGGGCAAGGCAGCACTGGCTCCCCCTACTTCACAATTTAGCCAAGCGCAATCACCACAAGTTACCCCACAAGGTGGACCTTCTGACGCAACAAAAAGGGGGACCCTCATCCACCCACACTTGCAGATGTTGTCACTGACGCTGTGGGTGACCACTACTCAGAGAATGTGCTTTCAGTCCAGAGGGAGGCCAGGAAACCTACTACAAGAAAATCATGCCTAGCTAAATGGGAAAGATTTTCACAATGGTGTCTGGACAAGGGAATGGACCCATGCATTGCAGATCCCTCCCCTAGTTCCTACATATGTGTCAACTAGTAAAAGGTGGACTTTCATACTCTTCAGTAAAAGTTCACCTTTCCGCAGTCTCAGCCTGCCTACCACTAGACCCTCCCTTACTAGCCAGGCTCAATGTTAAGCTTTTCAGGGTGGGAGGTTGGCATAATGGTCAAGGTGTTTACCTTAAAAACAAAAGGTCCAGAGTTTGATTCTCAGATGGGGTAAATGGCTAGGCTTAAAATGTCTCATAAAGGCAGTTAGCCTAGTACACACCTATGAACCTTAAAAGAGGTCTTACACATAAGGGCTGCAAGAAAGCCCATCCCACCACCCTGGGACCTTAGCTTCATTCTGGAAAAGCTAACCCAGCACCCATTTGAACTTGCTGGGACAGCTACTCTACATATGTGTACATGGAAGACTGTACTGCTACTGGCCATAACTTCTGCCAGAAGGGTGTCAGACCTACAGGGCTTAATGGCCTGCCCCCCTTGTACTACTTTCCACAAGGACAGGGTAACACTAAGAACCAAACCCTCCTTCATGCCTAAGGTGTTCAACGATTTGTCAATAAACCAATCTTTTCACCTACCCACATTCTAACCCCTCTCCCACCAATGAAGGGGAGAGGATACTTCACTCCCTGGCTGTACACAGACAGTTAAGATTTTACCCGGACAAAACAAAATCCATTAGAAAATCTAGTCAACTCTTGTTTCCTTCCACCCCAGGGCCCTGGGCAAGGCGGTCTCCAGAAAAAACATTGCCTGTTGGATCAGGAAACCCATTTGCCTCTGTTAATCACACCATGGCAAAAAACACCCATTGGGAGTAAAAGCTCATTCCACCAGGGCAATGGTAGCCTCCAAAGCCTTTATCAAAGGCCTGGACACTGCTTCCATTATGGGAGCAGTGACATGGTCCACTATTCACAATTTCACAAAACACTACAAGTTAGATAAGGTCTCCAGAGCACGAGCAGGATTTGCCAGGGCAATCCTACAGGGCTTTGTAGAATCGGCCTCTTTGTCCACCACCCTTCCTTCCAGCTAAGCTGTGGTACTCTCCCACAACAAGAATACTGCAACGTAGGAATAGAAGGGTATAGAATAGTTGTGTACATTTTTATCATAACCGTAGATCTCCTTCACTTCCATGTTGCAGTATTCCTTCCCACCTACCAAAAACCCTTTTCTCTGTCTCTTACTCAGCCCTACCCTGGGGACCTATGAAAACCACATAAGGCCTCCATGGCCCTATGCCTGACATCACTGGCATCTTCTCCTGCTGGGTCTTCTATTCCTTCTGGGCTTTCACGTTCTGAGGTCTGTGCATGCAGACGTCACATTTAAGGCCCCTGGTTTATGCCCCTACGTGTGATGTCCCACGCAACTGCAACAGCCAATCTGAAGCTTTTGTATAGGAGCTGACGTACGGGTCGCCTGAGGCGGGAAATCCCACAACAAGAATACTGCAACATGGAAGAGAAGGGCATCTATGGTTATGGTAAGAATTTACACAACTATTCTTTTCTTCCCAGCCACGTTGTTCTTTCTCTTCGTCTTTCTCTGTCTCTTCCTGTTTGGTTAAGCATAACCAAGATTCTTGGGTTCTTTCTATCAATTGCCAGGGGTGTTTCATGGTTTGGAAATCCCCCCCCCCCCTTCATGGGCATTTCTCACCCACCTCAAGAACAGTTTTTCCAGAGGTGCTTCAGGATATCTTGACTAAGGAAACTATTCAAGAGGTTCCAGCTGCTCGAGGGGTGGGGGGGGGGTGGTTTATTGCAGAATTTTTTCGGTCCTCAGGAAAGAGGGCACTTGGAGACCCATTCTGGATCTTTCTCCTCTGAATAAGTTTACGAAGGTTCCTTCCTTTCGAATGTTGTTCTTTCACACTTTGTTCCCTTTGCTGCTTCCTCAAGCTTTTATGGTTTCTTTGGATCTCAAGGATGCTTATCCCCATATCCCTATTCATCCCTTTTTCAAGAAGTTTTTTATTTCTTTGTTGCTTCCTGGCATTTTTGGTTCTCTGCTTTGTCCTTTGACCTCTCTACTGCCCCAAGGGTATTCACCAAATGCCTAGCTCCTGTGATTGCTTTTTACAGGATTCTGGGGATCCAAGTATTTCCTTACTTGGACGATTTTTTATTTCAGATATCCTCTGACAAAATTTTTATTTTGACATTTTCCTTCTGCAAAGTCTGGGGTTCACAGTAAACTTAAAGTCTTTTCTGTCTCCTTCCCAGGACCATGTTTTCCCAGAGTGCAGGATTCAGATGGTGCGTATGTTGGCATCTCTGCCTCCTCCCAAGGTCTTCATCCACATTTTCCTTCTTTCAGACTTCTTCCTCTGGTATCTGTCACAGCCAGTGAGTTTGAGTGCTCTGGGGTTCATGGCATCCACCATCTGTATGCTCCTTCTGGCTAAACTCCACATGAGAAAGTTTCAATGGTTTCTGAAGTCGTTTTGGCTTCAACATGCGCATCCCCTAGATCTTGTCTGCTTCCTTGTCTAAAGAAGGAACTTCACTAGTGGATTCGGCAGTTGTCTCGAAACTCAGGGCTCCTCTTTCATCCCCCTGTTCCCTGTCAGGAGCTGTTCACAGATGGCTCAGACATGGGATGGGGAGCAGCTTTTGGCTATCTGAAGGTGCAAGGGGTGTGGTTGTACCTCTTCAACAGCAAGAGCACATGAGTGTCAGAGATGAGGGCTCTTTTGGTGGCGCTGAAGGCTTTTCATCCTCTTTTCTTCCCAGGACCTCTCAAGATATTTGCAAGCAATACCACAGTAATGCAGTATGTAAACAAATGGGGGGGGGCAAAATCTTATCTTTGCTGGTTGGTTCCATGTAGACACCTTTATTTTCAGAGGACGTGCTTAGGGTCCTGTAGGAGGCCAGGAAACCCAATACTAGGAAATCCTCCTTATTCAAATAGAAGAGGTTTTCTGTTTGGTGTCTTTCTTGTAACCTGGATCAATTTTCTGGAGCGGTCCCTTTGCTTCCCTCATATTTTTGTGAATTGCCCAATGCTGGGTTGGCCTTTTCTGTTGAGGCCCACTCACTAGCTATCACTGCTTGTCTGCCGTTTTCTCTTTATTTGGCTTCTAGATCTGAGGGTAAACAATTTCTTAAAGGCGCCCCTCATATTAGGGATCCTAGGTAGCCTGTTCCTCCTCCCTGGGATCTTAATTTTGTTTTGGAAAGATTGACTCTGGCACCTTTTGAGCCTGCTGCTTCAGCTTCCTTGCAACATTGTTCATGGAAGACTGTACTTTTTTTGTTGGCCCTTTTCTGCCAGATGAGTGTCTTGAGATTAGGAAATTTGATCAGCTGTTTGTTTCTTTTCATCCTCTGTCCCTAGGATTAGCTGTATCCAAGCAAACTTTTTTTCTTGGATCTCTATAAAGTGATTTCCTTTTGTTCTTTTCATGGTAAGAGCTTTCATGTTGCTGTTCATGCTCATTTTACTAGAGCTGTATCTTTTTCTGGTGCTTTTTTTTTCTTCAAACACTCTATTCTTCAGGCAGTTACTTGGACTTTTGTGCATACATTTATCAAGCACTACAAGTTGGATGGAATGTCCAGAGCTAGAGCTGGTTTTGCTAGGACCATAACGGAGCTCCTTCCAGCATAAAACAACAATAAACCAAGCAAATAAACTGAAAGGAATACACGAACTGGAAACTTTTAACAATTTAATCCACAGGTCAAAAGCGCATTAACGTCTCCTCATTACAAAGTACGTTTTCGTCTTCTAAACCAGAAAGACTTCATCAGATACACTCCATTTTAATGAATTACATTTATATATAGTACATACTTAAACATACACCAATCACTTTGTTCCAATTGATTTAAAAACATCCAATGAACCAAACTTTTTCCCATACTCATGAATAATTCATTTCTTATTGCCATATTGTTGCTTCCTTAAACAAAGATTGTATAAAAATTATCTTGCTGCTAATATTTCCTTAACGCTAAATAAATATTTAATGAAATAGATCTCTGGGTGAAAAAACTGTCATTGTAAAACATTATAAAACCATTTAAAACTGTGAAAATCTGTTTGAAACTATTTAAAAGTTGTCCTATATAGTTTAAAACGAATGAATGTTTACATCTACTCTTATTTCATGAAAATATATATTTTAATAAATATTATATAAATATTGAATAAATAAAAACAAAATTGGATAAAAATTGATAAAAAACTTTTTATAAATAAGATATTTTGGACTTTAGAAAATGTTATACTTAAAATGTGTTTTTGTTATTTGCTTTTCTTACTGTGAACCGTGTATTGTAATTATTCACAATTTGGCAGACCTTAACTTTAGAATAGGTAAAATAGAAATGTACTCGTTCAAACCTGGCTTATTCCCTGCATCTAAGGTCAATTGCCACCACAATTCCCTCACTTCTATTCTCTCTTCCCACGGTCCACCCCTACCATCACATTTAACTTGTTCTAATACTAGAAAAACAAAAGTGGCTTGTGCACATGTAGTCAGGTGCTTATAAAGTGCATTAGTTTCTTTTTTAGTTGACATTTCATAATAGTGTTCATAAATCCTTCTCTTGAGTTTTCTCTCCGTTTTACCTATATAGAAGGATTTACAAACTGTGCAAACTACAAAATAAATAAGTCCTTTTGAATCACAATTATAATATTCCTTGTTAACCAACCATTTCTTCCAGGGGCCCACAAAAAGTTACATATAAAAATTCAAGTAATTTAAGACTATTATTAGAAAGTAAACCAAGAAAAGCAACTAGAAAAAAAGTGGGTACTTATAAATGTGGCAGGTGTAGTCAATGTCAATATATTATGAATAAAGAGAAATTTTATTTAGAAAGTAGGAATAAATGGTTGGTTAACAAGGAATATTATAATTGTGATTCAAAAGGACTTATTTATGTTCAATATATTGTATGTCATTTCTGACAAGTTAAGACAGTAGTGTTATACACAAGCCCATGTTAAATCCTGCCTGTAGTATCTAAATTCATTAGACTGCTTCATCTTATATGACAGTTGTATATTTTATGTCTAGATTTATTAAAATCATACATTACATAAGTATTGTGTTTTTTTTTTTTTTGGCTGTTGCTTAGTTATTTGAGAGACCGCAAACTGTAATGTTTATTCTTATTAGCTCCTTCCAAGCATGTTTATACATTCCATAGACTTTAAATTATGAGGCCCTTCTAGTTTCTTATTAGTTATATTTCCATCCTTACATACACACACATCAGTACTTCAAGCATGGGCAACAATGCCCATCCAGTTTTGCCAGAATACCATTCACTAGTTCATATGGTGTGTTTCTAGGCTGTTCTTAAAATATCCAAACCAGTATTTGTCCTGTTCCATTTTACCAGCCTTTTCCATGCAGTGCCCACTCTGCCAGTGAACCACTCAACACACCTTCCATTCCCACAGATATTTGCACGAAGGAAATCGGGTGACTCTCTACCACTTTGCGGCAACCCCAAACACCCCTAGAATCAGCTTTCCCCATATGCCCAACACATCCGTGCAAGCTCACCTCCCAGACCACTGCAAAGGATATTGCACAAGACCAAGTGCTCTTAGTCTTTCACAATAACTCAGACTTCCACTCTTATGCAAGTCCTTAATGTGTTTGGACCTAAATACATTTTAAATATAAAATTGCTCTTTTTTTTTTGTTTGTTTTCTTTTGTTGTATCAATAATCAACTTAAAGGGCTAAACAAAGTGTTGGGAGACCATCATTGTGTTCATGTGGTTTAACGCAGCCCCTTTATTTTATGTGTGTGTGTGTCTGTGTGTGTGTCTGTGTGTGTGTCTGTGTGTGTGTATGTATATGTATATGTATACATATATATATATATAGTACTTGCGTATTATCGCAACCAGATTTTCGCAGTAATGCTGGATGTCCTTCAAGGATGCATCTGCAGTCATAACATATGGGTTGTCCTGCCTCAGGCAGCCCTTCAGTCGGCCGGATTCCAAAGTCTGGGTCTGGCCTCGGCTGATGTCGCACTTTCCCCGACGTCAGAGCGTCTGGGGTATAAAAGCATCAGCCGACGCCATCTTCCTCAGTCTTTCTTGCCGTGCGGTGCCCGAAGCAGAAGCAGTTCGCAAGTGCTGGTCGGCCAGCTCCTTTGATTCAGCTACCGAAGACTTGAAAGCTAAGTACCCCGTTGGGGACTCTTTCTTGCCTCAGCCGATGTCAGATAAAGTAAATAATTGTTTAACTTGTGGGAAACAAATACCTCATAAGGATTTCCACTCTTACTGTCTCCCTTGCTTAGGCCCAGACCACGACGTCTCAGCCTGCTCTGCCTGTGCTTCCTTCAACCGACGAACGCTTAGGTGTCGGTCGGAGTTTGCAGAGGAATATTTTGGGGCTAACTTTGCGTATATAATGCCATCAGAGACTCCGACTTCACATGTAGTTAAAAAACGGAAGGACAAGGACCGACCCTCGCGGCCCGCGGTTTCGGCTGAAACCTCGGTCAGGCCTACCGCGAGTGTCTCGGTTTCGGCTGAAACCGAGTCCTCGGTGCTTCCTGTTGCCAAAACCTTACAACCGACTACCTCGGCCTCGGAGGCTCCGGCCGAGTCGGTTATTGAACTACCTACGGAAACCGGTGTCCAGGACATGTCCGACACCATTCCTTTAGACAAGTCCACCCCTGCATGTGGCGCAGCCAGACCCCCAGCATCCATGTCCATTAAGGCCTTCTCTAGGGCTAAAGCTGCCAAACTTGCCAAAGCTTTGCCTCCCATGTCTACCTCTCAGAGGCCTTCTACCAACACTCAAATTCTCAGCCTAGCAGAGGACCTTATCTCCTTAATTAGAGGTTCTCAACCTCACCCGGACAGGGGCTCTCTTCCACCTCCAGACAAAAGGCCCAGGGTTGAGCCCTCTGACCCCCACTCTTCAGATGAGTCTACGGATGAATCTGTGTTGTCAGAGCACCAGCAGGAGGCTTATTCGGCCTACAAGGATTCTGATGCTGAAGAATCTATTCCTTCGGCCTCCCCTCCTGAAGAGTTTTCTTTTGGTGAGACACTGCATTCTATGAGAGAGCATTTCCAATGGCAGGGCCAGGAATTTTCTGATTCCAGAAAAAGATTAAGGACCTTTTTACATTTACCTCAGCATAGGCCTTTGGCTATACCTCCTGTTTTGAATGTTATTGATGATGTGTACTCTGATGCTAGTACAGCCCCTGATTCTCTCCCTCCGGCTCCTGCCAAACCTGATAGGTACTACAGGGTTCCGGATACTCATTTTCACCTGTACAAGGCCCACACTGCAGATCCAGAAACCATTTCACAGGGCCCTAAAGGGGTTGCAGCTGTCACTGCTAAGAATCCTTTACCTTCTGAAAGGGAATCTAGAGCTTTAGAGCGATGGGGAAAGAAAGTTTATACTTCTGCAACTCTTTCTATGAGGGCATTAAATTGTCAATTCCATATGATTCAGTACCAAGAGTATTTGTTAGATGAATTGTATAAGAAACTTTCCTCCTCTGAGCCCCTTGACCGTAAATCTCTTCAGGATCTGGTACATAACTCACAGCAGGTTAGCAACCATTTTCTGCAATGTGGCTATGATGCACTGGAAGCTTCATGTAGGTCAGCAATGACAGGGGCAGTTATACGAAGGCATGCCTGGTTGAAGGAACAATCTCTACCGGACCATGTTAAAGCTAAGCTCCTGGATGCTCCAATGGAAAAACAAAAATTATTTGGTTCCACGGCCCAGGAGGTCTTAAAGAAGTTTGAAGAAAAGGCAAAATCTGTGCAAACAGTCAAGGACTTTCTGCAGGTACAACCACCGAGATTCAGCAGAAATTGGCCTACTAAGAATTGGTCCTTTCCAGACTCAGATCACAGAGAGGCAGGAACAGGCGTACCAGAGGTAGGGGGCAAGCTAGAGGCCACTACAGAGGCAGTCAGTGGCAGCCACCCAACCAGAGAGGTAGTGCAGGAACAACAACAACTGCTACACCAGGTCAAACACAATGACTTATTTTTGACTCCGCCAACCAGGGCTCAATTAGAAGCACCATTGGGCGGAAAGCTTTCTTTATTTTCAGAAAACTGGCATTACATTACAAGGGACTCATGGACACTGCAAATAATAGACAAAGGATACAGGTTCCATTTCCACACATTGCCAAAAAGAAAAGGAATGCCAGACCTGCCACCAAATCAGAGGGCGGAGGCTTTGAAGCAAATCACCAAATTACTACAAATGAAAGCCATAGAGAAGGTTCCTCTCTCAGAACAAGGCCAAGGTTTTTATTCAAGGCTATTCCTTGTTCCAAGGAAAGAAAATCAATGGAGGCCTATTCTTGATCTGTCCGCACTGAACACTTACCTCATTGTGCCGAAATTCAAGATGCTGACCCTACAGCAGCTTCTTCCCATGCTGGGCAAGGAGTCTTGGCTGGTGACTCTAGATCTCAAGGAGGCATACCTGCATGTCCCCATTCGACAAAGTTGCAGAAGACACCTCAGATTTCTTGCAGGATCAGAGCATTATCAATTCTCAGCATTGCCCTTTGGCTTATCTACTGCGCCCAGAGTATTCATGAAATGCCTGGCATCAGTAATTGCACACTGCAGACTTCAGGGGATTCAAATCTACCCATATCTGGACGACTGCCTGATACAAGCGGACAGCAAGACAAAATTGTTAAAGGACTTGGACTATGCCATCCAGCTACTACAGGCCTTGGGATACACAGTCAACATCCAAAAATCAAGACTTGTGCCATCCCAAAGGATAACCTTTTTGGGTGCAGATCTGGATACAACCACCCAAATGGCCTTTCTCACAGAAGAAAAACAGAAACAACTTTCAGATTACTTCAAGAATCTGACAAGACAAACTCAGCTAACTGCAAGGAAAATCCTGCAGGTCCTGGGTTTCATGGCATCCTGCGTAATACTAATTCCACAAGCCAGGCTACATATGAGAAGATTGCAATGGTACTTAAGGAGTGTATGGACTCAGCACAGTCACAGCTTAGAAACTCTGATTCCAATCATACCTTGCCTTCAAAAGGAATTCCTGTGATGGGCTCTAGCCTGCCAGACCAACAGAGGGTTGCCTTTCTTCAAACCAAAAGCAAACCAAACCATCACAACGGACGCTTCAGACCGAGGTTGGGGAGCACACATGGAGGACAAATGTATCCAAGGGCTATGGTCTCAAGGGCATCTGCAAATGCACATAAACCAAAAGGAAATGCTGGCAGTGATACATGCAATCGAGGCTTTCAAACCTTTCCTTCAACAAGGCCACCTGCTAATAAGGACAGTCAACACCACAGTTATGTGGTACATAAACAAGCAAGGAGGCACGCACTCCTACCCTCTATGCAGACTGGCTATGAATCTATGGGATCTTTGTTTGAAACTCAATATACAACTACAGGCCCAGTTCGTGCCAGGGAAAGACAATACTCTGGCAGACAGCTTAAGCAGAACTATCATGGATGCACACGAATGGATGCTGCACCCAGACATCATCTTACTCATAACACAGACATGGGGAAGGCCCGAGATAGATCTGTTCGCCTCACCCCACAATCAACTGAAATTTTTTTGCACAAGGACATGCCATCCACAAGCATGGAAGGTGGACTCTCTCTTTCAGCTGGAAAGCCCGAAAAGTCTATGCTTTCCCACCAATTCCATTAATGTCCAAGGTTTTACTGAAGATCAGGGCAGAACAGCCAAAAGTGATTCTGATAGCTCCAGACTGGCCAAGGTAGCATTGGTACCCACTGTTGAAGAGCTTATCACAGACAAAACCGTGGCCTCTCCCATTATGGCCTCTTCTTCTGACGCAGAACAATTACAAGATCCTGCATCCCAACCTAAAGACCTTGCAGCTAACTGCCTGGAGAATACCATGACTCCTTCCCAGGACAGCTTATCCCAGAGGGTAAAGGACATTATTATGGAAGCTCGCCACCCTTCCACAAGGAAGGCATACTCAGCAAAATGGAGAAGATTTCTCATTTGGAACACAAGAAAAGGTCTTGATGTGACAGTGATGAACATGTCACATATACTGGAATACTTAGCAGAATTGTTCCACAATGGCCTGTCTTATTCTTCCATTAAAATACATGCCTCAGCAATTTCAGCAGAATACAATGTAAATCCTCCTGTCTTCTCGCATCCTCTCTTAAGACAATTTCTCAGAGGAATCAAAAACATCAATCCTCCAAGGAGACCACCTTTACCTACTTGGGACCTTAACTTTGTGCTGGAAAAACTAACACTTCCTCCATTTGAACCAGCAGCATCGGCAGATCCACAGTTTCTATCCTGGAAAACTGCATTCCTTCTGGCCATAACTTTAGCAAGAAGAGTATCTGAGTTACAAGCTTTAATGGCAGTCCAGTCATTTCTTATTTTTCATCAGGACAGAATTTCATTAAGAACCAACCCAACTTTTATGCCAAAGGTGGTATCTAGAGTATCCTTGAACCAAGCAATTCATTTGCCTACATTCTTCCCAAATCCACAAAATAAAGGGGAGAAACTTCTACACACTCTGGATATCCACAGACAATTACGCTACTGTTTGGACAGAACTAAAAGTTACAGAAAGACTGACCAACTGTTTGTAGCATATGCTGCTGGGACACAAGGAAAAGCAATTTCCAAACAGACAATCTCAAAATGGATAGGAAATTGCATTCGCTTTTGCTACTCCTTTCATGGAAAGACTGTTCCTGTGAATATTAGGCCTCATTCCACGAGAGCCACAGCCACCACTACAGCCTTCCTAAGAGGGGTGGCTACCAAGGACATTTTAGAAGCCGCTACATGGAGCTCCGTGCATACTTTTGCCAAGCATTACAATTTACCCTTATACTCCAGATCCAGAGCAGGTTTTGCTACAGCAGTCCTGCAGGGTCTCTTAACTACACCATCATTTTCTTAGTACCTCCACCCCCAGATTGGCTATGGTATTCTACCCATATGTTATGACTGCAGATGCATCCTTGAAGGACATAATACAGTTTTGTACCTACCATAAATGTAGATGTCCGATAGGTATGCAGCTGCAGTCAGGTTTACCCTCCCTCCTTCCCCTCTGTGGTATTCCTAGGGTGCTTACCCCTTCATTAGCTAGCTGGGGGAATCTGTTATGGTGTATTTGTTTGTGTGTATATATATATATATATATATATATATATATATATATATATATATATATATATATTTTTGCATTATGTTTGCAATGTTTTGGCATTTTATCCAAATTTAGCCTTCATAGAGGGCACCTGGCATCTGGGGCAAGAAAAACTGAGGAAGATGGCGTTGGCTGATGCTTTTATACCCCAGACGCTCTGATGTCGGGGAAAGTGCGGCATCAGCCGAGGCCAGACCCAGACTTTGGAATCCGGCCGACCGAAGGGCTGCCTGAGGCAGGACAACCCATATGTTATGACTGCAGATGCATACCTATCGGACATCTACATTTATGGTAGGTACAAAACTACTTTGCTTCTCATGTCAAGTAGCACCAAGAAAGCATTAAAAAGCTCAGAAAGATGTTTGTTTTGTGTTTTTAGGAAGATTTGTCAGTAAACGGCTGAAAAAATAAGGTTTGAAAATAGGTTTCCCCTTTACCGCCAGCATCTCATATCAGTTAAGCAAGTCCCATTCTACTTCAAATGCATTAAGCAATCCACATCATCTGCGCTTCCTACATAGAAAAACAGTACAACAGCGACTGAGCAATCTATATCTTCTGAGCTTTCTACACATACCGAAAAACATTACAACAGGGACTTGGCAATCCACATCTGTTGAGCCGTAACACATAGGAAAATCAATTCTATTCAGTCAGCCTTTAACATGAGAACAGAAGCATCACAGCATAAAAGCAAGCAGTACTGTCTACTTCTTACAAACTTTGGCAAAGCCTTACTTAGCAATCCACATCTGTTGAGTTGTAACATAGGAAAATCAGTGACATTCAATCAGCATTTGCCCTGAGAATAGAAGCATCACAACATAAAAGCAAAGCAGTACTACTACTTCTTGCAAACGTTTGTAAACCCTTTCCTATTTTTCCTGACAAGCTTCTATTCTAAATTTTCTTCAGAACTGTTTGTAAAGCTATAAGAAATAGAGTTTACCTAACATAAATTGCATGTGTCCCGTTTCTTCTTTTCACCAATACATCCAAACAGAACAGGGTAAAGCTGCAAAACAATCTTTTCCACACAAGAACAGCACTAAAAGTAATCCGTTCCACAATAAGAAAGCAGCTAATCCGTTTGAACTATGCGTGTGTATAACATCGTACGCTAACTCTCACACTCCTTTCAGGCCAGCATACGTATACACGCAACCACTGCGATTGCTGAATTCAGCGCTTGACATCTTTACAGCAAGCTACCCAGAAATCCTAAAATTTTAACCCTTAATCGTTTTACAAACCCACCACCAGTATCCTAGCAAACTTTTTAATGGTTTACCCTTCCCGATTACACTTATTTGTTGCTGTTTTAGTAAAAGACAAGAATGCATATAATGTCTCAAAATCTGGTTGCGATAATACACAAGTACTAAAATTTTTTAAACGAAAAACATCATTGCCGAGAATCATCTCAGAGGCTCCTTAGAGCCGTTGAGCATTATCATCATTCTGTCTCCGTTACCATAGCAACCTTGGAGCGCCTGTTTCTGTTTGTGCGTCTTTGTACTATATACCAGAGGCTCGCGATGCACCCGAAGCAAAGCTTCACTTTACAACTTCAAACCTAAATTCCCTCCCTTTCAGTGAGGCAGCAGCCAGGAAGAGAACTGAGAGCAAACAGATTAAAAAAAAAAAAAAAAAAAAACCTAACAAGCCGCCACAACAGGAGATAACACATTCTTCCAGCCTTCCCACCTCTCACTCAGCAGATGTATAAACAGACTATTCTCTGTGAAAATATCCCAAATGACAGTTTTATCCACCCCTTCCCCTGGATCCAGGCTAAAACACCAAATGTCTCTTTCTAATACACAAGCATCAGTAAACCTCGATCACAAGCCTCAACTCACAGCTTCCCTGATAAGAAAATGGCAGCATACAACAGCTGCCGGACACAGCTGCATCCACACACACACACACACACCATGTCAAGCTTAGTCAAACAGCTCTTAAAGCTATGGTACCTGCCATAATTTATATTAACTATATTTAGAATAATAATGACATTTGTACTAAGAGCTTGCTGCTACTATTTAACCAGGTTATGCATGACATTTCTAAGTCATACCTTTACTGAAGAAGGCATTAGTCTCCATAACAGCATTTTTTTCAAAACACTACTATTACTGCTGTTATATAGGATGTTAATTTGTTATATTT
This sequence comes from Protopterus annectens, assembly GCF_019279795.1. Taxonomy (NCBI): domain Eukaryota; kingdom Metazoa; phylum Chordata; order Ceratodontiformes; family Protopteridae; genus Protopterus; species Protopterus annectens. The sequence goes on from NC_056735.1 coordinate 318,332,968, forward strand.
GAGTCTGAACTCTGATGAATGGTACTTTGTTGAATTAGTTAATTAATTACTTAAATTATGATATGTGAAATGAATGAAAAATGATAAGTATTCAATGAGTTCAAGTAGGGGAATAGAAACTTCTGTGTTTGTATTATATGTTGCTTTGTTTGGCTTGTATATAAAGTAAATAGTAACCCATCTTGACTTATCTTTGTGAAGTATTATTGGACTCTGAACATTCTGAATAAATCATTATTGTTTCTCAGTTAAGTAACCCTCCTTTTTTAAATAAAAACAAATGACAAGTGATGTACCATATCAGTTGATACTTAGAGAGATGTAGTTGTAAGAGTTATTTTTTGGGACAGCTATCTTGGAATCGTTTTTTTCTTCTTTCTACCATCAGTCTAAGGATTTGTTTCTTTTATTCTTTTAAGAGTAGGGTCTATCCATTCCAGTTCTTCTGGGGTATACACTATGTTGTTGTTTTTGATAAATATAGTAGCTTCTTCTAAGTAATTAAAGGGTTTCATCTCATTGGCAAAAAGTATTTTTATCTTGGCTGGAAAGGCCAGCTGTACTTTAATGTTTTATTTCAACAGTTTTATTATTGGCCAGACTTTTTTTGCTTTGTTCTAGTATTCTGGAAGAATAATCATTGTCAAACCTTATCAGGCTTTGATTGTATTTTAAGGGTGATTTTCTCCTAGCAGATTTTAATATTAGTTTTTTTGTCCCGAAATGAAAGACATTTTACAACTATGGATCTAGGGTGGAGTATTTGTCAAGTTAGAAGCAGGTTTCCTCATTGCTCTGTGTGCCCTTTCAATTCCAAATGAAAGTCCTTCTTTCAAGTCTAAAAATTCAGGAATCCAGGTTAAGAATGAAATGTCTTCTCCTTCAGTGTTTTCAGGCAAACCAAAGATCCTTATGTTTCTCCTTTCCCTGTTTTCTAAGTCATCTATTTTGTTAAGCAGCCATGTATTCTGTTTAAGCAGAAATTCTTTTTGGAATTCTTCCTCTTTGAGTATCCCTTCAGTGTCATTTAGAGAAGTCTCTATGTTTGTTATTTTTGTATGGTGTTTTAAAGCCATCCATCTTCAAAGATAGTTCCTGTAAGGTAGATGTCATCAGTTGCAGTTCTTCTTTCAGCATCTTGATGAGAATACTTTGAGTTGTTCATATTCAGTGACTCAATGTATCTTTAAGTTACTTGACAGGAAAATTTTTGTATATGCCCACCAAAATTGATATTATATAGTTTAGTAGTTTATGTATAGATTTCTGACATTTTAAACTTGAAAATAATAACATTTTCCTATCTTATTGTACTGGTTTATGGAGCTCTCAAAATTCACTGCTCTCAGTTGGCCATCTAGCCTCCGCCCCTCACTGATACCTCTTTGTATACTTTTAAGCAAACATTTTTGTTTTCTGAAAAAGTGGTGTAGTGGGAGGAATGAATGGATGTAGCTGTAGATACAATAATTTTGGTTTGCATAATTTTCTGTGCGTAGATTTCTGCGGGTCTACATTAGAACATGGAACTGTCAAAATTTCGAGTGTTCTAATATCGATCCATTTTCAGCGAACGCTGAAAATATCGAAGAAACAGAAAACCGAATTTTTTCCTAGGGAAAGAATTCGGTTGTCCGTTTCTGTTGCTTCGGTATTTTCAGTGCTGTGGTGGAAAGTTGCGCGTCGGGTTCAGGTAAGTGTGCGATTGGATGTGAGGGTTAGGATGGGGTAGGTGAGTTAGGGTTAGGGCGTGGGGTCAGGTGACTGTGCAATAGTGACAGACCTTAGGGTTTGGGTTAAGGTAAGTGGATAGTTAGTGGTGTGTGTATAGTTTAGTGTAGGGTTAGGTGTAAGAGTTTAGGTGTATGTGTGTGGATTGCTGTTTGTTTGGTGTGCTTGTGTTGTGTGTATGTGTTTTGGAACAGCAAATTTTTTTCCCTAGGAAAAAATTTGCTGTTCTGCATGTTCAATGTTTTAAATTTTCGATTTAATAGGGTTCGATATTAGAACACTTGAAATTTTGAAAGTTCAGTGTTCTAATATAGACCCGATTTCTGCTAGGGTGTTTCCTTTGCAATAGCAAACTACAGTTGTTTTAGTGGGTCAGTAATAAACAAACGTAAACTAATCCATTTGCCTGACAGTACATACCATCGCCAGCCCTGAGTTTTTAGTGAAAAAAATATTGGAGGAGTAGGCTAAACTATTAGAGAAGGTGTTTTTCTTTTCTTAAATGCCTTTAGAGTGTTACTTGTTTTAGCTGTTTGAAGTTATATAAACTAAAGTGGGTTTTACCCTAGAATGGTGGCATTTGCTTCATATACATGCAAGCTGATGTTAATTTACTTTTATTTGACTTTATTCATATATTTTTGTATAATATTTGCCTTTTGTGCTTGCTGACCATAATGCCTTCTATTCTTCTGCAGTCTGTTTGATACCTTATACTGACCAGCCATAGCACAACGGTTGATTGTGGTACTAATGTCAAGATAAAGTGGAGGTGGTTTGTGCCTATGAGAGCACTGAACACTTCTAGTAAAATAGTAATCTTGCCTGTGGTGGCTTATATGAGCACCCTTATCACTGTGGGGCTTCCTCACCTTTCACATGTGTGAATGCTTCCAACTAGTTAAATAATGAAGGTTGACATCACTGGCTTGAAAGTAACTCGGGCCATGTCCCTGGTCCTGGCTGTTTTTGGTGCTATTCAAACCTCTGCTTGCATGGCACCAAGTGATCTTTATTAGCTGTGACCCAGGCCATCAAGGACATGAGGAAATGCAGTATATTTAGACAGTTTAGACTAGTCAGTCAGTTGTGTTTTTTGGAGGTAGAAAGAAACTGGAGTAGCCAGAAATAAGCATGCAGGCACAGGGAGAATAGTAGAACTCCACAGAGACACTAACCAGTGATTTAAGGTTGTACCCCAGATCTTGGAGCTGCTGTGCTGCCCTCTTAAACACCCAGATACTTTCTCAGTGTCTTTTTTTTATATTTTGTTTTTCACTTTTAATAGAAAATTACTATGCATTTTACAGAGTTCAACCGTGGACATGCATCTCCACCCTCTTTTAGTTATTCAGTCTCTCTTGGTTAACCTGATCCTTATTGGACTTCTGTTTATTTATAGCTTATTTTATCTACTTGTATGTTATTTTATAAGCACTTTCTGAAGCTAAAGATAGCAGCGTTTTCTTTTTTATTTTGAACTGTATATGCCTGTGTAGGTAGATGACACATGTCACTGTTTTAATGTTTTTAATAGTAAGTAGGAGCTTGTGGTTATACTAATTATTCATCAGCAGTCATAGTGGTAGTGACAAACGTAGTGTGCAATTTTGTGCAATTTTCTTTTAGTGAGTGATGCTGTAAAGATGGAGACTGATGATACCGAAATGTCGATGAATCCAGACATGTCTGACCAGAGTGATCCCAAAGAGGACAGTACATGCCCAGAAGTTATCAAGGTCTATATTTTTAAGGCAGATCCTGGTGATGATGATATTGGTAAGACATCAGTCATTTTACAAAAGACTGAAAGAAACATTTTGTTAATATTAATTTTACATGCTCATTTTGAAAGCTAAAGAAGTGTAACCGAGTGCTAAATATCTAGTATTGCTTTAGTCTTTAAGGGAGTTCTATCATCAGTTCATATGTGTGGATATGAGGTGTTCCTGTTAGCAGAATTCTAAGGAGGTGTCAGAGTTTGACCTCTGTTATTTCGTTGTAATCTTACCAGTGTTCAACATGAAAGTGAGTTCATTCCTCATCCTGTCCACGTCCTTACTTAGATTACTGTTGCAGTATTCTAAATTGTTGGGTTATCTTGCCAGATAACCTGTATGTCCAGCTATGGTTCCAAAGCCAAAAACTTCCATAATGCTATATGTCTGTCAGATGACCTAAGACTGGCAGAGTGTAAGGGTACATGAGCAAAGTAGGAGTGTAAAAATCCAGGCTGTCTTGCCACTAGTGCAGAAGCAGATTTCGCATGAGTTGGTCTGTTCTACACATGGTCGTTGGTATCGTTGACCTTCACTGGTTCAGATGATTGCCCTTTGGATAACTTGCTTGAATTTTCTTACCATCTTTGGTGTTTGTTACTCAATTAGAAATGTCCTTCTGTTCTCATGTTGCAGTATTCCAACTCTTGTGTTTCCCTCTCTTGCTACCTGAATGTCCATCCAGTATAGAAAAGCTTCTAGTCACTGCTAGGTGCGTGCGACGTCTGACATTGGCTGAGGGAATGTGTGCCATAAAAGTGACGTCTGCATGCACCAGTCCTCAGAACTTCTTTACCGCCACTCGAACATCAGCTGATGTTCATCGTGCATACAGCTGCAGTAATAACAGATGGGTTATCCTGCCATCAGGCGGGACCTCGGTCGGCCGAATTCCAAAGTCTAGGTCTGGCGTCGGTTGTCGTCGCTTCCTCCCTGACATAAGTGCGGCAGGGATATAAAAGAGGCAGCCGACGCCATTTTCTTCAGTCTTTCTTGCCGCGCGGTGCCCGAAGCAGAAGCAGTTCGCAAGTGCCGGTTGGTCAGCTCCTGAGATTTACGAAAGTATTTCAGCCAAAGTCTTCTTAAAAGCGAAGTACCCCGTTGGGGAAACTTTTCTTGCCTCAGACCGATGTCAGACAAAGTTAATAATTGCATTTCATGTGGGAAGCAAATACCGCATAAGGATTTCCACTCTTACTGTATACCTTGCTTAGGCCCAGACCACGATGCCTCGGTCTGCCGTTTTTGTTCTAGATTCAACAAACGCACTATTAAGAGTCTGGCGGAGTTCGCCCTTCACTTTTTTGGCAAAAAATTTAATTATATTATGTCGTCGGATACTCCGACTCCAGTTTTGAGCAAAAAACGCAAAGATAAGGACTCTGCATACGAGGTCCGCACCAAATACTGATACCACGCTAAGGCCGACTACTAGTTCTCCGGTACTCAGCGAGGCGCCTACGCAGCCCCTGAGTACCGATGACAATGCATTACTGGTGTCTTCAGTACCCGAGGTCGCAGGCTCCTCGGCCCCCATTCCTACTACAGATACCGACGCCACTCCTGGCGGGGAAACTCAGAATTTAGACAAGCCTGCCATTTCTCAAGGGGTCTTCAGGCCTTCCTCCTTCTCTATTAAAGCCTTCACTAAATCTAAAACAGCCACGAAAACCAAAAAACAGGTTCCTCAGACACCCTCTCAAGGCTCCATGCCTAAAAAACAGATGCTTAAAATGGCTGAGGATTTGATTACTCTTATCAGGGGTTCTCAACCCCCCTCTGACAAAAGGCCCAGATTAGAGGAAGACTACCCTTCCTCAGATCAAGCTTCTATTGCCTCAGAACTTTGAGGACCAGGATTGTGCCTATTCTCCATTCGAAGACTCTGATGCAGAGGAGTCTATTCCCTCGGTCTCCCCCCCTGAGGACTTCTCTTTTGGGGAAACCCTGCATACATTGAGGGAACACTTTCACTGGGAAGGCCAAGATTTCTCAGATTCCAAGAAAAGGCTCAGGGAATTTCTTCTGCTCCCCCAGCATAGGCCTCTGGCTATCCCTCCTGTTCTAGATATATTGGATGATGTGTACACAGAAGCCAGCCTTAATCCCGATTCTTTGCCTCCAGCTCCTGTTAAACCAGACAGGTATTACTGGGTTCCAGATTCTCACCAGTTCCTATATAAAAGCCATACGGCTGACCCAGAAACTATTTCACAGGGTCCCAAGGGAATTAAGGCCTCTACTGCTAAAAACCCATTACCTTCAGAGAGAGATTCCAGATCTTTAGAAAGGTGGGGGGAAAAAGGTGTACACTTCTGCCACTTTAACCATGAGGGCATTAAACTGTCAGTTCCATATGTTAAAGTATCAACCGTTTTTGTTATCTCAGCTGAAAAGCAAAATGACACAACCAGAACAACCAGATTTAAAAGAGTTGTAGGATTTGTTGCATGGTGCAGAGCAAGTGGGTAAACATACCTTGCAGTGTGGTTTTGATGCTTTAGAGGCCTCATGTAGAGCTGCTGTTACGGGGTCTGTTAGACGTAGGCATGCTTGGCTCAAAGAGCAAACCTTACCAGATCATGTCAAAGCTAAATTATTAGATGTACCTCTTCAAAAAAGATGTATTGTTTGGTGTTAAAACAGAGGAGGTGCTAAAGAAAATGGAGGAAAAAGCAAAATCAATGCAAACAGTGAAAGATTTCCTGCAGCTACAGCCTCCACGTTTCAGCAGAAACTGGCCTTCAAAAAATTGGTCCTTTCCAGCCACGGACAGACCTCAAAGGGGCAGATACAGGCGTCCAAGGGGTAGAGGGCAACCTCAAGGATCTTTCAGTGCCAGACAGTGGCAAGCACCAACCCCAAGAGGTGGAGAAGATAGATCACAGTCTTTTAGAAAACAGACACAATGACTTCCCCCTACACCTGCCAAGCAAAGCTTTAATGGCAGCACCTTTGGGCGGAAAACTGACATTATTCTCAAAAAATTGGCATGTTGTTACAAAAGATAAATGGATTCTGAACATTATAGACAGAGACTACAGGTTCCACTTTCACACCCTTCCAAAAATGAGAGGCATGCCAAACCTGCCACAAAATCAAAGGGCAGAGGCACAAAAACAAATTTCAGCTCTCATGGACATGAAAGCAATTCAAGAGGTACCTGCAAAAGAACAAGGTCAAGGGTTTTATTCCAGACTATTCCTGGTACCAAGGAAAGACAAAGATTGGAGACCTATCTTAGACCTATCCATCCTAAACACATATCTACAGGTGCCAAAATTCAAGATGCTCACATTACAGCAGCTTCTTCCCATGCTGGGCAAGGAGTCTTGGCTGGTAACATTGGACCTCAAGGAGGCATACCTGCATGTCCCTATCAGACAAGATTGCAGAAGATACCTCAGATTTCTTGCAGGTTCAACCCATTACCAATTCTCTGCATTGCCCTTTGGCTTATCTACTGCGCCCAGAGTGTTTACGAAATGCCTGGAATCAGTAATCGCCTTCTGCAGACTACAAGGGATACAAATCTACCCATATCTGGACGACTGCCTGATCCAAGCGGACAGCAAGGACATATTACTGCAGCACCTGGCGTTTGTAATAAAACTGTTGAACTTCCTGGGATACACAATCAACAAAAAGAAATCAAAACTAATACCCTCACAACAAATTATTTTCCTGGGTGCAAAATTGGATACAACCACCCAGATGGCCTACCTCATGCCAGACAAGCAAGGGCAACTGTCTCAATACTTCAGAAAAATGGCAATGTACATCAGGGTAACTGCAAGGAAAGTCCTGCAGGCTCTGGGATTCATGGCATCTTGCATCCTACTTATCCCATGTGCAAAGCTGCATATGAGGAAACTTCAATGGTACCTAAAAAAAACTTATGGTCTCAACACAGCCACAGCTTGGAATCAATTATACCACTCATTCCATGCCTTCAAAAGGAATTTATGTAGTGGGCTCAAGCTTGCCAAAGAAACACAGGTCTTCCTTTCTGTGTACCTTAAGCAACCCAAAGCATTACAACAGACGCCTCAGACTACGCCTGGGGAGCACACATGACAAATCAGTGCATTCAGGGAAAATGGGCACGAAAAGAGAAGCTCCTTCACATCAACCAAAAGGAAATGCTAGCCATGTAAAAGGCTATTATGACCTTCAAAGACCTACTGCATCCAGGCCAGCTATTGATAAGGACAGACAACACCACAGTGATGTGGTACATAAACAAACAGGGGGGAACTCATTCATACCCCCTGTGCAGGCAAGCCATGATCCTATGGAACACAGCACTGGAATTGAAAATTCAACTACAGGCACAATTCCTGCCAGGGAAGGAAAACACACTGGCAGACAACCTAAGCAGAAATATGACAGATCCACACGAATGGAAGTTGCATCCTCAAATTTTCACAAAGATAACTCTGGCATGGGGACAGACAGACATAGATCTCTTTGCTACCCACAGAAATTGCCAGTTGAAAAAATTTTGTTCAAGGACCTATCATCCACAGGCCTGGAAAGGTGACGCACTTTCCTTCAATTGGGCAACATTGGCAGTCTATGCCTTCCCGCTTCTTCCTCTGCTGCCCAAAGTTCTATTAAAAGCCAGAGCAGAGAGGCCGAAAATGATTCTCATTGCTCCAGACTGGCCAAGGCAACACTAGTATCTGCTCCTGAAGAGCCTGACACATTCCCCACCATGGATCCTACCTCTGGTCCCTCTTCTCTTGTCCCAGCACAACTACAAAACTCTTCACAGCCATCTCAAAACACTAAATCTAGCTGCATGGAGAATTCCTTGATTTCCCAACAGTTTCTCCTCTCCAAGGAAGTGCAGGATGTCATCTTGGAGGCCAGAAGACCTTCTACTAGAAAGGCCTACTCCGCCAAATGGAAACGATTTTGTGCCTGGAATCAAAAGAAGGGACATAATCCTTGGGTAATAAATATACCTCAAATTTTACAGTACCTAGCTGAGTTGTTAATGGACTTTCCTTCTCCTCCATCAAGATCCACGCTTCAGCCATTTCTGCACAATGCAACACAGATCCCCCTTTATTCTCCCATCCTCTCTTAAGGCAGTTCCTCAGAGGGGCAAAGAATATAAAACCCCCAAGGAAACTACCAGTCCCTGCTTGGGACCTCAACTTCGTATTGGAAAAGCTGACCCTTCCTCCCTTCGAGCCAGCTTCTTCATCAGAGTTACAGTACTTGTCATGGAAAACAGCCTTTCTTCTGGCTATCACCTCAGCTCGCAGGGTTTTGGAGCTACAGGCCCTCATGGCTGTGCAACCATTCATCATTTTCCAACAGGACAGAGTTTCCTTACGAACCAACCCTACCTTTATGCCAAAGGTAGTATCCAGTGTAGCTTTGAATCAGACTATCCACTTACCTACCTTTTATCCTAATCCACAAAACAAAGGGGAAAGACTACTACATTCCTTGGACATTCACAGACAACTTTGTTATTATTTGGACAGGACAAAGCCATTCAGGAAATCTGAGCAACTATTTGTGTCCTATGCTGCAGGTGCTCAAGGAAAGGCTATTTCCAAACAGACAATTTCGAAATGGATAGCCCACTGCATACACTTTTGTTACTCATTTCATGGAAAAACTGTGCCTGCATGCATCAGATCCCACTCCACCTGAGCCACAGCTACCTCTGCAGCCTTCCTCAGGGGGGTCCCTACCAAGGATATTTTGGAAGCAGCCACCTGGTGTTCAGTGCACACTTTCTGCAAGCACTATCACCTCCCACTATACTCTAAATCTAGAGCGGGCTTTGCCACAGCAGTCCTGCAGGACATCCTAGCCCCTCCTAGTTCGACTTAGTGCCTACCACCCTTACTTAGCTTTGGGATTCTACCCATCTGTTATGACTGCAGCTGTATGCACGATGAACATAGTACAGTTTTGTACCTACCATAAATGTAGATGTTCGGGTGCTCATACAGCTGCAGTCCAGGTTTCCCTCCATCCAACCCCTCTTAGGACAGGCCTTATGACAAACCCTTTTCATATAACCTTTTGGGGTACTCTTTTATGGTGTAATGTTAAGTTGTCAATCTCGCCTTCATTCTTGCTGGATGGGTTCCGACTCTGCCAATATTAAAGCTCGAGAGCTAATTCCACCGGCTCGAGGCTCCCCTATATCCCACAATGCTAGGCGGTAACTACCCAGATCTCGTTTGCCGCTATAGCTGACGAGGTGCTTTTCTACCGGCTCAGGCAGGTGAGTTAGAGTTTTACCTTATTAGGTACTTCTTAAACCCCCTTTTTTGTTGTCATACCATAACTTTTTAGTTTAATTAAGTATTTAGATAAATCGACCCCTGTTTGTCGAGTCTTTTTTCCCTTTCTTCCCTTATCTTGTAGGCCTTTGGCCCCTACCCTCCCCCCAGTCCATTAGTGACTAAATTAGTTGTCCTTTTTTCTGTTAAGGGCTTGTGTGTGTGTGTTTGTGGCTTGCTTTAGCCTTAATAATTTAATTTAATAATTTAATAATTTTTTCTGTAAAGGTAGTCTGTAGTGTGTTTGTGTTGTGTCAGGCACTCTTTTTTACTATGTCAAAAGACAAGGTCTCAGGCTTCAAGAAGTGTGACTCATGCTGTCAGAAAATGTCTCTGACAGACGGTCACACTTCTTGTGTGTATTGCCTGGGGCCTTTGCACCTGCAGGACTCTTGTGCTGTTTGTCATGGGTTTAGCCCTAGAGTCCTGCAGGAACGCAAGAGTAAACTAATCTTGCGGGGCTTATTAAAGCCTGAAGGGCCCCCCGACTCTGTCTGCGTCGGGGAAGCCTTCCAAAACTTCCAAACAGTCGGCTCCGTTTCCAGAGTCGACTGCTGGAAAGACTAAGTCGGCTTCGACATCGGCTCCGGCTGGAGCAGATGTTTCCAAGCCTAATACTGTTACCTCGGCTCCGGCTGGAGCCGAGGCTGATAAAACTCTGTTGGCTCCGATACTTTTATCGGAGCCACAGTCTAGGAAGAGGTCCAGATCCCTCTCTATCGGCTCTGTGCATTCGGTGCCAGGATCCCCTCTTCTTTCTGAACGGAGCCACAAAACTCCTTCCTCACGGTCTTCCAGGTTATCTGACCATGATTTGCAAAGGGTAGTGAGTAGACTTCTCAAGTCCGAGGCACTGGCCCAAATGCTGCATAGCCCGACTCACCAGTCAGTGGCTATTTCCGTTCCCCAATACATTCCTCCTCCGACTCCTTTGAGTTCGGAGCCAGGGCTTGTCGGAGCCATGACTGTTGGTGCGTCGGATCCGATACCTTCCCTTTCGACTCCGTCGTCTGCTCCAATCTCCTCCTTGGAGGGATCTCGGCGCCGGGCTTCCCTCGTCGGCTCCGAGGGGACGAGTGGCATCGGGCCCTTGTCCGACCCCGCTCTCCCTCCCGGGGCTTCGGCGTTGGTGAGTTCGTCTCCGACATCGGCTTCGGAGCCGTCCCTGTCGGTGCCAGGGGAGGTCCTTGTCTCTTCGGAGCGGGGGCCTCTGGCCTTGCCTGACAGGGGTGCCTTCGAGGTCATGCGGAGCGTGCTAGAACCAGGTTCTGCCCCACAGTCGGCTCCTTCAGCCCCTCCATCTACAGTGCCTGCGGTGATTTCTACTCACCCCCTTGTTTTAAACCGCAGAGAGCCAACTCCTCAAGTTTCCCCATTGGGAATTTCCTCCTCTTCCGAGGCCTCTCCGGACTCGGCAGGAGATCCCCCAAGGAAGAGGCAGTGCAAGAGGAAGCACATTGACTCCCCTGAGTCTATCACCTCTGACACTGACTTAGAGGAATCCGAAGGTTCCCCTCGATCCCCCTCTGAGGATGTCTCCTTTGCTGACATCCTTGAGATCCTGAAACAGAGGGGGAACTGGCCAGCCCTTAACCCTTCGGAGAATGAGTCACTGTGTCTTGAGGCGTTTGGCTCTCGCCCTTCTACCTCCTGGGTGTCCCCTCCCTTTGATCCCCTTATGGAAGTGGTGGTAAGGAAGGCTTGGACGGCTCCTGACTCAGTGGAACCCACCCTGAGGAGACCATCTAAATTTATTACTGCCCCTAGAGATAAAGATTTTTTATCCAAAGGTGTCCCTGTTGATGCCATGGTGGTGGCTGCGGCCACTAAGAAGGAGTTAGCTGATCCTTCAGTTCCTGTCCATCTTCCTAATAAGGAATCTAGGACCATGGACAGGTACGGCAAGCGGATGTTCTCATCAGCGACCTTTTCAATGCGGTCGCTGAACTACTTATGCCACTTCACTCGTCTCCAGAGAGATTTACTCAAGGATATGGGTGAACTGATAAAGGATCCTACAGCTGAGGGGTTCAAAGACACAATGAACTCCCAGTTGGCAACCCTGAATTCCATCGTTAACTCCTCCATGCGGCTGGTCTCATATGCAGCAGATGGGGCGGGTAGAGCCGCAGGCACAGGTGTTGCCTTACAACGTCATGCCTGGATGCGGCTATGCAACTTTGCGGACCCTTTCAAGGCATCCTTCACCAATTCTCCCTTTGATGGATCATCCTTGTTTGGTCCCCAGGTGAAGGATACATTGACCAGGTGCGAGGTAGAAGGTAAGACTCTCTCTGCTGTAGGAGTCCGTTTTTCTACCCCTTCTAGACCCTATCCCAAAGGTCAGAGGGGAGGAAAGATGTGGTTCCGCAAACAATCCCAGGGAGTCTCATCTGACGACAGGCCGATTCCCTCTAGAGGCAGAGGGGGGAATAATAATAGACGCCACCCTAGAGGCAGAGGAGGTCCGCAAAACCAGGGTAGCAGAGAAATGTTCTCTGACAAACCCTTTCAGCATCCCTGAGGGGCTGCCCGGCTGTCCACCTTTGGAGGCAGTCGGGGGAAGATTATCCTTGTACCCAAAAGCCTGGCTTTCCCTTACTCAAGACAAATGGGTACAGTCGATCATATCCGAGGGTTTCAAAATTCCCTTTATTCACATCCCAACACAACCCAAAAGATCCCTTCCAGATTTTCCACCCGGTCTAAGGGAACAAGCAGCATTAGAAATTTCAAAGCTGCTATCAAAAAGAGCTATCCAATCAGTCCCGGCAGACCAGCAAGGATCCGGAATCTACTCCAAATTCTTTTTGGTACCGAAGAAAACAGGGGACTGGAGACCCATACTGGATCTCAGCTACTTAAACAAGTATGTCAGGAAAACAAAATTCCGGATGGTCATGCTACAGTCCATTCTACCCTTCTTGGGTCAGGACAATTGGATGTGCTCGATAGATCTTCAGGACGCGTACTACCACATCAAAATGAACAGACGCTCCAGGAGATATCTCCGCTTCAGGCTGGGAGCCAGTCACTACCAGTTCAGGGCCCTGCCCTTTGGTCTCACTGCAGCCCCCCGTGTGTTCACCAAATGCATGGCAGTGGTCGCGGCTCACTTGAGACGTCAAGGATTCCAGGTGTTTCCATATTTGGACGACTGGCTCCTTACCACCACCACCAGACATCAGCTTCTTCTATCCAGGGACTTCACCATCCAATCTTGCCAAGCTCTAGGCATTTCGATAAATTTTGAAAAATCTGCCTTGTCAATCTATTACCTTTATAGGCGCCACCTTAGACACACTCAATCTTTCAGCCAGACTCACAGAGCAGAGGGTATCAGACATTCGGAACCAAGTTTCCCTTCTCTTACAATGCAACAAAGTCAAAGCCAGACTAGTTTTGAAGGTGTTAGGACTCATGGCAGCAGCTATTCCCCTTCTTCCCTTAGCTCGCTTTCACATGAGGATCCTCCAATGGATGCTGTTTACTCAATGGTCCTTTCAACAGCTCCCGATGTCCCATACCATATTGATAACTCAATCATGCAAGAATCAACTGTCTTGGTGGATCACATCACATCAACTTCTCCGAGGAAGACCCTTCACTCTTCCCCTCCCAGTCTCCACGTTGACAACAGATGCCTCCCTGATCGGGTGGGGGGGGGGGCATTATCAGGGCAGGACAGTCCAAGGCACGTGGCAACCTTTCGAGTGCCACTTGCACATAAACGTCTTAGAGATGAGAGCAGTGCTTTTAGCGTTGCTAGCCCTTCATGACTCTCTTCCCACTGGGACTATTGCAGTTCAAACGGACAACATGTCCGTAGTGTGGTACATCAACAAACAAGGCGGAACCAGATCATACCCTTTATGTCGAGACTTTGGCAATGGGCGATCTCTTCTCAGCGTTTTCTGATAGCAACACACATTCCCGGGAAATCCAACGTTATTGCAGACAAATTGAGCAGGGCAATTCTCATGCCCCACGAGTGGTCTCTAAAGAAATCAGTTCTAGAAGAAGTATTCCTAAAATGGGGCCAGCCTTGCTGCGATCTTTTTGCTACTCCCCAAAACAGCAAGTGTCATGACTTCTTCACTCTCTTCCCGTTACCAGGCCATCCCACCAGAGACGCTCTAGTCCACGATTGGCCCCGGGGACTTCTATATGCCTTTCCCCCCTTTCCACTGATATCTCAACTAATTCAGAAAGCATCGCCTTGAGAGTGACAATGATCCTCATTGCCCTTTACTGGCTTCGACAGATATGGTTCCCCTTTCTTCATCGTTACCTTTTGGAGCAGCCTTGGCATCTGGACCCAGTACCAGATCTGATAACCCACCAATCGGGTCAGCTGAACCAATCTCTGCCCTCTATATACCTCACAGCGTGATTTCTCCGATTCCAGCCTTAGCCAGGCTTCCCTCAATATCTCGCTCGGTCCGAGATATCTTGATAGCCTCTCATAAATCTTCTACCCGGAAGATTTATAGTAGCAAATGGAAACGCTTCTCCTTTTGGGCAACGTCAAAAAACATAGATCCCTTTACAGCACCTATCCAGTCTATTCTAGATTTTTTAGCAGAACTCTTTCATTTAGGATCATCTGCATCTACCATTAGAGTTCAATTGGCTGCCATATCTAATTTTCATGTTGGTGTCTCGGAGTCTAGCATCATGGCTCACAAACTCTGTAAAGCCTTTTTAAGGGGCGTATTTCTTCTCAAACCTCCAATCAAAGATCCCCGGCCTCAATGGGATTTGAACTTAGTTTTGGCATCTTTAATTCTTCCCCCCTTCGAACCGGCGGCTTCATGTTCTCTGAAGTTGCTTTCTTGGAAGACACTTTTTCTGGTAGCTATAACTTCAGCGAGAAGGGTATCTGAACTCCATGCTCTGTGCAGTCGTCCTTCTTACGTGTTTCACAAGACAGGGTATCCCTCCGTACTAATCCATCCTTTTTGCCTAAAGTTTCCTCTCAAATAAACCTAAATCAAATTATTGATCTCCCCGTCTTTTTCCCTAACTATTCAAACAGGTCGGAACAAAAGCTACATTTTTTGGATGTTCATCGCCAACTTAGATATTACTTAGACAGGACTAAACAATTCAGGAAATCTAATCAATTGTTTCTGTCATATGCGGAAGGGAAATTGGGCCTTCCAGTTACTAAAGTATCCCTCTCTAGATGGCTCACCTCTACAATTACCTTCATCTATGAGATCAGACATCAAAAACTGCCTTCAAGACCTAGACTCATTCAACTAGGGCATTAGCTACATCCGTAGCTTTTCAGGATAGGCTGCCAATAGATTCCATTTGTGCAGCAGCCACCTGGGCTTCTCCTCATACATTCATTTCACATTACAAATTGGACATGGTTTCCAGAAGCCGTGCCAATTTTGGTTCCACTGTTCTCAAGAGTCTGTTCCGATAGGCCACCCGGGATAAGGTGCTAGGGACGCGGTCCCATCCAGCAAGAATGAAGGCGAGATTGACAACTTAACATTAAGAAGTTGTGTACCTACCATAACGTTCCATGTTAGTTGTCTTCTTCTCGCCTTCTTTCTTGCGTCCCACCCTCCTTCCCCCAAGCCTGGACAAACAGACAGGAATTCAGTTTGTGTTCTTCCTCTGGAAGTTGTCATTCCCACACGTTCATCCACCTCTTTTATCCTTACTGAGGTCTGCGATACTTTTTACGCAGATTGTTTTGAGGTGGGTTTCCCTACTCCATTCTATGGAGACTAGGATTGCTTGGTATAGCTATCAAACGAGATCTGAGTAGTTACAGCCTAGCATTGTGGGATATAGGTGAGCCTCGAGCCGGTGGAATTAGCTCTCGAGCTTTAATATTGGCCGAGTCGGAGCCGAGGATTGGCTCCGAACCCATCCAGCAAGAAAGAAGGCGAGAAGAAGACAACTAACATGGAACGTTATGGTAGGTACATAACTTCTTATTTGCTTGCAACTACTGTTTTTGATTTATCAACATTGCATTTTTGCATAACATTATGTTTGCCTTCCTTCTGGGGGCACCTGACATCTGGGGCAAGAAAAACTGAAGAAAATGGCGTCGGCTGCCTCTTTTATACCCCTGCCGCACTGACGTCAGGGAGGAGGTGATGACAACCGACGCTGGACCTAGACTTTGGAATTCGGCCGACCGAGGACCCGCCTGACGGCAGGATAACCCATCTGTTATGACTGCAGCTGTATGACCACTCGAACATCTACATTTATGGTAGGTACAAAACTGTACATGTAAAGTTGTCAATCTCGCCTTCATTCTTGCTTGATGGGTTCGGAGCCGATCCTCGGCTCCGACTCGGCACTTGCTAAGCTCGAGAGTCACTTTTACCAGCTCGAGGCAGCCCCATATCCCATGATGCAAGGCGGTAAGTACCCAGATCTTGTTTGCCGCTTCGCTGATGAGGTCCTCCTTTTACCAGCTCCTGGTAAGTGATTCATACACTACTGCTTTTGCCCCTTTTTCAGTTTAAAACTAAAATTTAAACTTATATTTAATAGTTTTACACTAGTTTTACTCCCTTTCTGACTAAAATTCCATTCTCTCCTTAAAGTTTTTAGTCAGGCCTTCTCCCATCCCATCCCCCCCTTGTTAGGGTGTGTGTGTGTGTGTGTGTGTGTGTGTGTGTGTGTGTGTGTGTGTGTGTGTGTGTGTGTGTGTGTGTGTGAGAGGATAGTTTTATTCTCATTTTTTGTCTGATATTGTAATATTTCTTGGACAGGTGTTGTGTGTGTGTGTTTTTACACCATGTCTAAGGAAAGGGTCTCAGGCTTTAAGAAGTGTGACTCGTGCTGTCAGAAGATGTCTCTGACAGACGGTCACACTTCTTGCTTATACTGCCTGGGACCTCTCCACCTGCAGGACTCCTGTGCAATTTGTCATTCCTTTAGCCAGAGAGTCCTGCAGGAAAGGAGGAATAAGCTGATTTTGAGGGGCCTTCTTAAACCGGAGGGCTCTCCGGCTAAGTCGGCTCCATATAAGACTTCTAAGTCTTCCAAGGCCCAGGCTTCAGTGTCCAAGCCTGCGGCCTCGGCTCCGACTCTTCCAGAGTCGAGATCGGCTCTGGCTGGAGCCGATTCTGGTTTGCTCAAACCTTCGGCACTGATGGCTATCGGTGCCGATTCTGGTTCGGCCACTTCGGTGTCGGCTCCGGTCGGCTCTGATCACCATGTGGCTCAGGCTTCAGTGTCGGCGCCGACCGGTTCCGACACCCTTACTTTTAGGTCTGTATCGGCTCCGGCCAGAGCCGATGCATTGAAACTTTCTGTCGGTGCCGAAAAGTTGTCGGCTCTGACAGCTTCCATGGGTTCGTCGGCTCCGATGGTTCCTTCGAGGAAGAGATCTAGGTCTCCTTCCTTGGAGCCGATACTCTCGGCTCCGGCTTCTCCTCTCCTCTCGGAACGGAGCCATCGGAGCCGGTCATCCAGGCTTTCTGACCATGATTTAGAGAGAGTGGTCAGTAGATTATTAAAATCACAGGCACTGGCCCAGATGCTACATAGTCCGTCTCAACAGACGACTATTAGTCCACACCCCATTGCAGTTCCTCCTTCGACTCTACCTCAGAGTTTGGAGTTGGAGTCTTCGGGAATGGTTTCTGCTACGGCTGAGGGACAGATCCCCCCTTCTGCTCCTTCAGCCTCTACTCTTATCTCCTCTTCGAGACCTTCCTTAGAGGAATTCGGTGGTCGGGCTTCCCTGGTCTCCTCCGAGGGGGTGAGTGGCATCGGACCCTTGTCCGACCCCACTCTTCCCCTTGGAGCCTCGGCCTTGGTGAGCTCGGCTCCGACATCTGCCTCGAGCCTTCCCTTCGGTGGGTCCTGGAGTTCCTGGTTCTTGAACGGGTTCTCTCGGACCTCCCCGGGAGGGGAGCATTCGAGGTGATGAAGAGTGTGCTGGCCACTGGACTCAGCCAGCAGTCTGTTCCCTTAGCTCCTCCCTCTATGGTGCCTGTCGATATCTCTGCCACTTCTCTTGCTCCCGGACCCAGAGATCCTCCGCCTCAGGTTTCCCCACTGGGAAGAACCCCCTCTTCCGAGGATTCTCCTGATCAGTCAGGAGATCCTCCGAGAAAGAGGAACTGTAAGAGGAAACATGTAGACTCCCCCGAGTCTATCACTTCAGATACTGACTTAGATGAGTCAGAGGGATCCCCAAGATCCCCCTCTGAGGATGTCTCCTTTTCAGACATCCTAGAACTCCTTAGACAGAGGGGAAACTGGCCCATCAATAATCCCTCTGAGGATGAGTCGGTATACCTAGAGGCGTTTGGATCTCGGCCCTCCACCTCCTGGGTGTCTCCGCCTTTCGACCCCCTTATGCAGGTTATCGCTCGAAAGGCGTGGGCTGCTCCTGACTCTGTAGAGCCAGTCCCTAGGAGGCCTTCTAAATTTATTACTGCCCCATCTGACAAGCAATTCCTCACAAAAGGTGTCCCTGCTGATGCCATGGTGGTGGCGGCTGCCACTAAGAAGGAACTTGCAGATCCTTCCGTACCTGTCCATCCTCCTAATAAGGACTCTAGGACCATGGATAGGTATGGTAAGCGGATGTTCTCTTCAGCGACCTTTGCTATGCGTTCGCTGAACTACCTATGTCACTTCACCAGACTCCAGAGAGATATCCTTAAGGAGCTAGGTGAAGTAGTACAGGATCCTACAGCTGCAGGGGCTCAAGAAAAAATTGCTTCGCAGCTAGGAACCCTTAATTCTATTGCTAACTCCTCCATGCGACTGATATCATATGCTGCAGATGGAGCGAGTAGGGCCGCAGTTACAGGTGTGGCTCTTAGACGCCAAGCCTGGATGCGGCTCTGTGATTTTGCAGATCCCTTTAAGGTGTCCTTCACAAACTCTCCCTTTGACGGGTCAGCTTTGTTTGGCCCTCAAGTGAAGGAAACATTGACCAGGTGTGAACAGGACAGCAAGACTCTTTCTGCCGTAGGGGTCCGTTTTTCCACCCCTTCTAGACCTTACCCCAAAGGACAGAAGGGGTGGCAAAATGTGGTTCCGCAAATCCCAAGGAGTCACGCCGGATTCACGTGGTCAGTTTACCCCTAGAGGCAGAAGGGGTAACAATAACAGATGCCGCTCTAGAGGCAGAGGGGGTCCACAAAACCAGGGAAGCAGAGAAACTCTCTCTGACAAGCCCTTTCAGCATCCCTGAGGTGTTGCCCGGCTGTCCATCCTTGGAGGCAGTCGGGGGAAGACTATCGCTGTACCCAGAAGCCTGGCGTTCCCTCACTCAAGACAGATGGGTACAGTCGATCATATCCGAGGGTTACAAAATTCCTTTCGAGGAAAGTCCTTTCTATCACTCAAATTCCCTTCCAGATGTACCACCCGGTCTAAGGGAAATTGCAGAGTTAGAAGTCTTAAAACTACTGCAAAAGAGCCATTCAGCCAGTTACAACAGATCATTCAGAGCCCGGAATCTATTCAAGGTTCTTTTTGGTCCCCAAAAAGACTGGAGACTGGAGACCAATATTGGATCTCAGCAGACTCAACAGGTCTGTGAGGAAGACAAGATTCCGAATGGTCACACTTCAGTCAATTCTGCCCTTCTTACAGAAGGACAACTGGATGTGCTCAATAGATCTTCAGGATGCGTACTATCACATAAAAATTCACAGACGCTCCAGTCATTTCCAGTTCAGAGCCCTGCCCTTTGGCCTCACTACAGCCCCCAGAGTGTTCACCAAATGCATGGCAGTGGTCACGGCTCACCTGAGACGTCAAGGATTCCAGGTGTTTCCGTATCTCGACGACTGGCTCCTTTCAGCCACCACCAGGCATCAGCTTCTTCAAGCCAGGGATTACACAATAAATCTTTGTTCTCAATTGGGCATATCGATCAACTCCGAAAAATCATCCTTATTGCCCTGCCAGTCTATTACTTTCATAGGCGCAAACTTAAACACTGTTCGGATGTCAGCTACCCTTACAGATCAAAGAATCTCAGACATTCAAAGTCACGTCAGGATCATTCTAGCCAACAGGAAAGTACAGGCCAGAATGGTTCTAAAGGTGTTAGGCCTCATGGCTGCGGCCATTACCCTTCTTCCCCTGGCTCGCTTCTATATGCGCCTTCTTCAGTGGATGTTGTTCACTCAGTGGTCTTACCAACAACTTCCAATGCGTCACCAAATACTGGTGACACAGATTTGCAAGAATCATCCTGCTTGGTGGATCACTTCTCCCCAGATTCACCAAGGCAGACACTTTGTAACCCCATCCCCGGTAGCCACTGTCACTACGGATGCCTCCCTGATCGGGTGGGGGGGGGCATTATCAGGGCAGGATGGTTCATGGGACGTGGCAACCTTTCGAATACCACCTGCACATAAATGTCCTAGAGATGAGAGCAGTGCTTTTAACGTTGCAAGCCCTCAACGACTTTCTTCCCTTAGGGACAATTGCAGTCCACACAGACAACATGTCTGTAGTTTGGTATATCAACAAGCAGGGCGGAACCAAGTCCTACCCCTTGTGTCGAGAAGCGCTCAGACTTTGGCAATGGGCGATCTCCTCTCATCGGTTTCTGGTAGCAACGCATATCCCTGGGAAAACCAACACTTTAGCGGACAGATTGAGCAGAGCTATTCTCATGCCTCACGAGTGGTTTCTTAAACAATCTATAGTGGAAGAGATTTTTCTGGAATGGGGTCGCCCATGTTGCGATCTTTTTGCTACTCCCCAAAACAGCAAATGCCCAGACTTCTTCTCTCTCTTCCCCCTGCCAGGCCATCCCCCCAGAGACGCTCTGACCCAGGATTGGCCCCAGGGACTTCTTTATGCATTTCCTCTGATCCCTCAAGTTATCCAGAAAGCAACCGTTTTGAGAGCCAAATTGATTCTCATTGCTCCTTATTGGCCTCGACAAATTTGGATTCCGTTCCTTCGTCATCACCTTTTGGTGCAGCCTTGGCATCTGGACCCAGTGCCAGATCTTCTGATTCACCAATCCGGTCAGCTGCACCGGTCTATCCCTTCTCTCAACCTCACAGCATGGTTGCTCAACTTCCTTCCTTAGCCAGGCTTCCTATGATATCTAACCCTGTTAGAGACATCATAGTAGCTTCCTTAAAATCCTCTACCAGGAGGATTTATGCTAGCAAATGGAAACGTTTTTCTTATTGGGCTAAAGCCAAGAATATTGATCCCTTCACTGCTCCAGTTCAAGCAGTTTTGGATTTCTTAGCGGAGATTTTTCACGCGGGCTCCTCTTCTTCCACAGTCAAAGTTCAGTTGGCTGCTATCTTGAACTTTCATGTGGGGTTCGCAGACCACAACATTATGTCCCACAGGCTTTGTAAAGCCTTCTTGAAAGGAATTTTCCTCCTGAAGCCTCCAGTCAGGAGTCCTCCTCCTCAATGGGATCTAAATTTAGTGCTTACATCCTTGATTTCTTCCCCCCTTCGAGCCAGCTGTTTCTTGTTCCCTGAAATTTCTTTCATGGAAAACTTTATTCCTGGTTGCTGTTACATCAGCTAGGAGGGTGTCTGAACTTCATGCTCTATCTGTTCGCCCCCCCTATATAGTCTTCCACAAAGACAGAGTATCATTGAGAACTAATCCGACCTTTTTGCCTAAGGTCTCCTCAAAGACTAATTTGAATCAAGCCATTGATCTCCCTGTATTTTTTCCAAACTATACAAACAAATCGGAACAAAAATTACATTATCTTGATGTCCACCGCCAACTCAGATATTATTTGGACAGAACAAAACAATTCAGGAAATCCGATCAACTCTTTTTTTCCTATGCTGATAATAAGAAAGGCCTTCCTGTCTCAAAAGTGACCTTATCTAGATGGCTTTCTTCTGTCATCTCTGAAATTTATCGGCTCAGGGGAAAACAGCTGTGGCTCTACAGTTCTCAAGAGTCTGTTCCATTGAGCCACCCAGGATAGAGGTGCTAGGGACGCGGTCCCATCAAGCAAGAATGAAGGCGAGATTGACAACTTAACATTGAGAAGTTATGTACCTACCATAACGTTCCATGTTAGTTGTCTTCTCTCGCCTTCTTTCTTGCGACCCTCCCTCCTTCCCCCAAGCCTGGACAGACCTTTCTCTACAAGGAGTTATACTTCTGAAGACCATACAGAGCTGGTCCTTCTACCATCCTGCAACGTTTTCTCTCCTTCTTTCTTCCCTTGGGAAATTGTTATGCTAGGTGCTATTGCCCCTTTGTCAACAAACGAGATCTGGGTACTTACCGCCTTGCATCATGGGATATGGGGCTGCCTCGAGCTGGTAAAAGTGACTCTCGAGCTTAGCAAGTGCCGAGTTGGAGCCGAGGATCGGCTCCGAACCCATCAAGCAAGAAAGAAGGCGAGAGAAGACAACTAACATGGAACGTTATGGTAGGTACATAACTTCTCATTTCCTGCCATTGGATAAAAAAATATTCTAAGATAAGTACTCCATTGAGGACATTTTGTTATTTGGGTCACTGTATGCCTGTGTGGGTTCATGTCATCCAGGAAGGGAAAGTGTAGGTGTTCATAGGTTCATACTAGGCTATCTGCCCTAGGGCATTTATAAGCCTAGCCAGAGTGTGTGTGGCTTTCACCGCCCCTTAGGATGAGAATACTATACCCATTAGTTTGCTGTGCCTCTGTCCAGCAGTGATACAGAGATGATTCCCGGGGTAAACCTACGATCTCCCATCCACTCGTCAAGATTTCTCTCGAACAGAGTCAGTGAGGGGCTCTGCCTCACATGGACTGGGATTCTGTTCCATAGTGTAGGGAGTCTCTGGGTGATGAATCTGTCCCTCCAGCACGTCCTATTTATATCCGTGTTGATGTTTAAGTCTCTTGCTCTCGTGGCTCTGGTGGATTTGGATTTTTTGAGGTGGAGCATGTCCATTAATTCCGGGTTGGACATGGCCTTGTATGTCAGGCACAGATCACCTCTGAGCAGACGGTATGCGACTGAATAGAGCTGGAGTTTCTTCAGTCGGGCATCATATGACATATGTTTGAGCCCCTTTATCCTTTTGGTGAGGCACTTTTGGGGTCTTTCCAACTGCTGCAGGTGTCGGGTAAGGTACATTCCGAATGGGGCGTTGTACTCTATCATTGGTCTGATAAGTGAAGAGTACAGGGGTACAATGACCTCTCCTGATCTGGATGTGAATCCCTTCATGATCAGGTGGGCAATGTAGAAGGTCTTCCTAACCACTTTGGCAATGTGAGTGTCAAAAGAGAGGTTACTGTCAACTTGGGTCCCCAGGTCCCTGATAACTTCTTCCGTGTTTAATGGATTACCACCTATGTGGTAATTAGGGGTTACCTTGTTTTTCCCAAAGGGTATGACTATACATTTTTTGGCATTTAGCTTAAGGCCATGGCTCTGGCACCAGTTATCCATTTCTATGAGACCTCTCTGGAGGATGTCTGTGTCTGATGGAGTGTCAGTTATGGTGCCCAGTTTACAGTCATTTGCAAATTTTGTCAGCCACAATCCCCCTATGTTTGCCTGCACTTCAGAAAAATAAATGGTTGTCAGATCCCCCATAAAGATGCCCATGAGCTTTTCCTTTTTTGTTTAGGGCCTACGCATGACCCTAAGTCATGCTCCATCTGCCAGGCTTTCATTCTGAAAACTCTGCTTAGCCATCTGCCACGTTAAACATTTATCTTGAGAATCATCGCCTCAAGCGCTTAGCTTTAGGTATGGAGGGGTCGTCCTGTCAGCCCCTCGAGCCACCTAAAAAAAAAGGTCAAAATTTCTAGGCCTGAATCCATACCTGCACCTCCTCCACCTGGCGTTCCTCCTGTGACCGATGTCAGCCTGGAGGAACGATTGGTTGCCACCAATATGGGTACACTGGGTAACGATGTGGAAGCTGCACAACCCAGAGCAGCGGGCACTCCATAGTGGTCCCAGACCTACCTTAGCTCTGCCTGCTAGGTTTTCCCTTAAAAAGAAGGAGAAAAGGAAACATGTTTTTCCTCAGTATAGAGCCATCCAGGTTGTTGGGCCTTTTTCTAAGTCTTTTCAATGCCTTTTATGGCTCTAAGGCCTGCTTTTTCCTTACCTTCCCCAGTGGCTCCTCCTGAGATGAGTCTTAGGTCTCAACCCTTAGAAACTTCACAGGCTGAAGCTGAGGAATCCTCTGACTCTTCCTCAGAGGACTCCTTTTCATATGTCTCACAATTGCCATCCTCCCTTGGCTGTGCCTCCCTGGAGGAAGAGTCCACAGAGGCAGATTCCCCGGCTGAGGATCTCACCTTTGGGGTGACCATTGCAAAGATGAGAGAACATTTTAAATGGGATTCCTCTGATATGGCAGAAGTTCAGAAAAGGTATGAACTTTTTCAGATGGACTTCCTTGTCCCTTCAGCTATTCCTCCAGTACTGCCAGCATTTCTGGACCCATTTAATGCAGCATCACTCAATCCTAATCCTCAGCCTCCTGCACCCCGAAGGCCAGACAGATTTTACAAGGTCCCTGAGGGAGCCAAATACCTTAAGTGCCCCACAGTGGACCCTGGCATTGGTTTAGTGTCAGCTAATAAGGTATCTTCCTCTCTTCTGCCCACAGACAAAGACAGAAATGCCATGGAACATCTAGGGAAGAAGGTTTAGACTTCCTCTACCTTGGCATTTAGGGCAATAAATTGCCAAACCCATATGTCCAAATATGCCCTAGCTGTTTTGGAACAGGCTGTTAAACAACTGAGTGACATCCCAGAGCCTCCTGACAAAGCTCAGATATCCAGTCTTGTATTTCTATCCTCCCAGGTCACTAGGCATTCCATTAGGTGCAGCTACGATGCTGTAGAGGCTTCTGCCATGTCAGCTGCATCTGCCTCAGTCCTGAGAAGATATTCCTTGCTTAGGTTACAGCCCCTTCCTAATGACATCAGGGCAAAACTCTTGGATGTGCCTCTGGACAACTCAGCTCTCTTTGGGACAAAGGTGGCTGAGTTATTTAAAACTCTGTAACAAAAAGGAAAGGAGTTACAACACTTAAAGCACCCGTTTGTTTCTCCTGTCCCCAAATTCCATAGGAATTGCCCATCAAAAACACATTTCATCAGGAAGTATTCTGCCCCCACCCCTCCTTCCAGGGCCATAAGGACTGCCAGGAAGCAAACTGTACTACGTCCAGGCCAGTACAGACTCCAGCCCAGAAGCCTCAATTTCAAGAAAGGGTAGGTAGTCTGTGACTGCCTGCCAGTCCTGCAAAAAACATCAACTCCATTCCCCTCTCCTAAAGGCTCTTTCACTGTCTCCCTGTTTGGAAAAACATTACCACAGACAGGTGAGTCCTATCCATTATAGAGAAGAGTTATTTCATGACCTGGATTACAACTCTGTCCTTGAGGGGTATTCCATAGCCCCCCAAAGAACACCTTCCCTTATTTCAGCCAGTTATAGAGAGCCTCATTTCCCAGGGTACAATTCAGATTGTCCCTCTCATAGAGAAGGGGAAACTTTCTACTCCAGGCTCTTCCTGGTCCCAAAGAAAGATGGTCCCTGGAGACCAATCCTAGCTCTTTCCTACCACAGTCTCTTTTTGCAAGTGCCCATCTTTTGAATGCTCACTCTGCAAACCCTTTCTCCTTTGATTTTTACCTCAGGGGTTCATGGTCACCTTGGATATCAAGGATGCTTACCTACACATCCTCATAAATCCCAATTACAGGAGATACCTGCACTTCTCTGTGACCTCCTCACATTTTCAATTCTCTGCTTTGCCCTTCGAGCTTTCTACCGCACTAAAAGGTCTTCAACAAATGCTTAGCACCAGTGATAGCTTTCTGCAGACTGCACAGAATCCCTACAATGCCATCTACAAAAAGTAATTTCACTCCTGCAAGCACTGGGCTTTCCAGATAAATTACCCCAAATCCAAACTCACCGCCTCTCAGGACCTCAGGACTAGTATTCCTGGGGTGCAGAATAAGGATGTCATGAGGGCTTTCCTACTATCTCAGAAGGTGGAAAACATAAGGCAGTACCTGCTCTCAATGTCCTTCGGGCCACAGACTTGACTGTCAGACAGTACCTCTGACTCCAGGGTCACATGGCATTGACAATTCCTATGTTGCCATTGGTGAGGCTCCACATGAGAAAGCTGCAGTGGTACCCAAGGTCTGTATGGACTCAGCAGTCTTATCCTGTAGAGTACAAAATCCCCTTCTTGCCTTGGCACAAGAAAGAGATTCAATGATGGTTGAATCAAGTGAACTGCAGCCCATGACTGCCCTTGCAGGCTCCTTTACCAGTACAGAAGATGTACATGGATGCCTTGGATCTGGGGTGGGGAGCAGCCATGGGCTCCTTAAGAGTCCATGGCACTTGGCTGGACTCTATCAAACAGGAACAAGTCAATACCAGAGAGATGAGAGCAGTTCCTTTGGCCCTAAAGGCCTTTCAGCACACACTGAAACAAGATCCACTAAAATTGTTCATAGACAACACTAAAGATGTTCTTAGTGTTTCACTGTTGCAGTCATCAAATTTGGGTTATCTGCCTGCAGGTAGCCCTCAGCTGGCCTGAATACCAGAGTCTTGGATTCCTGCATCGGATGCGGTCTCTTTTTCCAGGTTGTCAGGGGTATAAAACATGCAGCCAACGCCATTACATCAGTCTTTCTTGCTGTGCGGTGCCCGAAGCAGAAGCAGTTCGCAAGTGCCTGTTGGCTGACTCCTGAAATTTTCATTTTCGAGTTTCAGAACCGAAGTCTTCAAAAAAGCTAAGTACCCCATTGGGGATCCTTTTTCTTGCTCTAACCGATGTCCGTATAAAAGTTAACAATTGTCTTACCTGTGGAAAGCAAATACCTCAAAGATTTTCATTCGTACTGCATTCCTTTCTTAGGCCCAGACCACGACGTCCCTTGCTGTCAGTTTTTGTGCCTTGTTCAACCCCCTAACTATACAGCAAATTATTTTGGTACTCTGTATCCGTACTCCGAAATGGCTTCGGTAAGCCATCCGACTACCGATATTCCGAAAAACCGTAAGGATAAAGACAGAGACAGACCACATAGGTCCAAAACTGCTGACGACGCTTCCGTTAAGCTAGTCGCCAGTTCGCCGATACTCAGTGAGGGGCTTTCCCAGCCCCTGATGCCCGCTACTTCAGATTCGCAGTCCTCTACTGAGAACCATTCGGAGTCCAGAATGCCGCGAGATGCTTCTTCGACTATGGAACCTGCGGATGTCTCTACCTTGGATGGGTCCGGAGCCACTGTGCAAGCACCAGCTTCTGAGGGTTTATTCAGGCCTACAGACTTGCATTTTAAACCAACGCCATCTTCTTCATCCAGGCCTAAAACTCGCACCACACCTAGGAAACCGATGTCCAAACCGCATGCTCAGGCCCATATGCCTAAAAAACAA
The DNA here is from genome assembly GCF_019279795.1 of Protopterus annectens. Classification (NCBI taxonomy): domain Eukaryota; kingdom Metazoa; phylum Chordata; order Ceratodontiformes; family Protopteridae; genus Protopterus; species Protopterus annectens. The sequence continues at coordinate 318,360,184 of NC_056735.1, forward strand.
ATGCTTGGAATGGCTGAAGACCTTATTACCTTAATTAGGGGAAGCCAGCCTTCCCCCTCTAAGAGACCTAGAACTGATTTTCCTTCTGATTCTTCTGATCAGGAATCTGATATTTCTGTTTCTTCTGATTACCAGGATTTGCCCTTATCTACCTATGAGGATTCTGATGCAGAGGATTCCATTCCCTCTGCTTCCCCTCCAGAAGATTTTTCTTTTGGTGAAACCTTGCACACACTTAGGGAGCATTTCCGCTGGGAAAGCCAGGATTACTCTGACTCCAAAAAGAAGCTTAGGGAATTCTTACTCCTTCAAATTAGGCCTTTAGCTATTCCTCCTGTTCTGGACATTGTAGATGATGCTTTCTTGGAATCTAGCCTTTCCCCAGACACTTTACCCCCAGCTCCCAGAAAACCTGACTGGTATTACAGAGTACCTGTCTCTCATAAGTTCCTCTTCAAGAGTCCTACTGCGGACCCAGAGACCATTACCCAAGGACCAAAGGGCATTAAGGCTACTGCTGCCAAAAATCCTACCCCTTCTGATAGAGATTCTAGATCCTTGGACAGATGGGGTAAGAAGGTATACACTTCTGCTACTTTGGCCATTAAGGCTTTAAATTGCCAGTTTCAGATGTTATAAAGTACCAGTAGCATATTATGGGACTACTTAAACAGAAAATGATGTTGATTCCTGACTGTGCGGAACACAAAGAATTACAGGATTTAATGCATTCTGCAGAACAAGTTGGTAAACATACTTTGCAATGTGGTTTTGATTCTTTAGAAGCATCTTGCAGGGCTGCTGTCACAGGGTCTGTACTTAGAAGGCATGCTTGGCTTAAGGAGCAAAACTTGCCAGATCATGTTAAAGCTAAATTACTGGATGCTCCCTTAAACCAAGACAGCCTGTTTGGCAACAAAGCAGAAGAAGTCCTCAAAAAGATGGAGGAAAAAGCTAAATGTATGCAAACTGTTAATTTCCTGCAAGTACAGCCTCCCGGATTTAGTAGGCATTGGCCTTCAAAGAATTGGTCATTTCCAGTCTCTTCCTGGCCTTCTCAGTCCAAACCCAGGAACAGCAGACCACCTAGGTTACTGTTTCAGGCTATGCACAGGCCTAAGCAGCAGGGGGCTCCCACTTCCAAAGCAGGGAGTAGTAAGACACCCCCCTATAGAAAAATGTCACAACGACTTAACCTTAACCCTTCAAAGCCCTACTCAACTGCCTGCCCCCTTAGGAGGAAAGCTCGCCCTACATGCAAAAAACTGGGAACTCATTACCCAGGACAAATGGGTTTTGAATATAGTTTCCCAAGGATACGGATTCCACTTCCACACCCTACCAACCCCAAACAGTTGGCCAGACCTACCCCCAAATCAGTGGGCAGAGGCTCAACAGCAGGTTCCCTCTCTTCTAAGTATCAGGGCTATTCAGCCTGTCCCAGCAGAAGAAAGGGGACAAGATTTTTACTCGAGGCTTTTCCTGGCACCCAGAAAAGACAGCTCCTGGCATCCTATCCTGGACCTCTCTATTCTAAACACCTTTTTGGTAATCCCAAAATTCAAAATGCTAACACTTCAACAGCTGCTTCCTATGCTAGGCAAAGATGCTTTGTTGGCAACCTTAGACTTAAAGAAAGCTTACCTGCACATTCCAGTCAGGGAATCTTGCAGGAAATACCTACGCTTCAGGGCAGGCTCCATGCACTATCAGTTCTGTGCACTTCCCTTTGGCTTATCTACTGCGCCCAGTGTATTCACAAAGTGTCTAGCTCCAGCCATTGCATTTTGCAGGCAGAGAAGTGTTCAAATATACCCATACTTGGACAATTGTCTGATTCGAGCAGAAAGGCAGGACTTGCTATTAAAACATCTGGCATTCGTAAAGAAACTTCTGACCTCACTGGGGTACACCATAAACTAAAAGAAATCTCACCTAGTACCCTGCCAACAAATTGTATTCCTGGGAGCAAGCTTGAACACAACCTCCCAGAAGGCTTTCCTCACTCCAGAGAAACAAGTTTGACAACCTACTTCAAACTACTGGCCACAAAAACCCAGCTATCTGCAAGGAAAATTCTGCAAGCCCTGGGGTTCATGGCCTCTTGCATTCTACAAATTCCATATGCAAGACTGCATATGAGGAAACTAAAATGGTATCTAAAAAGCCTATGGTGTCAACATTTTCAGGACCTGGAATCCATGATTCCTATCATTCCTTGTATAAAGACAGTTCCTTTGGTGGGCAGAGGCATGTTACCACCACAAGGGGCTCCCTTTCACTCTACCCCCTGCTGCCCAAACCCTAACAGATGCATCAGACTATGCATGGTGGGCTCACTTGGCAGGGCAGTGCATTCAGGGCAAATGGAACCCGAAACAGATGCACCTGCAAATCGGTCAAAAAGAAGTGTTAGCTGTACAAAATTCCCTGACAGCCTTCAAAGACCACATTCTTCCAGGACAATTATTGGTAAAGACAGACAGCACCACAGTTATGTGGTACATAAACAAGCGGGGGGAACTCACCCGTACCCTCTGCAAACTAGCCATCACTCTGTGGAACACAGCCTTGACCTGCCAAGTGCACCTACAAGCTCAATTCCTGCCAGCAAGCTAAATTCACTGGCAGATGACCTAAGAAGAAATTTCATGGACCCACATAAATGGAAACTGGAACCAAAAATATTCAACCTCTTGAGGAACAAATGGGGGACTCCAGAGATGGACCTGTTTGCCTCCCCTCAGAACTACCAATTGGACAAGTTCTGCACAAGGACTTCCCACAGTCACGCTTGGAAAGTGGATGCCCTGTCCTTTACCTGGGAAAGCCTCTCAGTTTATGCCTTTCCCCCTCTGCCTCTCCTCTTGAAGGCTCTGCTAAAGATCAAACAGGAAAAGCCAAGGACAATACTGATTGCACCAGACTGGCCACGCCAGCACTGGTACCCCCTCTTGCACAGTATGACACTGCTGGAACCATGGCACCTGCCTCAGACCCCTTCCCTGCTGTCCCATCAGGTGGGACAGATTCTGCACCCTCAACTTCAAACCCTGAACCTTGCAACCTGGCTAATTCCTTGTGTTCTCCAATAGCATCCCTCAATAAGCAGATGCTAGATGTCATTCTGGAGGCAAGGAGGCCTAGTACTAAAAAATCCTATGCTGAAAAGTGGAAAAGATACTGTTCCTGTAGCCAGACTCAGGATGGGCACAATGGTGCCCAGCTTACCTCATATTCTTCAGTACTTAACAGAAATGTTCCACAAAGGCCTATCCTTCTCTTAAATTAAAATTCATGCCTCTACCGTTTCAGCACATTATAATACTGAACCACCCCTCTTCTCTCACCCTCTGCTAAAGCAATTCATCAGAGGGGCCAAAATTTAAGACCCCCCAGAAGAGCCCTTACTCCAGCCTGGGATCTTAACTTTGTATTGGAAAAGCTCACCCCCCCCCCCCTTTGAGCCAGCTGCAGTAGCAGAGTTGAAATTCCTTTCTTGGAAAACAGCCTTCCTCCTAGCCATCACTTCAGCAAGAAGAGTGTCTGAATTCCAGGCCCTCATGGCGGTGGAGCCCTTCATTATCTTCATGCAGACAGGGTTTCCCTCGGGACCAATCCTTCTTTTGTGCCCAAGGTGATGTCTAGTGTGGCCCTAAATCAGTCCATTCATTTGCCTACTTTTTTCCCCTAATCCACAAAACAAAGGAGAATGAATACTGCACTCTTTGGACGTGTACAGACAACTTAGGTTTTATTTGTACAGGACTACGCCTCTCAGAAAATCTGAACAGCTGCTAGTTGGCTTTCCTGCAGCGGCAGAGTGGAAGGCCATTTCAAAGCAAACCATTACTAAATTGATAGCCCATTGCATTCATTTCTGCCACAAGCACCATGGAAAACCTACCCCACAGGGGATAAGATCACACTCCACCAGGGCTGCATCTACCTCTACAGCCTTTCTCAGAGGAGTCCCTACCAGGGACATCTTAGAAGCTGCTACCTGGAGCTCCGTACATAACCTTCACCAAGCATTACCACATGCCTATTTTTTCTAAATCCAAAGCTGGTTTTGCCATTGCAGTCGTGCAGGGCTTAATAGCTGGCCCTAATGCTCTCTAACTTCCTCCTCCCTTCTATAGCTTTGGGAATGTAGCCAAATGTGATGACTGCAACAGTGAAACACGAAGAACATAGTACATTTGTGTGCACTTACCATAAATGTAGATGTTCGAGTGTATTCACTCACTAACTTACATTTCTCTCCCTCTACTATCTCCTGGTTCTCCAGCTGTCTCTCTACCCACCAGCAATCAGTTAAATGGCTCTCTGCACTATTCTCTCCTCTCACTGTACAAATGGGAGTCCCCCAAGGGTCCATACTTGGACCATTACTCTCTAATATTTTCACCAACTTGCTCTACTCCTCTTGTCCCCAGTCATCTCTTGTGTAATATGCTGAGGACTCAACTGTTATAACCATTGCTGACAACCCAACTGACCTCCACTCAACTACCCGGGCATCCTTCCACACCATTGAGACTTGGCTTAGTGATGATAAACTAATACTTAAGCCAAACAAAAATAAGCTCCTACTCTTCCTCCCTGAAAACATCACCACATTCAAAAGTACATTTATAATCTTATCCTGCAACAACACTATCATCTCAGCTGAATCTAGTACTAAATTGCTAGGTGTTACAAAAGATGATCAGCTTAAGTTTGATCTCCATATTACTAACTCGGTAAAAAGAACTCATCCGAAACTTGGGCACTTTTTCCGTAGCAAGAAATACGTAACTAACACTGCCTGAATAACTCTCTCCCAGGCTTTATTACTCCCCAGCACTCCTGTACAGCTGCCACATATTCACAAACCTAAATTCTGCACTTATTTCCAAGCTTGAAACTACTTATAATAAGATTGCCAGATTTGCAGCTAACCAAACCTACAAGTCACACCACTGCTTAGCACTACAGCAACTAGACTGGCTACAATTCCCTCAGCTGCTCCAACTATACCAACTACAAATCATCCACTCTATCCTCCATCTTACCCTCCTCCTGCCCCAGCCTCTCCACTATCATATCCAGATATTCCCCTGCTAGGACGCTACGCAGCTCAAGTTAAGAATTGTTAGACTTCTACAAACCCAAAACTAAAATAGGCTGCTACATCCTGGAACCAACTGCTCTTGGAAATAAAATCCCTCCAGCATAGCAAAAGTTTTAAATTAGCCACAAGGAAATACCTAAAAACAAAGTGGTCTTGCCACTGTAGCCAACCACCCTGAAACCACCATCCTTACACCTATTTCACCACCTCACATTTAATGTATCTCTAACACTATTCCCCTGCCTCTTCCTACCTCTATCTCCAACCACTCTTAATTCTTACAGTCTGAAAACAACCTACCTGTCTAGTCTGTCTCCTATACTCTACCTCCCCTACATCACCTACTAGCCATTCTTATTTTCCTTTCTTGTTTCCTAACTCCTATACAACTAGATCCTACCCACTTTAAATAAGCATCTGCCTAACTATTAACTCATTTTGCTCTAAGCAGCTTAAATAATATTGTAACTAGTCACATTTTCTTCTGCTAATTGTTTAAAACCTTGTTTGTAACAACTCGCATACTTGTCTGCCAATTCTTAATAGTCTGTATAATTGAATTGCCTGAGGAGCTTTTTTTCTCTCCAGGTATCTGCTTGTAAGATCCTATAGCGGATTATTAAATTTTAGTAACATAGTAGTAACAAATTGTTTTCTAGTCCTAAGGAGCTTTTCTCCCTGGGTCTCTGCTGAAATTGAGCCAAAAGCTCAGCCAGACTAACCCGGTTAACAAATGCAAAATAAAATAAATAAATAAATATTCACTGTTGCAGTCCTGGTTACCCTCCTCCAACCCCCTGACTTCTCTTGGCTCTACCTTTCCTTCTTGTTTGGTGTATTTAACCTTTCTGGTGTATTTGCTTTTTGATGGAGGTGTACCATAACATATAATTGCTTCCCTTTGTGGGGGCACCTGACATCTGGGGCAAGAAAAAACTGATGTAATGGCATCGGCTCCATGTTTTGTACACCTGATGACCTGACGTCATGGAAGAAGAGACCGCATCTGACGCAGGAATCCAAGACTCTGGTATTCAGGCCGGCTGAGGACTACTTGCAGGCAGATAACCCAAATGTGATGACTGCAACAGTGAATGCACTCGAGCATCTTCATAAGTGTACACAGCTGTACTTTCTGTGACGTGAACAAGCAGGGAGGAAAAAAATCATACTTGCTGTGCAGACTAGTTCTCCAAGTGTGGGAGCTTGCCACAAAACAGTGAGTCAAACAGAATACTCAGGCAGACAGCTTAAGCAGGTCCATGTCACAGTCCCCACGAATGGATGCTGCACAAGGATGTGTTCTTTGACATAGTCCCCAAATAGGGTACACCTCAAATATATCTGTTTGCCTCCCCTATGAACAGACAACTTCTATAATTTTGCACCAGGCTGCTCAGTCCTCTGGTGAGGGCAAAGGATGCCTTTTCAGTCTCTAGGAAGGGGATGTTTCTGTATGCATCCCCCCGCTACTTACTACTTCTGAATGTCCTACTGAAAATTCAGAAGGTCATACCAGAAATCTTGTTGTTGTCTCCCTTTTGGCCATGACAGCACTGGTTGTCCCTCCTTCTGCATTTAGCCAAGGCAGCATTGGTTCCCCTCCTGCATTTAGCCAGGGGCAATCATCACAAGTTACCTCACAGAGTGGACCTTCTCACACAGGACAAGAGATCTCTAATCCATTCCCGCTTACAATCTCTGAGCCTTACCCTGTGGGTGATAGAATTCTGATCCCTTACGGACAGATTTACAATGAGGACATGTTCACAGTGCTGCAGGAGGCCAGGAAACCTAATAGTAGGAGATCTTGTATGTCTAAATGGAAGATTCTCCATATGGTGTCTATATGGACAGTTGGACCCTTTGCAGGGTGAAGTCCCTTTGGTATTGTCATACCTGTGTGAACTCTTGCAGATAGAGTTGTCGTACTCCTCCATCAAAACCCACCTGACTGCTTTTTCAGCTTGTCTGCCTCTGGTTCCCCCTTTGGCTTCCATATTGCCTGCAAAGTTATTCCTAAAGGGAGTGGTGCATCTCAGGCCCCCCAGGAAACTCATCCCATCCCCTGGACTTCAGATATGTTTTGGAGAAACTCACGGTGGCCCACTTTGAACCAACTTCTAAGGCTTCTCTGAAACGCTGCACTTGGAAAACAGTATTCCTAGTGGTCTTGACATCAACTAGAAGAGTGTCTGAGTTACAGGCCCTCATGGCCATTCCCCCTTTCCTCATCTTTGACAAAGACAGGGTAACAGTTAGGACCAACCCTTCCTTCATGCCCAAGGTGGTCAATGAGCTATCCTTAAACCAAGCTATTCACCTTCCTTCCTTTTTGCCCATCCTCGGAATGACCATGAGAGAGAGAGTCTTGCATTCCCTTGATGTGCACAGACAGCTTAAGTTCTACCTAGACAAGACCAAATCTATCACAAACTGTGACCAATTGTTTGTCTCCTTTTACCCCAGAGCAATGGGGAAAGCAGTGACAAAACAGACAGTTTCAGCCTGGATTTCCAGAGCTATTTCCTTCTGCTGTGCACACCATGGAAATCCTTGGGGTCCAAAGTTAAAGCACACTCCACTAGGGCTATGGCTTCATCTGGAGCTTTCTTTAAGAGATTAGACTCCGCCACCATTTTAGAGGCAGCTACATGGACATCTGTTCACACCTTTTCCAAACATTACAGATTGGACCAAATTTCCAAATCCAGGGTGGGATTTGCCAGGCAATCCTACATGAATTTATAGAGAATAATTCCAAGCCACCACTGTCTTCTTCCCAGTGAGCTTTGTCACTCACCCAAGAGTTGGAATACTGCAACATGAGAATAGAAGGATATAGAGTAGTTGTGTAAAATCTTACCATAACTGTAGATGTCCTTCTCTTCCATGTTCCAGTATTCCTTCCCCTCCTTTTTCCATTAAGCAGTCCCTTTTTGGATGGCACTGAACTTGCGCAGTTTTTCCTGGGATTGGGGGCCAACTGGGGTGCTCAGTTCTGATAACTGGTGCGTGCAGACGTCACTTTTATGGCCCACATTCCCTTAGCCAACGTCGGATGTCCCATGCACCTAGCAGTGGCTAGAAGCTTTTTTATACTGGCCAGATGTTCAGGTAGTAAGAGAGTGAAACCCAAGAGTTGGACTACTGCAATATGGAAGAGAAGGACATCTATGGTTATGGTAATATTTTGCACAACTATTCTGTTAGCTAGGAGGAGAGAGTGCAATTGTGGTAGATGAATCTAGATCTCCACTCAGTGCTTCTGTCTAGGTGAAGCGCATGATTATAGAAAGTGTTCTGTTTGCCAGGCCTTCATTCCAAAAACATTGTGAACGTGTCTCTCATCCCGCAACACTTGTTTGGCAACCCATCACCTTAAGTACCTCACCCAAGCCAAAATGTCAGATCTTGGGTCCTCGGATGTCCCACCTTTCCCAAAAAAGAAGTTTGAGGCCTAGACCCAACATTGTCTGCCCAGTTGGTCTCTGATGGACCGACTGAGGTCTTGGAACCGAACTCATGGTTTGTCTGTACGTCTGCTTTCTCAAATGATTGCTGCTGTGACCCTGATGGAGGCCAGTATGGAGGTCTAAAATACGTACATTTGAAATAACTGACCCTACTAATACCGGTAAGGATGGGAACCCAGTGCACTTATTTCTGAAGGACCTAAAGGTATTCCTCAAATTTTAGTTACAGAGAAAACACGGAGGTCACTTAACTAGGTATGACAGGGGTGTGAACCAATGTCTTGTGAAAGCTGACTTCAGACCTAAAAGAAAAAACAAAAATATTTCTTCACCCCAAATGCCCAAGGGAAAGGAGTGGATGGATTTTTCCCAGGGCCTGTTCAAAGCAATGACACTCATGCCACCATCTTTTGCTCCTGTGCTCCTACTCCTGCTACCCCACAAAACAAACAATTGGAAACATCCTCTGAGGAGCATGAGACAGAGCCAGATTCTGTTGAGCACTCTTTGCCTACTCTTCTCAGATCTGTTCTCCAGGTCTGATCGCCTCTGATGTTGAAGACTTAACATTCTCCAGATTCCCCTGTTGAGAAGGCTTTATTTGGAGAAATCTTCTCTGCCACAATGAAACTTTTTGAATGGGAATCCAGATTTCTGATGTGCAAAAACGGTATAATCTTTTTTTTAGGTTGGCACTCCTGCTACTGTCCTTGTCTGTTCTGTTCTGGAGGCCTTTCTTGATGGCTTTGCATGTACTTCCACTACCCTTGTGTCTTGGCCACCAGCCCCTAAAATGCCTGATAAATTCTACAAAGTGTTTGAAGAATTAAAAGTTTCTGTACAGGAATCCTTTGGCATATCCTTTTGTGTTTTCTATGGGTTCAGACAAGCCTTCTAAACTCTACCCTGCTGCAAAAACCCTTCCCTCAGGTAAAGACAGCAGAGCAATGGATAGACTATACACTTCTTCCATTCCTTCAGAGCCTTGAACCATCAGACCCAAATGACTAAATATTTGCTGGCTATTTTGGGCAATTAAAATAAAACTTTGGCTTCTATGGACGGGCCAGGTAGTAAACAACAGGGCATGGCTATGGAGGGTCAGGCCTTACAAGTGGTTAGGCATAGCATTAAATGCTGCTGTGATGTAGTGAAGACTTCCTCCAGAGCAGCTGCTACAAGATCTGTTATCAGAAGGTGTACATAGCTACACATTCAGGCCCTTCCTGAGGATATTAGGGCAAAATGCCTAGATTCCCTTTTGAACAGGGATCTTTTATTTGGCCCTGATGCCGCCAACCTGTTTGTAGTTTTGCAAGAACAAGGAAAGTAATGAAAGAATGTAGGCAGTTTTTTTTTTTTGTTGTCTTGCTGAGCTTTCTAGATACCAGAGAAATTACCATAAAAAGCCCACATCCTTTGCCAGCAAAGAGCCTGGGCACCTTAATAAGGCCACGAAAATCCCAAGAAGATTCCAAGACAAACCAGACAAGAACGGTAAATCTGGGAGGCCTCCCTACCCATACAAGTCAACCTGACCACCCTCTTCTCTGCCCCCCCCCCCAAAAAAAAGACTCGCCTCATCTATGACAAACTGGAAACTCGTTATCACAGACAAATGCATACTCTCCATTATTCAGCATGGTTACAGAATGACTTGGAAGGAAGCCATTGCATTCAAGGTCTTCCCTCCTTCACTTTCTAACTAGATAAAGTTTCTTTCTACCATCGTTAAAGCTTACTCACTGTAGGTATAGTTGAACCTGTAGCACAACAGTTTGTGGGAGAAGGGTTCTTGTCAAGACTTTTCCTTGTTCCAAGAAAAGGAAGTGAATGGAGGCCTATATTGGATCTGTCCATTCTGAACATTATCCTCAAGATCCCCTCATTCAAAATACTCTCTCCAAAGTCTTCAGCTCTTCATACTCCCAACAGTTTTCTGGTGTCCTTCGATCTAAAGGACACCAGGTTCCACATTCTGATCCACTCTGTCTTCAGAAAATTTGATGTTCCGTGCTTAACCTTTTTGACTTTCTGTAGTCCCCAGGGTTTTCACAAAGTGACTGCCTCCAATCAGTCTGGGAATTCAAATGTAACCATATTCAGATGAGATGTTCTTCGTGTTTCACTGTTGCAGTCATTACATTTGAGTAATCTGCTGGCAGGTTTCCCTCAGTCAGCCTGATTAACAAAGTCATGGGTCCTGTGTCGGTTGCTGTCCCTTCTTCCATGACGTCAGGTCGTCAGGGGTGTAAAACATGCAGCCGACGCCATTACATTAGTCTTTCTTGCCGTGCGGTGCCCGAAGCAGAAGCAGTTCGCAAGCGCCGGTCGGCCGACTCCTGAAATTTTCATTTTTGAGTTTCAGATCCGAAGTCTTCAACTAAAAAGCTAAGTTCCCCGTTGGGGAAACTTTTTCTTGCCCCTTACCGATGTCAGTAAAAGTTAATAATTGCATTACTTGTGGGAAGCAAATACCTCATATAAGGATTTCCATTTGTACTGTATTCCTTGCCTAGGCCCTCACCATGACGTACCTTGCTGTCGGTTCTGTGCTTTATTTAATCAACGCATTATTAAACGTCGGTACATTTTTGCTTCTAAATGTTTTGGCTCATGCTTTAATTATCCAGAAATGTCGTTGGTTAGCAATCCGAATACCTAAAAAATGCAAAGAAAAAAACAGAGACAGGCTGCTGAGGTCCAAAACTGCCGACGACGCTTCTAAGCCAGTTGCCAGTTCGCCGGTACTCAGTGAGGCGCTTTCGCAGCCCCTGATAATAGCAGGCCTCTACTGAGACCCATTCGAAGTCCAGTATGCCGCGAGATGCTTCAGTTATGGAACCCACGGATGTCTCTGCCTTGGATGGGTCCGGAGCCACTGTGCAGGCACTGGCTTCTGAGGGTGTTTTCAAGCCTACAGATTTGTATATTAGACAGACGCCATCTTCAGAACTAAGGCCAAAATCTTGACCTATGTCTAAAAAAATGACGCCTAGGCCACATGTGCAGGCCCCTATGCCTAAGAAACAAATGATCAAAATGGCTGAAGATTTAATTACTCTGATCAGGGGTAGTCAACCCCCCCTCCCCTTCTAAGAGGCCTAGGCAAGATATTGACTATGAATCTTCTGAACAGGATTCTATTTCTTCTGATTCTTCTAATGAACAGGAATTGTCTATACCCACGTATGAGGACTCTGATGCAGAAGATTCCATTCCTTCTGCTTCGCCCCTGAGGATTTTTCTTTTGGGGGAAACTTTGCATACCTTAAGGGAACATTTCCACTGGGAAAGCCAGGATTTTTCTGAATCTAAAAAGAGACTTAGGGATTTTCTTCTCCTTCCACAGTATAGGCCTTTGGCTGTACCTCCTGTTCTGGACATCGTTGATGATGTTTTTTCAGAATCTAGTATGGCTCCTTATTCTCTGCCTCCGGCTCCTTGTAAGCCAGACAGATACTACAGGGCTCCTGACTCTCACAAATTCTTTTTCAAAAATCCTGTTGTGGATCCTGAAACCATTTCTCAGGGTCCCAAGGGCATTAAGGCTTCTACTGCTAAAAATCCTACCCCTTCTGATAGAGATTCCAGGGCGCTGGATTGATGGGGTAAGAAGGTTTACACTTCTGCAACCTTGGCAATCAGGCCTTTAAACTGTCAATTTCATATGCTTAAATAACAGCATATCATGGGACTGCTTAAACAGAAAATGATGCTAATTTCTGACTGTGTGGAAAATAAAGATTTACAGGATCTATTGCATTCAGCTGAACAAGTTGGAAAACATACTTTGCAATGTGGTTTTGATTCTTTGGAGGCCTCTTGCAGAGCTGCTGTAACTGGGTCTGTGCTAAGAAGGCATGCTTGGCTCAAAGAGCAAACTCTGCCTGATCATGTTAAAGCAAAGTTGTTGGATGCTCCTTTACAACAGGACTGTCTCTTTGGTAATAAGGCTGAAGAAGTTCTAAAAAAGATGGAAGATAAAGCTAAATCTATGCAAACAGTGAAAGATTTCTTACAAGTGCAACCTCCAAGATTTAGTAGGCACTGGCCTACTAAGAACTGGTCCTTTCCAGTTCCTTCGAGAGCCACTCAAGTCAAACCCAGACATTCCAAAGGCACCAGGTTTCAGTCCCAAGGGACTTTCAGAACAAAACAATGGGGTGCCTCCTCTTCCAAATCTGGAAACAACAAGACACCTCCCTATGGTAAGCAGTCTCAATGACTTCCCTTTACACTTACCAAGCACTTACCTTTTAGCCGCCCCTTTGGGGGGGAAACTGGCTCTTCATGCAAGAAACTGGCAACTTGTAACTCAGGACAAATGGGTTTTAAATATAGTATCCCAGGGATACATATTTAATTCCCATACATTGCCAATTCCAAACGGATGGCCAGACCTGCCCCCAAATCAGTGGGCAGAGGCCCAGAAACAAGTACTTTCCCTCATGAGCATGGGGGCTATTCAGCTAGTACCAGAAGAGGAAAAGGGACAAGGTTTCTATTCCACACTTTTCCTGGTACCCAGAAAAGACAAATCATGGTGTCCAATTCTGGACTTATCTACTCTAAACACCTTTCTGGACATCCCAAAATTCAAGATGCTGACTCGTCAACAGTTACTTCCTATGCTAGGCAAAGATGCCTGGTTGGCAACTCTAGATTTAAGAGGCTTACCTGCATATCCCAATCAGGGAATCTTGCAGAAGATACCTCCGCTTCAAAGCAGGTTACTTCCATTACCAGTTCTCTGCACTGCCCTTTGGCTTATCTACTGTGCTCAGGGTCTTTACAAAGTGCCTGGCTCCAGTAATTACATTTTGCAGGCAAAGAAATATTCAAATATATCCATACCTGGACGATTGTCTAATTCAGGCAGAAAACAAAGACATTCTTCTAAAACATCTGGCGTTTGTAAAAAGGGTTCTAACTTGTCTAGGGTACACTATAAACGAAAAGAAATCAGAACTGGTACCCTCTCAAAAAATTTAATTCCTGGGTGCAAGCTTGAATACAACTGCCCAGATGTCTTTCCTTACACCAGAAAAGCAAATTCATTTGGTTACTTCAAACAGGTGGCCACAAAAACCCTGCTATCTGCAAGACAAATTCTGCAAGCCTTTGGGTTCATGGCCTCCTGCATTCTTCTAATTCCATATGCAAGACTGCATATGAGGAGACTTCAGTGGTACTTAAGTTTTTGGAGGCAGCATTGTCACAGCCTGGAAACAATGATTCCTGTCATACCTTGCCTGCAACTAGAGTTCCTATGGGGGGCAGAGGCCTGCCACCAAAACAAGGGACTGTCATTCACACCACCCCTTGCCACCCAAACCCTAACTACAGACTCATCAGACTATGCTTGGGGGGCTCATCTGGCAGGGAAGTGCATTCAGAACAAATGGAGCCAAAATCAAATGCACCTTCATATCAATTAAAAAGAAACGCTAGCTGTACAGAATGCACTAACAGCCTTCAAGGACTACCTTCATCCAGGACAATTCCTAATAAAGATGGACAACACCACGGTTATGTGGTACATAAACAAGCAGGGGGGTACACACTCCTACCCCCTTTGCAGACTAGCCATGGCATTGTGGAACATGGCCTTGACCTATCAAGTACAACTACAAGCTCAATTCCTACCAGGAAAGCTGAATACTCTGGCAGATGAACTAAGCAGAAATCTCATGAACCCTCACGAATGGAAACTGGAACCATGGATTTTCAACATGTTGACACGCAAATGGGGGAGCCCAGACATAGATCTATTTGCCTCTCTCCAAAACTATCAGTTGGACAAATTCTGCACAAGAACTCATCACAAAAAAGCATGGAAAGTGGATGCTCTATCCTTCAGCTGGAAAAACCTATCAGTCTATGCCTTTCCTCCTCTGCCTCTACTCTCCAAGGTCTTACTAAAAGTCAGACATGAAAAACCAAGAATGATTCTAATTGCTCTGGACTGGCCTCGCCAACACTGGTGCCTGCTTCTAAGGAATATGTCACACCTTCCTCCATGGTGCTTGCCTCAAACACCTCACCTATTGTCTCAGCAGAACTATCAAATTCTGCACACTCAGCTACAAACTCTGAATCTTGCAGCATGGCTAATCAACTAATTTCATCAACCACATCTCTCAGTAAACCTGTGATGGATGTCATTTTGGAGGCCAGAAGGCCTAGTACTAGAAAATCTTATGCTGATAAATGGAAGGTGTTCTGTGCTTGGAAACAAGCACAAGGAATAGACACAGCAAAGCCCAATATTCCTCAGATTTTGCAATACTTAACTGAGATGCTTCACAAGGTCCTATCTTTTTCTTCTATAAAAATACATGCTTCTGCCATCTCTGCTCATTACAACACAGAGCCTCCCCTCTTTTCTCATCCGCTTCTAAAACAGTACCTCAGAGGGGCCAAAAATGTAAGGCCTCCCAGAAGAGCGCCAACTCCTGCATGGGACCTCAATTTTGTGCTGGAAAAACTCACCCTACCTCCTTTTGAACCAGTAGCTACTGCAGATATAAAATTTCTTTCTTGGAAGACTGCCTTTCTTTTGGCATTCACTTCAGCTAGAAGGGTTTCAGAACTGCAGGCTCTCATGGCAGTGGAGCTTTTTATTATATTTTACCCGGACAGGGTGGCCCTCAGGACCAATCCTTCTTTTATGCCTAAGGTGGTATCCAGTGTGGCTGTTAACCAGACCATTCACCTGCCAACTTTTTTCCCAAATCCACAGAACAAGGGAGAGCGGATTCTGCATTCATTGGATGTACACAGACAACTAAGATTCTACTTAAACTGGATAAAATCACTAAGAAAGTCCGAGCAACTACTGGTGGCATTTGCTGCAGGATCAGAGGGGAAGGCTATATCAAAACAGATTATTTCTAAATGGATAAGCCATTGCATTCTTTTTTGCTGCTTGCACCATGGTAAACCTGTACCCAAGGGGATCAGATCCCATTCCACCAGGCTGCCTCTACTTCAGCAGCTTTTCTCTGAGGGGTCCCTACCAGAAACTGCTACTTGGAGCTCAGTTCATACTTTCACAAAGCATTACCATTTATCTCTCTTTTCTAAATCCAGGGCAGGCTTTGCCACAGCAGTCCTGCAGGGCCTTATAGCTGCTCCTAATGCTGTTTAGTTCCATCCTTTCATCCATAGCTTTGGGATTCTACCCAAATGTAATGACTGCAACAGTGAAACACGAAGAACATAGTACAGTTGTGTACACTTACCATAAATGTAGATGTTTGAGTGTATTCACTGTTGCAGTCCGGATTATCCACCCGCCAGCCCCCTTTCTATACCTTTTCTTTCCTTCACTATGCTCAAAAGCCTTTGTGGTGTATTTGCTTTTAGTTGAAGGTAAATTTTATGTGTTCTAAAGTGCATTTATATATTTATGGTTATATATATGTATATTTTTGCTCCCCATTTGGGGGGCATGTGACGTCTGGGACAAGAAAAACTGATTAAAATGGCGTCGGCTGCATGTTTTATACCCCTGACGACCTGACATCATGGAAGAGGAGACAGCAACCGACGCAGGACCCAAGACTTTATTCAAGCCGACTGAGGGCAACCTGCCAGCAGATTACCCCAAATGTAATGACTGCAACAGTGAGTACACTCTAACATCTACATTTATGGTACGTGTACACAACTGTACTTTCTGTTGTCACCTCCATATCAATCTGAGGCACCTTCTGCTTTAAATGAAAAGTAAGTACCTGTTTTCTCTTTTTTTTTTTTTTGCACTTTTTTTTTACTGTATTTTCTCCATATTTCTGTATATTTCTGCATTTCTAACTGCTTTTTGCTGTTTTATTGCACTTTGTTCTAGCTGTAGTGTAGTCTAGATTCAGGTTTGATGGATCTAGGTCTATTTGTTTTATCTGAGCAGTAAAATCCAGCTGCCTTTTGTTGAAGAGGGCCCCTTCACACTTGTGGCAGTAGAGTGCAGTAAAACTCTCATCTGATTCAGGGTTGTTGGACCAGGGCTTAGTGTTGAGTTTTCTAGTTTAATTGGTTTAAAAAAGATTTCTCTTAGCTGGTATATAAGCCCCATGTTTGCTCGGTGCTCACCATCGCACAGTAATGGACAATTGCAGATACCCGTGGCAGTTCTAGATGAAAACATTTTAGCTAGTTAATGTTCTCTTAGTCCGCTGTTTGTGCTGTACTGGAGGTATCTCATCGTCGTCACTCATTGCCAGGAGAAACTTCCAAAGAATTCTCAGTGGTATCACAGAAGTCCCACCCATTAAGCCTGTTGAAGTTTGGGCATTTTTCACCTGTCCACCAACCTTACCTGGTCATTACTGTCCTCTCCTTTTTACTACACTGTTGTACCCTGCACTATGGAGGGACAATTTCCCACCATTTCTCCCACGAACCTTGTCGACGTTGGCATCTTGAGACAATGTAGCAATAGTTTCATATACACAAACAACCAACTTCTCCTAATTCACACAAATTCAGTATGTGAGAGATGCATCTATATTAAGAACCTGGAATCCAGGCTTTCTCACTCACTAATCAGTACACCGGACACAAAGCAGGTTGTCAGCCTACACACCTCATCTCCTCCACCAATACCTAAACCTACATATGCAGATATCCTCACGAGTAACGAGAGAATATGAGGTGGAGTATCAATATCAGAGACCTCCCAAACACAAACATGCTTCACATAATACAGCCTCAGTAGACCACAGCAAGCCCATAAGGCATGACACTAAATCTGACATTCTAGTAATAGGTAACTCCATTGTTAGATGTTCAGATTTCTCACTCACCAGGTAGGATAGGATAAGGAAAAGGTCATGGTTAGCTGCCTGCCATGTGCTATGATCCACCACATCACACACGCACTCATGTACTGTTATGACTCAGTCATAGTCCATGTTGGTGTGAACGACTTGAGATGTACCTCACTGTACTGTATGAAGAGAGACATGACTAAACTCTATGTCCCAGGCAGGTAT
This sequence comes from Protopterus annectens, assembly GCF_019279795.1. Taxonomy (NCBI): domain Eukaryota; kingdom Metazoa; phylum Chordata; order Ceratodontiformes; family Protopteridae; genus Protopterus; species Protopterus annectens. The sequence goes on from NC_056735.1 coordinate 318,377,775, forward strand.
GTCCCTAACCATAAGCAGCATGCTACCTTTGCATAGGATGATGCCACAATATAGACTGAAAATGATTGACTTCAACAATTGGTTTAGTTTCTGGTATCATTCTAAGGGGATCCAATACCTGTCAGCTGGGGGTGATATAGTCGATAGACCTCGATGCTTTGCCAGAGATGGTCTTCACCTTTCGCCCCTGGGACAGTGCAGTGGTAGCGTTGTCGCCTCACAGCAAGAGGTTCTCCGGTTCGATTCTCTGCTGGGGCGCCTTCTGTGTGGAGTCTGCTTGTCCTCCCTGCGTTCGTGTGGGTTTTCTCCGGGTGCTCCGGTTTCCTCCCACATTACAAAGACATACATCTGGAGCATTTCTCCCTGGGCCTCCGCTGAAAACTGGCTTTGTTCCAAGCCGGACTTTTCCCAGTTAATAAATGTTAAATAAAAAAAAAAAAATTTTGATTACTGGTTAAAGCTCTTGTATCTCCCAAACTGCCTTTTTAGGCAATGTCACAAGAACAAAATTCCTGAAATAAAAATCTCCTCAAAAAAAAAACCTCAAGGTTATGCTACTGAACACTAGGAGACTAAATCTGAAACTGCACTCTCTGGAAGCAGTTCTAACCTTAGGAGATGCTGACATCTATGCAGTCACAGAGACTTGGTTTAAGGCCATGGAAAACACCCTGGCCATACTGGGTTACAATGCGTTCCACAGATTTAGACCACTAAATTAAAGTGAGAGAGAACTAGAGGTGGAGTATCAATATTCATCAAATATAAATACACCTCCGGATTTGTTAAACAGAACAATTCTCTTGAATTCTCCATGTACAAATTACCGTAGGGGAGACCCTTCTCCAAGTTATTGCCTGCCCAGTCTAAACACTGGTTATGCCCCTCTAGAATGGAAAACTGTTACTGTCATCCCTTTACATAAAGGGAATGCATCCACTGACCCTGGGAACTATAGACCCATAAGCTTGACCAGCCTTATCTGCAAGGCCATGGAGAGAATCATTATGGACCTTCTGAACAAAGATGTAGGATACATTCAAATGTTTGACCCGAGCCAGTTTGCCATCGTAAAAGGGAGATTGTACCTATTGAACTTGGTGGACGACTTCTAGACAGTCACCGGAACCCTGGACAAAGGTAAATCTGTGCATATGGCCTACTTAGACTTAGCTAAAGCCTTTGACACTATTCCCCACTCTGGCATCATTGATAAGCTCACTCAGCTGGGGATTAACATGTATATTGTCAGGTTGCAGACTGGCTCACCGATAGAACCACACATAGTCAAAATAAGGGACTCAACCTCATCACCTTCATCAGATCATTAATAGAGTTCAATGCTTCCTTTGGTGTATACATTACCAGGCACTTGCAGCAATTGGAGAGATCTTAAAAGGTTTCTTACAAAGGAAATTTGAGGCCATCAGCATGTATCATATGTCGACAGACTGAAATTACTGTCTCTATACTCTTGTGTTGTGTAGACTACTCGAAGGAAATCTGTGTCTTGCTTTTAAAGCAGAAATTCAGATTCTGCATTAATGGAAATAATGCACATCCATAAGTCAAATGGTACTTGATGCACTCACTGTAAGGACCTTAACCTAGTGTGACATCAGCGTGACTTGCTGGAGAGACGGAATATTTTCCCAAAGGTTACCTCTCCTCTCTAACAGACTTCCAATTCAGGTGAAGCAGAGCCCTTCATTGACCCTTTTTAAAAGTAATTTGGATGATTGGATGGGAAACAGTAAATTCACCCGGGGGGGGGGGGGGGTCTCACTTGAGTCTCTCCTGGGTAAGGGAAGTAGGGTGCTGATTTAGCTCCGCTTTAAACATTGAAACTTGAGGGAAAAGGGCTGGAACTTGGCTCATCTTGTGAGGGCCCTAGGGCAGTTAGCCTACTGACCTGCTATAATCCTATGATATGTTTGACATATGGCTTTATAAAAAGTTTTGGCTTTGGTACCTCAGCTGCACGTCCAGGTTGTCTGGCGAGATAACCCAAAACTTGGGAATATTGCAACAGTGATCAGTAAGACATCTGTTATTGATGTAAGTTTTTGCATAACTGCACTTCCTTTTCCACTGTCTCTAAATACTTTTCTCCTGCAAGGAACAAAAGCTGTGCATATCATTTTGTGCAAAATAAGTTAAAGAAAACAGATTTTTATCATTTAGTTTTTCAAGATTTTAAATGTTACAGTGAAAGAAACAAACATCTGAATACATACTTTATTACAAACGTAAGGTGTTAATATTTACAGATGGTCTAATGGCTGGCCCAGCTTCCACAGCTTTTCACCCTTTCTCTTCCAGGCTAGACAGACAAAGATATTGGAAAGTTAGTGATGTTATGTATGTATGTACATTCTTACCCGTGGTTTCGGAGCTGAATATCGGCTCCGACTCAGCCAAATTTTTCTAGCTCGAAGCCTTCTATTGGTTGGGCTAAGCAGGTATCCCATGGTGCACTGCTCCATATCCCCAGATCTCGTTTGCCGCTCGTGTAGCTCAGACGTGGTCTCGCTCTTGGCTGTGGCTAAGTACCTTTTTTCTTGTCTTGAGAAAAAATTTTGTTCATAAACAAAAAGCTATTTTCATAGCTATTGTCTTTAGTGTTGTTTAGGTTTCTGGTAGTGTGCTTGTTTTGTGGTATCCCGCTAACTGTTCTCTCGGGCTAGGCCCATTTCAGTTAGAGGACCTAGTCCTTTTGTCCTGTCTGTTCACTAAACCGTTTAAGTTAGACGTTTGGTGTTCCCTTACCTTGGGTCATTAACCGTTTTAGTTAGAGGTTTTTGACATAGTTTTCTCTCTGTGTGTCTCTCTAGTGTGTGTGTGTACAGTTACATTTTATAACTGGTTCCTGCATTTTTGTGGTGTCGAGCGTCTGTGAGTTTCTTGTCAGTCCGTTTCTTAGGTTGCGTTGTTGGTGTTTGTTGTGAAAAATGTCCATAGACTCCAAGGAGCACAAACCTTCGGGTTTCAAAAAGTGCTCTAAATGTGGGTACAAAATGTCCATCACATTCTATTTGTGTCTATTGCCTGGGAGCCATTCATCTGCAGGAGTCCTGCTGTTTTGCCATGCGTTCAGTCCCAGAGTGCTCCAAGAGAGAAAGAATAAGCTGATTTTAAAGGGACTCTTGAAACCCTCTTTCGAAGAGGCCTTGGATTCTTCTCCCAGTGCTAAGTCTAAATCATCCAAGTCAAAAAAGAGGTCTCCGGCTCAGTCAGCTTCATCGGAGTCTCCGGAGAAAGTCACAAAAATTGCATTGACCGCCTCTGCTCCACTGTCCTCGGGGCTGCAGGAGGTGTCGGTGTTGATGTAACCGGCATCTGCTCCAATTATATTGGAACCTCTTCGGAGCCGATCGCCCAGTCTCAGACCAGTTTCTCCTGAGAGGAGATCTCGATCTCCCTCCCTGTCCTCCAAATCCTCCAGGACCCTTTCGGATGTGGATGTTGATAGGGTGGTCCAGAGGTTCTCCAGTCACCGGTTTTGGCAAAATTGTTTTCGACTCCGGCCCAGTCTGCTCCGAAGCCCGTCCCGACCCCTTCTTCGATCATTCCTTCTCTGAACGCATCGCTGTCTTCGGAGCTGGAGTGTTCCGCGCCATGTAATGTTCCTAGGCCGGTTCCTATGGCCCCTCCAGCACCATCGGTACCGACATCGGCTCTGTCCACTGGGTTCGGGACTCTGGATTCTTCAGTAGGGCCTGAGGGGGACATCTCGGGACATATTTTGGTTCCGAGTCTCCCTCTCGGTGCCTCTGCTCTGGGAACTCCGACTCCCGTCATGGTCTCGGAGGCTGGTCGGTCCTCGGACTCGGGGGGGGGGGCTGCCTTCGAGGCCATGCGGACTGCGCTGTCCAGATCGTCAGCTACATCAGGTGGTTCGGTCACTCTGTCCCCCACCACTCCAGTGAGAGCCTGTGATCACCACCTTTCCATGGACAGCAGAGCACCAAGGCCTAGGGATACCCCCACAAGTGGTCCCCAACTTTCTGAGGGCCCTTCAGAGTTTGTGCCTGAGGAGCCCCTTAGAAAGAAAACGTGCAAGAGGAAGCACATAAACTCCCAGGATGAGTCCCTCACCTCTGATACTGACCTCGAGGAATCGGAGGGGTCCCAAGTTATCCTCTGATGTTTCCTTCTCTGACATCCTGGAGATACTGAAACAGAGGTGACTGGCCGTCCAAAGCCCCTTCCGAGGAGGAGTCTGTATTCCTTAAGGCCTTTGGTGCTCAGCCTTCCGCCTCCTGGGTGTCCCCACCCTTCGACGAGCTCCTTGATTTGATCTGTCGAAGGGTGTGGGAAAACCCTGATTCTGTGGAGCCCGTACCCAGGCGTCCAAGCAAGTTTCTTTCTGCACCCCAGGGCAAGGAGTTTCTGTCCAAAGGAGTCCCTGTAGATGCCATGGTGGTGGCGGCGGCCCCTCAGAAGGAAGTAGCAGAGACCTCTTCCTCAGTCCAGCCTCCTAACAAGGAGTCTAGGACCATGGACCTTTACCTTACGGTCGCTGAATTATCTGTCTCATTTCACTCGGCTCCAGAGAGATCTCCTCAAGGAGTTAGGAGATACTCTTGCGGGTAACGTCCCTGAGGCGGTGGCCCAGACGGTTAACGCCCAGGTGTCTACCCTCAATTCCATTGTCAACTCCACCATGCGGCTCATTTCGTATGCAGCTGAGGGAGCAAGTAGGACAGCAAACTCAGGAGTCGCCCTTAGAAGGCAAGCCTGGCTGCGCCTTTGTCACTTCGCGGAGGCCTTCAAGTCTTCCTTCACTGACGCCCCCTTTGATGGTTCTTCTTTGTTCGGAACCAAAGTGAAAGACACCCACACCAGGTGCGAGCAAGAGGGAAAGGCCCTGTCTGCCGTAGGGGTCTGTTTTTCCCTTCCTTCTAGGCCTTACCCTAAAGCCCAGCAGGGTGGGAAGATGTGGTTCAAGAAATCACAGATGTTTTTTCCTACCGCACAAGGTGAGTCCCCCTCCAGAGGCAGAGGAGGGGGAGGTAATTCAGGGAGACGCCGCCCTAGAGGCAGAGGGGGCCCCCGCATTTCGGGAGACCGCGATTCCTTTTGCGGCTCTCCCTACTCTCCTTCCTGTGGGAGTGCCCGGCTGTGCTTATCCGGAGCCAGTCGGGGGTCGAATTTTGTTATATCCGGAAGCCTGGAAAAGCATCACCCAGGACCGATGGGTATTACGAATAATTTCCGGAGGTTATCTCATTCTGTTTACATCAGACCCCCCCCCCCATTCAATCAGAAAAATCCCAGACATTCCACCCAGTCAAAGGGATCAAGCAGCCTCAGAGGTTTCAAAGCTGCTAGGAAAAGGAGCCATCCAGTGTGTCCCCTCAGACCAAATCGGATTAAGTACTTACTCAAGATTCTTTTTGGTGTCGAAAAGAACAGGGGACCTGAGACCCATATTAGATCTCATCTGACTTATGTACAGAAGTCCAAGTTCCGTATGGTCACACTACAATCGATTCTCCCATTGTTGGGAGAGGAGGTATGGATGTGCTCCATCGACCTCAAGGATGTTTACTACCATGTGAAATGGACAGGGCATCCAGGAGTCACCTACGCTTCCGGCTGGGAGCCAGTAATTTCCAGTTCCGAGCCCTGCCCTTTGGTCTCACCACAGCATCCAGGGTGTTCACCAAGTGTATGGCAGTGGTGACTGCCCACTTGAGACGTCGGGGATTCCAAGTGTTTCCGTATCTGGACGACTGGCTCCTTACCACCCCCACCAGGCATCAACTAGTCCAAACCAGGGACGCTACCATCACTCTGTCAACAGTTGGGTGTAACACTGAATTGGGAAAAATCTGCTTTGTTGCCCTCGCAGCGTGTCACCTTTATAGGCGCAGAATTAGACACCTTTCGAATGCGAGCATTTTTACCGCAGGAGAGGATCAGAGTCTTGCATCAACAGATACACATCCTGATGCCCCTGAGGAAAGTGAAGGCAAGATGGGTTCTCCAACTCCTGGGGACCATGGCAGCAACAATTATGTTGGTCCCTCTAGCGAGATTGCACATGAGACTTCTCCAATGGCTCCTCTTTGTTCAATGGTCTCTCCAAAAATTTCCACTTTTCACCCCATTTTGCTCACGGACAGATGCAAACAGGACCTCAGTTGGTGGCTTTGCACCAACAATTTAGACTGGGGAAGGCCCTTCCTTCCACCCATCCCGGTTGCCACAGTGACCACGGACACCTCCCAGATGGGGTGGGGGGGGGGCATTATCTTGGCAGGACAGTCCAAGGCACGTTGCAAGAGCACGAGATACATCTGCATATCAACGTCCTAGCGATGAGAACAGTGCTACTTGCGTTGCAGGCACTTCAGAGCTTTCTACCTCTAGGGACGATTGTAATACACTCGGACAACATGTCAGTAGTGTGGTATCTAAACAAGCAAGGGGGAACCAGGTCTTGCCCCCTGTGCAGAGAGGCCATGCGAGTGTGGCAGTGGGCAGTAACTTCCCAACGGTTTCTGGTGGCAACGCACATTCTGGGGAAGTCCAATGTGATTGTGGACAGGCTAAGCAGAGCTATTCTGATGCCTTACAAGTGGTCCCTGAATTGTCTAGTTTCAGAGCGAATCTTCCGCAGATGGGGTCAGCCTTGCTGCGGCTTTTTGCCAGCCCCCTCAATGCAAAATGCAGCAGCTACTTCACGCTGATCCCCTCACAGGGGGAGTCACCTAGGGACACTCTGGTTCACGACTGGCCCTCCAGTCCGCTTTATGCTTTCCCTCCGTTTCCCTTGCTGTCAAAGGTGATTCAGAAAGTGCAATCCTTGGGAAGGAGAATGATTCTGATTGCTCCACACTGGCCTCGTCAAGTCTGGTTCCCCTTTCTTCAACCATACATTGTGGACACTCCTTGGATTCTGGACCCTCATTACCAGATTTACTGACAAACATGTCGCGACAGTTCCACCCCTCCCTGATGACCCTCTGGTTGACAGCCTGGCTACTCCACTTCCATCATTAGTTAGGGTTCATAAATTTTCACCGGAAGTGGTTCACATATTATCTTCCTCTCATAAGCCATCTACTAGGAAGATTTATTCTAGCAAATGGAAGAGGTTTTCTATTTGGGCGCATACCCAAGGAATTGATCCTTACACAGCTCCAATTGCTTCAGTCTTGGAGTTTTTGTCTATGCTTTTCCATCAGGGTTCCGCATCAGCTACCATCAAAGTTCAATTGGCAGCGATCTCTAATTTTCATGTTGCTAATGAGCTTAGTCTCATGGCTCATAGACTCTGCAAGGCTTTCCTGAAGAGTACTCTGTTACACCGTCCCCCGGTCTCCGAACCGATCATGCCCTGGGATCTCAAGTTTGTACTACAAGCCCTTACTTTACCACCTTTCGAGCCTGCAGCTACCTGTGAATTGAAATTCTTGACCTGGAAAACAGCCTTCTTAACAACAATCACTTCAGCAAGGCAAGTTTCAGAAATTCAAACCCTCTCCATCAAACCTCCATACTTAATCTTCCATAAGGGCAGGGTTTCTCTTAGACCAAACCCTTCGTTCCTTCCTAAAGTGGCTTCCGTGTCTAATCTTAATCAATCCATTGAGTTGCCTGTATTCTTTCCTCATTTTTCAAACAAGGCAGAATTTAAATTTCATAAATTGGATGTACACACAGTTACGTTTCTATCTGCACCGAACAAAAGATATCTGGAAGTCTGATCAACTATTAGTCTCCTTTTCGGAAAACAAAATGGGGTCCCCGGTCTCCAAGATCACCTTATCCAGATGGATATCTAGTTGCATCTCTTTCGCCTAGCACGCAGGAGGAAAAGATCTGCCATTTCCGGTCAAGGCTCACTCTACTCGGGCTGTTACTACATCTACAGCCTATCAAGCCAGATTGTCAATGGATGATATATATGCTGCAGCTACTTGGGCTTCTCCTCACACATTTGTCTCATTACAAATTGGACGTGGTTTCTAGGGGCAGGTCGTCCTTTGGCTCCACAGTACTCAGGAGTATCTTCCTATGAGTCACCCAGGATGTAAGTGCTAGGGACGCTGTCCCACGGGTAAGAATGTAGGCGAGATAGGACTACATAACATCAAGAAGTTATGTACTCACCATAACGTTCAATGTATGTAGTCCATCTCGCCTCACATTCTTACTTACCCTCCCACCTTCCTGGAGGATCTGGAGGTTAGGTTTCTATCTACAGAGTTCCCCTTACTTTAGCTTATTCTTTTTATCTGGATGTTGTGTATGCATGGGGCATGAATGAGTATTGCAGTAAACTAGATCTGGGGATATGGAGCAGTGCACCATGGGATACCTGCTTAGCCCAGCCAATAGACTTCAAGCTAGAAAAGTTTGGCCGAGTGAACCCACGGGTAAGAATGTGAGGCAAGATGGACTACATACATCGAACGTTATGGTGAATACATAACTTCTTGATCTGAAGTAGGAGATTCATTTGTCTGCAACCTGTGGGTTATGGATCCGATATCGGATCCGAACCGGCATGGTTTACCAGCTATGGATCCAAGCTCTCAGCTCCTCCCCTCACCCATAATGCCCTGCTCTACCCTCATGACCCCAGATCTCGTTTGCCGCGCTGGTGACCAGATTGTGTTTCTAAGCTCTTCAGCTAAGTGCAGTTTTATTAGTCTTTAAAGTGCTAATTTTTGAAGTTTTGTGTGAAAGTTGTGTGGAAGTGTAGGTTTCCCTATTATTTAATTATACTTTTAGTATTTTAAAATTTAATTTTACTTATCCCTCCCCTCGCTGGTAGCGTAGTGTGTGTTTGGGCCTGTTGAGTGGTTTTGTTACTTTGCTTTAACTCTTGTTTAAGTAACCTTTTTGCATTTGGGATGTCTGAACAACCCAAAGCTGTGTTCTCCAAGTGCTCCGAGTGTGGCCATAAGCTTTCCCCGGCTGATGGCCACACTCTGTGTGTTAGATGCCTTGGGGTTGAACACCTCACTTCTGGATGTTCCATTTGTGCAGGGTTCAACCCCAGGGCATTGAAGGAGCGGAGGTCCAAGCTTGTCTTGGTGGGTCTTTTGCCACCGGACTCGGCTCCGGCCTCCGCTCCTTCGGGGGTAACCGTTTCTACGGTTGTCTCCTCTCCGGCTCCCCCTCCTCCTCCTGGGACTCAACCTCCCTGTAGTGGTTCGGAGGAGAGGGAAGCTAGAAAGAAGGACCGGAGGGAGAAGCACCATAAGCGGCAGGCCGAGACCTCTGTTTCGGCCCTGCCAGCCAAGCGGGCTTCTCCTCCGGCCTCCTTGTCTGCTGGCTCTCCCCCTCCTCGGCTCCGGTCTGTAGTGTGTTTTTCACCGGGACCTGAGGAGGAGGAGACCCGATCTCCGTCGAGGCTATCGAGGAGGCACTCAAGGCCTACCTCGGTAGCCTCGTCGAGATCAACTTATAGCCTGTCAGACGCTGATCTGGACCGGATGATGAGAAGGTTCATCCAGGCCCAGATGCAGATGGGAGTGCTCTTGCCTCCCCCCCCCTCTGGGGGGGAGCTCGACCCCTTTTTTCAAGCCAATTGCTCCTTCTCCGACTCGCTACCCGGGTTCGGAGCAGTTGGAGCCGAGCAGCCGAGCGGGTGGGTCGGCGCCGATAGTACTTGGTACTTCGGATCCGACCCTGCCCTCGAGTGCTTCGGATCCGACCTCTCGGAGCCTGGATCCGAGCTTCGGATCCGGGGGGGATCAGTGCTCCTTCGGCGCCGTCTGTGTCGGAGCGCACTGTCCCTTCGGATCCGAGTGCCGGCCGGCTCCGATCCACTCGGATCCGAGGGGAGCCGATTGTTGGATCCTTTGGTCGAGGTCGGCTCCCTTCGGCTTTTGATGTAGTGGAGAGGGCCCTGTTGAGGGTCTCCGGACCCCGGCACTTGCTTCGGCTCCGCCCCGCGCTCCCTCTGCACTGGGTCAGGCTTCCACCATCCGGCCCTTGGGACAGCCCGCTCCTGTGCCCCAAGCTGTTCCCCTGGAACAGGTTACTGTTTGCAGGAGTCCTCTGACAGCCCCGGAGGATGTTCCCCGCAAACATACGTGCAAAAGGAGGCACATTGACTCCCAGTCTCTCACAGAAGACACGGATTTGGAGGAAGGGAAGGCTCCCACGGTCACCCCGAGGATGTCTCATTTGGAGACATCATGGAAATGCTCCGCATAAGGGGGGGGGTCTGCCCCCAAGTCTTCCTCGGACGAGTCCGTGTTCTTGGAGGCATTTGAAGCGGGCCCGTCTACCTCTTGGGTGTCCCCTCCTGCCGACCCCCTGGTGGACCTCATTACCACCAGGGCGTGGAAGGAACCGGACACCGTGGAGCCAATCCCTAAAAGGCCCGACCGTATTCTCAGTCCCCTGGCTGACCGTGCCCATTGGAGTAAGGGGCCTCCGGTAGATGTCATGTTGATGGCGGCGGCCACCAAGAGGGAACTTGTTCAGGAGAGTCCCTCAGTCCATCCCCCGAGCAAGGAGTCTCGGATGATGGACCACTTGGGGAAGCGGATGTTTAGTTCAGCGACCTTCTCTGTAAGGGCGCTGAACTATCTGGCACACGTGATTAGGATGCAGCGCAATCTTATTAAAGAATACGCTGCATCCCCCCCAGAGTCCATGTCGGAGGAGGACAAAGTGCTGCACTCCACCCGCATGGCCACTCTCAGGTCCGTCACTAATACCTCTATGCGGCTACTCTCCCATGCTACGGAAGGTGCCGCTAGAGCCACAGGGGCAGGCCTAGTTACTAGACGTCAGGCCTGGCTCCGTCATTGCGATTTCTCAGAGCCCTTCAAGGCGTCATTTGCGAATGCCCCCTTCGATGGTTCTGCCCTCTTTGGCAAAACTGTTCGCGACACTTTGACCCAGAGCGAGAAGGACGGGAAGACGCTGTCTGCCGTCGGAATCCGCTTCTCTGCACCCCAGAGGCCCTATTCTAGGAACCAAAAGGGTCAGAAGAAGATGTGGTTCCGGAAGTCGCAGCAGTCCCAGCCTGCTCCGGACAACCAGTCCTTCCGTGGCAGAGGAGGACAGGGAAGACGCCGCCCTAGGGGCAGAGGGGCTCCCAGGAACTTCGGGTCCAGAGAACCCTTCTCTGAACGGCCCGCGCAGCAGCCCTGAGGGGTTGCCCGGCTGCTCCACTCTGGAGGCAGTCGGGGGACATTTGTCGGAGCACCTGGCGGCATGGGAGTCCATAACATCAGACAGCTGGGTTCTCCAGATCATGTCCAGAGGATACCGTATCCCCTTTCTTCACTTGCCAAAATTGAAGTCCCTCCCCGACGTTCCACCCGGTCAGTGGGAGGCCGCTTTGGCAGAAATTGGCCATCTGCTAAAGAAAAGAGCCATCCAGCCCGTCCCCCCAGACCAGATCGGATCAGGGTTCTACTCCAGGTTCTTTTTAGTGCCAAAAAAGACGGGGGATCTAAGACCAATTTTAGACCTTTCACTCTTGAACCTGGCAGTTCCCAAGGAGAAGTTCCGAATGGTCACGCTGCAGTCTATTCTCCCCCTTCTGGGAGAAAATCACTGGATGTGCTCCATAGACCTCAGGGATGCGTACTACCACATACTAATGGACAGGCGCTCCAGGAGGTTTCTCTGCTTCCGGCTGGGAGCCAGTCACTACCAGTTCCGGGTCCTTCCCTTTGGTCTCACCACAGCCCCCAGGGTGTTCACCAAAGTATTAGCAGTGGTAGCGGCCCACCTGAGGCTTCAGGGGGTACAGGTCTTTCCCTACCTGGACGACTGGCTCCTCACCGCCCCAACAAGGCATCTACTACTATTGGCGCGAGACTCCTTTCTCCATCTTGCTCCTCGTCTGGGCATCACTATAAACACAAAAAAATCCAACCTAGCACCCACGCAGTTCATAGATTTTATAGGTGCCAGGTTAGACACAAGGAGATTAAAAGCCTTCCTCACTGCGGACAGAGTTCAAAATCTACAACTCCAGGTGCGGGCCATTCTCCACTCAAGCTCAGTTCCGGCGGAGTTGGTCCTGAGGGCTCTAGGGTCCATGGCGGCTGCTATAGCGCTTCTTCCTCTCGCCAGGTTCAATATGCGCATCCTCCAATGGACACTCCTAGTCCAGTGGTCGTATCTTGCTCTTCCTATGCATCATCCCATTGCGATCAGCAAGGCTTGCAAGCGGTCCCTCCTGTGGTGGCTACACTCTCCAGATCTCCACGGAGGCCGCCCATTTTGTGCTTCTCCCCCTCTCGCCACGGTGACCACGGACGCCTCCCGCCTCGGGTGGGGGCATTTGCAGGCCGGACCGTCCAAGGCACGTGGAACGATTCAGAGACCTTACTGCATATCAACGTTCTAGAGATGAGAGAAGTGCTCTTAGCGTTGATAGCACTTTAGGCCTTTCTTCCCTTGGGAACAATTGCGATTCAATCGGACAACATGTCGGTTGTCTGCTATATCAACAAGCAAGGAGGAACCAGGTCTTACCCTCTTTGTCGAGAAGCCATGAGAGTTTGGGAATGGGCAATCTCCACCAACCGCTTTCTCATAGCAACGCATATTCCGGGTCGGTCCAACATCCTGGCGGACAAACTCAGTCGCACCATTCTCACCCTTTACGAGTGGTCTCTCAATACTCAGGTAGCGGAACGCATATTCGCACGGTGGAGAACTCCTTGTTGCAATCTTTTTGCCTCTCCCTCAAACACCAAGTGCGACAGTTTTTTCACTCTGATACCTCCTCCCGGAGGTTCCCCAAGAGACGCTCTGGTGCATGCTTGGCCACCCGGTCTTCTTTATGCTTATCCCCCCTTGCCTCTGATGCTCCAAGTTCTTCAGAAAGCCTCTCGGTTGGGGTGCAGAATGATTCTCATTGCTCCGTTTTGGCCTCGACAGATCTGGTTCCCCTTCCTAAGGTCTCACTCTGTGAATCCTCCTTGGATTCTAGATCCCATTCTGGATCTGATATCTCATCCATCCCACTTTTCTCCTCCGAACCTGGACAACCTGAAGCTGACCGCTTGGCTGCTCCAGTTCCACTCTTGATCAGGACTCCCGGTATTTCGTCCCCTGTTAAGGCCATCCTGGTGGCAGCTCATAAGCCATCCACTAGGAAAGTCTACCGCAGCAAGTGGAAACGGTTCTCGTTGGGCGGAGCGGCAAGGCCTAAACCCCTTCACAGTTCCTCTCCCTTTGGTGCTTGATTTCTTAACCACTCTTTTTAATGATGGTGCCAGCAGTTTCACGGTCAAAGTACAACTTGCGGCAATTTCCCATTATCACATTGGTCATGACTCCAATCCACTGATGTCGGCCAAGTTGTGTAAGATTTTCCTTGAAGGTACTTTTCTTCTCAGGCCCCCTGTAAAGCAAGTGGTTCCTCCTTGGGACCTTTCCTTAGTTCTCCAGGCCTTGACCGCCCTTCGAACCGGCGGCTACGGTAGATCTGAAATTCTTATCTTTCAAGACCGCCTTCTTAGTAGCCATTACTTCGGCCAAGAAAGTTTCAGAGCTTCAAGCATTATCAGCTAAACCTCCTTACTTGGTCTTTCATCCGGACCGTGTTTACCTCATGACCAACCCGTCCTTTCTTCCTAAGGTAGCTTCTGAAGCAAACATTAATCAATCCATTAACCTCCCTGTCTTCTTTCCTAAATATGAAAACAAAGGTGAATACAAGCTTCACTCCTTAGATGTTCACAGGCAACTTAGATTTTATCTAAACAGGACGGCTGGTCATAGGCAATCCGACCAGTTGTTCATTTCCTTTGCTAAATTTAATTTGGGCAAACCAATTTCTAAAGTCTCATTATCTCGCTGGATTTCACAATGTATCTTATTGGCTTATCAAGCTTGGAAGGCCGCACCGGAGGGTGTACATGCCCATTCAACCCGGTCAGTCTCTACCTCGGCAGCCTTTAAGGCTAGGATTCCTCTAGATGATATTTGTGCAGCAGCCACGTGGGCTTCATCTCATACTTTTATTTCCCACTACAAGTTGGATCTTGCATCTAGGGGTAGAGCATCCTTTGGCTCCGGTGCTCGGAATATCCTTCCATGATGGCCGCCCAAGATTCAGGTAGCTGGGGACTCTGTCCCACAGGTTGCAGACAAATGAATCTCCTACTTCAGATTTAGAAGTTATGTACTCACCATAACGTTCCATCTGAGTAGGTGTATTCATTTGTCTGCAACCATCCCGCCCTCCTATCCCCCTGGCCTTTCAGTTTCCTGCATATGTTGTGTTACCCTTTTCAGGGTGTTCTTGCTGTTGGCAAACTCGATCTGAGGTCATGAGGGTAGAGCAGGGCATTATGGGTGAGGGGAGGAGCTGAGAGCTTGGATCCATAGCTGGTAAACCATGCCGGTTTGGATCCGATATCGGATCCATAACCCACAGGTTGCAGACAAATGAATACACCTACTCAGATGGAACGTTATGGTGAGTACATAACTTCTAATTATAAGAGGGACAGCAGCCTTTGCCATCTTCATTTCATTATTGCTGCATTTTAATCAAAACAGTTGTGCTGTTTTTGTGTCATCAGTCTGTTGTTGCAGCCAGACTTCCAGTGTTCAGCTACGAACCCATTTTGGAAAACCTCTTAAGTTTACGTTTTTTTTTTCCCATGCTAACTTGATGTAGCATTTGGATGTTAGGACTAAATGCCAAATTTTGACAAAAGTTAATTGTGGTGTTTATGGAAAATAGATCTCAAAGAAAATTCCCACATTGAATGTGTGTTTTATGTTTGACTTGGACATGGCATACCTAATTGTCTGCATTGTGCCTTGCTTAACTAGAGAACATTAGTTCAGAAGTAGTAGCTCCTCTAGTCTCGGGCAGCCATGATGTTGGCTGGGTCAGCTGCTGACATCCACATAAAAAATGAAGTAGTCAAAGAAATACCAATAACAATAACAGTCTGACCATGCAGGATTAATTTACAATAAAATTTGAGTGCTTTTGTCCAAATGAAAAGACTTCATCCGAATGACAAAACACCCAGGAAAATAAATTAGAATACACACCCAGCCATGTGATTAAAAAAAACACCAATAAAGATTGCTTCCCTGTATTGTATTCCTAAATTTAAATGTTTCTCTGTTTTTGTGTTAGAAGGTTCAGTTCTGAGATGGAGGGGGTAATTGGCAAAATGATTTACTTAAAGAAAGAACTAAATTGGCAGCTGTAATTACCTGAGGTTAGACCACCAGGATTAAATGATTGCATGTTCATCAGTTATATTCATCAAAATAATAAAATTGTGGGATACAATTGATGGACATGTAATCATTTAATCCTGGCGGTGTAACCCCATTTAATTCCTGTTTCTAATTTAATTCTTTAAGTAAATATTTTGCCAGTTTACCCCTCTATCTCAGATTTGAACCTTCTCTAACACAAAAAGAGAAACTTATTTAAATTTGGACAAGCAAGCCTATGTTTTACCAGACAATTATTTTATTGTTTTTGCTGTTTCAGTGTGGTTGGCTGCATTTCACTTGTTTTATTATTTTTTTTTGTATACAGCTTGATGTCCTTGCAGGATTCTCCAGTGCCAATGGTTGTGGATGTTCCAACTATGGTGGCGACTCCTTAACAGTTACTCAATTCCTTCTGGTTTAACCAACCGTCCGATATTGTCTATTTTGGCCCAGTTCAACCTTTGGGTTGTTGGATCTGACTGGATCTGATCTTGGCACCTTTTTTTAAGCTTATGGATCCAGGGTTCTGACTCCACCCCTACACAATAATTTTTTCTACTTCACTCAAGTACCAAAGATCTCATTTGCTACCTTTAGCATCCCGATGTGTATCTGAGAGCTCCCTAAAGAAAAAATTTCATCTGAAGTTGTTAATCTTCTTCCTATTCATCACTGATGGGTTCGGTTCCGAGCCCTCAGAACCGAGCTGGCCTTGTACCAAGCTTGTGTGCACCAAAAACTCTCGAGCTAAGCTGCTACCCACAATGCCCTTCACTCAGTTAACTCCGATCTTGTTTGCTGCGCAGCCCTATAGCAACGTTTCACCAAGCTCTTCAGCTAAGTGTTATATTTTTCTAAATTTTACAAGTTTTTGTGGATTTTTCCTGTTAGTTTGCTAATTTCTTGTATCTTTACTACACTCAGCTCTACCCACAGGTCTTTCCTTTGTACCATTGTTAGTATTGGCCCTTCTACCCTTGGGTATTCCCAATAACATTGTTGGTATTTCCAGTACCATTGTTGGTATTTCCAATACCATTGTTGGTCTTTCCCTCTTTTCTTCACTTTCTTCTATTTTTGTGTGTGTGAGTGTTTCCTATTATGTCTGAGAAGAAAGGAACTACGGGGTTTAAACACTGCTGCTCTTGCAGTGGTAAACTCCCGAATAGTGACCTTCATGGAGAGTGTGTGTATTGTTTGGGGGCTCCGCATTTATCGGCGAAACCTCCACGTGATGTTTGTGGATGCTGAATGAGCGGTGAAATACATTGAACCTTAAGGGCCTGCTTCCTTTTCCTTTTTCGGAGGCTATTTCTGTGTCCGAAGTCACATCCCCTTTTGTGGACAAGAAACATCCTCACTCAGATCCCTTTTCCCTGGCCGGTGATAGGGGCAAAAGCCATAAGCACAAGTCCCATAAGAGTTCCATTGAGCACCCTACTGTCTCCTCGGTCCCGACCACCTCGGCTCCAAGTTTGGCTCCACTGATTCATACCGAGGTCGCCTCGTCGGCGCCTGCCCCGGCTCCGACGACTACAGTGCCAACTACAACCTCAGTTCCGACCAGTTTGTCTGCATCCATCTCGTCACCGACGTCCCCCATCTCCATCCCAACGTCGGTTCTGACAACTTCGGAGCTGTTGTAGACCTCCACCCCAGCTGTGACCTTGACTCCGAGCCCGTTCTCGGCTCTGATCATTCATTTGTTGCCAGTTTCCAAATAGGAATCGTCGGTGCCGTTCGGTGATGCACTCCGAACCCAGTACTCTCTGTCTGCGGATCCTTTTGCTGGACACGCCTTCGGTCCCTTTTTAGACTGGCCTGATTCCCCCTCACGGGCATCGGTAAGGTCCACCAGGTGCCTTTCAGAATTGGATGTGGTGCGCCTTTTTGATCAGTTGCTGACCGCCAGGGGAATTACAAATTTTCCTAGACCCCATCCCACTCTCGGCTTTGGGTCTATTACATCGGCGACCCCTATATACTCTCCTCCCTTGGATCCCTCGGTTCTGAGGCTCATATACCCGACGTCTACGACATGACCCCTTTCCTCAGTGCTGACAACAGTGTCTGAGGCACCGAGGCCCCTTTGGGTGTTTGTTCCGTCGGAACCCACCTTTCTTCAATTTCATGCTTGGGGGTGGAACCCTCGGTTCTGGCCACTGTTCCGGTTGTGTTGCCGATTCCATCTTTGGGTCCGAGGGTGACTTTCACCCCGAGTTTGCTTCAGGCTCCGTCCCCTGGGGCAGACCGTGTGGAGTGGGGTGTGACCCCAGTTCCGAAATTGCCTTCTTCTGTTCCGGGCTCCCATTCCTCTTCAGGCGGGCCTGCTTTCCGGGGGATGGAGACGGTGCTTGCTTCCAGCAATTCTCCTACGTCGGTCATCCCACCAGTTCCCTCTGAGCCGCAGCTGTCAAAGGCCTCTTCCCCAGGACTTCAAGAGCACAAGGCCCAGGAAAACCCTGTTTAGGGTATTTCCCTTTCTGAGTCCTCTTCGGATGCTCCCACCGAACAATCCCCTTGGAAACTAGTGTATAAGAGGAAACACATGGACTCCCCAGAGGAATCCCTCACAGATGATATGCACTACGATGATGGGGGAAGGATACCCACAGTCTCCCCCTGACGGTCTCATTTGAAGACATCCCGGAAATCTTGAAACAAAGGGGTGACTGGAAGCCCACCAATCCTTCCTCAGAGGAATCCGTATTCCTGCAGGCCTTCCACTCTCGGCCCTCTACTTCTTGGGTGAGCCCCCACACTGATGAGTTGGTCAAGCTCATCGTGCAGCGGGCGTGGAAGAACCCTGACACCATTGAGTCCATCCCCAGGAGGTCAGATAAAATACTTTCCCCTGCAGAGGATCAACCCCATTGGTCTAGAGGTTTGCCAGTAGACGCTATGGTGGTGGCGGCGGCAACCATGAAAAAGGACCTTGTGGAGGAAAGTCCTGCTGTTCACCCACCCAGTTGAGAGTCCCGGGTGGTGGACAGGTTAGGGAAGCGAGTTTTTGCGTCTGCGACCTTTGCAGTCAGGTCTCTGAACTTTTTGGCACATTTTACGAGGCTCCAGAGAGGTCTCATCACCGAACTTTCTGGAACCCTTACAGGTCAAGTTTCGGATGGTGCAAGTAATAAAGTTGCTTCCCAACTTGGCCACCCTAGAGTCCGTATCCAATTCGTCCATGAGGTTGCTGTCCCACACAACCGAAGGAGCGGCTAGAGCTGCGGGTGCAGGCGTAGTCATGAGACGCCACGCCTGGAATCGCATTTGTGATCTCGTGAACTCCTTCAAGTCTTCCTTTTTAAATGCCCCTATCGAACTATCAGCTCTGTTCAGTGCTAAAGTCAAGGATACATTAGCCAGGTGCAAGCAGGATGGGAAGACCTTGTCTGCCGTGGGCCTACGCTTTTCCAAACCTCAGCGTTCCTTCTCCAGGAACCAGAGGAGTGGGAAGATGTGGCACAAGAAGTCTCAAGGTCCTTTTCGTGACGCACGTGGTGAGGACTCTCCCAGAGGCAGAGGGGGTTCCAATAATGGAAGACGCCCCTTTCGGGGCAGAGGGGGTCCCCGGAATCAGGACTCCAGAGATTTCTTCTCCGGAAGACCATATCAGCGCTTCTGAAACTCTGCCCGATTGCTTTCCTCTGGAAGCAGTCGGGGTGCATTTCTCTCTGCACCATGCTGCCTGGCTCTCTATTACAAATGATCAGTGGGTGCAGAGAATCATTACCAGAGGCTGTCACATTCCCCTAATATCTTATCCAAGACCTCTGAAATTCCTTCCCGATGTTCCACCCAGTCAAAGGGAGGAGGCAGCTTCTGAGATACGAAAGCTATGTCAAAAAAGGAGTCATCCAAACAGGTCCCCTCAGACCAGTGCGGATCAGGGTTCTACTCAAGATTCTTTTTGGTGCCAAAGAAGACCGGGGACTGGAGGCCCATTTTGGATCTCAGCCAGCTAAACAAATCAGGATTTCAGACCAAGTTCTGCATGGTCATGATTCAATCCATCCATCCTTTTGTGCGGGAGGGTGTGTGGATGTGCTCATTAGACCTCCGGGATATGTATTACCACATCAAGATGGACAAGCGCTTCAGGAGTCTCCTTCGCTTCCGGCTGGGAGCCAATCACTACCAATTCAGAGCCCTGCCGTTTGGTCTCTCGACGGCACCCAGAGTGTTCTCGAAATGCCTACAAGTGGTCACAGCTCATCTGAGACTTCAGGGATTCCAGGTGTTTCCGTATCTAGATGATTAGCTCCTCTCCGCTCCCACCAAGCGCCTTCTGGTCAGGGCCCTCCGCTACACTCTAGTATTAGCTGAGTCGCTGGGCATCACCATCCACTGAAAAAAATCCAACCTTCAGCCCTCACAACAATTGGAATTCATAGGGGCAATATTCAACACTCAATCAAGTCTGGTCTCTCTTCCTCCTCACAGGCTTCAGAGATTAAGGGCACAAGTTCAAGTGATACTCTGTCAAAGAAAGGTGTCTGCAAGGGAACATATTCTTTGTGTTTCACTGTTGCAGTCATCACATTTGGATTATCTGCTTGCAGTAGCCCTCAGTCGGCCTGATTATCAAAGCCTTGGGTCCTGCATCGGTTGCTGTCTCATCCTCCATGACATCAGGTAGTCAGGGGATGTAAAGCATGCAGCCGACGCCATTACATCAGCCTTTCTTGCCGTGCGGTGCCCGAAGCAGAAGCAGTTCGCAAGTGCCGGTTGTCAGACTCCTGAAATTTTCATTTTCGAGTTTCACAACCGAAGTTTTCAACTAAAGCTAAGTACCCCATTGGGAAACTTTTTCTTGCTCTAAATCGATGTCAGTAAAAGTCAATAATTGTATTTTGTGCCTTATTTAAACAACGGACTATTCGTCGTCGGTATATTTATGCTTCTAAATATTTTGGTACTCTGTTCAATTACCTAGATATGGCTTTGGTAAGCCACCTGACTACCGACATTCCGAAAAAACGCAAAGATAAAGACAGAGACAGGCCGCCTAGGTCCAAAGCTAACTTCGGTTTTCCTAAGCTAGTCGCCAGTTCGCCAGTACTCAGTGAGGCGCTTTCGCAGCCCCCGATACCCGCTACTTCAGATTCGCAGGCATCTGCTGAGACCCATTCGAAGTCCGGTATGCCGTGAGATGCTTCAACTGTGGAAAATGCGGATTTCTCTAACTTGGATGGGTCCGGAGCCGCTGTGCAGGCACCGGCTTCTAAGGGTGTATTCATGCCTTAACCATTTTGTGATCTTTTGTCTTATGGATTGAAATGAACAGACTGGAGACATTTTTAGTATTTGTAGCCCTTACTGAAATGTAAACTGTAGAGAACGGTTGTGTGGGATTCCCACACCATTATCTCTGGAACTCAGTGCAACATTAGTCTGGCCCATTCAGACATCCCAGTTACTGTGCACCGATGGGCAAAAAGACACTCCTAATGCCACTAATGGATCTGGTTAACAGGCTGTCTGCCACAGTCATTCATACTTCATCCATGTTTATGCTTTTTCTCTTCCTTCTCAACCCAAGTTGTCAGGAAAATTTGAGTATGTGTGCTGTATCATAGGCTGTGATTCATCCATTTTTGATTATCGGATTGATATTCGTTTTCCTTCCTTAAGCATGTTTCCTTCATGGCTCATTTGTCATCTTTTAAGTGTAATTCTGAAGTAAATTCTCATTTACTGTGTGGCAGCTGTTTTCCAGCATACTCATTCATTGCACATCACTTCCTTAAAGTCGTATGCTGACTGCTACCGCTTTTTTTTCTCAATTTTTTTTTTATTTTTCAAGTACATTTGAATGAATTCCATAGTATTTATATATAACATCTTAAATAACTATGTACACAATTTACATTAGCCTAACACTATAACAGATCTTAATGTATACAGTCACTTTATAAGTTATGTTCAATCCATTATCAGAGTGTTTGATCAATTAGTGTATAGGGACAATCATCGATAAGATTTTTCCCCAAGGGTTGTTGATAAATGGCTTTGGATAAATTCTTTGTTCTTTAATTTTAATTTCCAATAATGATGTGGTCTTCAGTAGGCTGTAGATGTCTTCCAAAACTGGTATTGTGTTTGTATTCCATCTTCTTGTTGTACATTTCCTTGAAATTGCAAGTATAGGCTATACCAGATACATGTTTGACCTATTCAAATGAGGACCTTCGTTCACATTTAATAATACAAGAGCTTTAGTTAAATAAAATGATTCATTAAATAAAGCTTGTAGAAAGTTATTAATACAATTGCAAAATAGCTTAATTTTAACACAGTCAAAGAAAATGTGGTTCCAATCTGCATTGTGTACTTGCTCACATCTCTAACATATTCCTTTTATGGAAGAACTAATTTTACTGATTGTGTGTGGGGTTAAGAATGCTCTGTGCAAGCATTTCCAATTAAAAACTTTCCAGTATTGTGTAAAGGATGTATATTTTGTCGGTAATAAGTTATTTGTTTTAATGCCTTCAGTTAACTATATTGAGTGTCCTTTTGATGTTATGTGATCCTATCTCGCCTACATTCTGACTGATGGGTTCGGAGCCGATCCCTCGGCTCCGACTCGGCACGCTTATGCCAAAGAGCGAAGTCTCTTATTGGCTGAGCTTACTATATCCCAGGATGCACCACTACCAGTCCCCCAGATCTCGTTTGCCGCTAACAAGTGAAGACGTGGTCTCGAGCTGGCTGAGCTAAGTAGTGATTATTTTCACTAACTTTCTGTCAGGAATTTCTTTATTCTTCAACAAAAAAGCTGTTTTAACAGCTATCTTGTGTTTAGAGTGCGTTTGGAGAAATTTACTTGGTAAATTCTTGTGTTGTGAGTGTTGACTAGGAGTACCTCTTGTGTGGAAAGGCCTTTCCCGGTCTTTTTGGTTGTAGGTGACTTCTGTTCTGTTTAGGGATCTCGGATCCTTTATTCTGCTGATAGTTTCTCTTTCTTTTAAAAGAAGGACAAAGCAGAGAAAATTTCTTTTCTAATTACAGTGTTTGTACTGTGTTTTTGGCTAGTTCACTTAATATTTCAAGAATGTCTCAGGTTCCTAGGCCTTCAGGCTTTAAAAAATGCACCAAGTGCAACTTTAAAATGTCTATCACAGATGACCACTCTCTCTGTGTTTATTGTTTGGGTGCAAAACATTTGCAGGAGTCCTGCAGCGTGTGTCACGCTTTTTCCTCGAGGGTCCTCCAAGAGAGGAAAAATAAGCTCATATTAAAAGGCCTTATAAAACCCTCCTTTGAAGAAGCTTTAGCATCCTCTCCTTCTCCTGCTAAAAAGAAAAGGGCGTCGGCTCCGACCGCCAAAAGACATAGGCAGGTTTCTCCTTCGGCTCCAAGGACTTCGGAGCCGAGGGCGGAACGGTCTGCCTCGATGCCACCAGTCTCGACTCCTCTGGCTTCGGAGCCGATGGCTGGGGCATCGAGAAGCGGGTCATCTTCGTCAGCTCCACTGGTCTCGGAGCCGATGAAGGTTGTCCGCTCAGACACTTCCTCCTCGGCGCCGAAGTCCTCCTCGGCACCGATGGAAACTAGTTTGGGTATTCCTTCGGCGCCGAT
The DNA here is from genome assembly GCF_019279795.1 of Protopterus annectens. Classification (NCBI taxonomy): domain Eukaryota; kingdom Metazoa; phylum Chordata; order Ceratodontiformes; family Protopteridae; genus Protopterus; species Protopterus annectens. The sequence goes on from NC_056735.1 coordinate 318,400,548, forward strand.
AGTCATCGAGTCGCCTCGGAGCCGGTCCCCTAGCCCCTTGGGGCCGTTGGAGAGGTCATCTCGAACCCGTTCAGTATCCTCTAGGTCTTCGAGGATGTCAGATTCGGACATAGACAGGGTGCTCCAAAGACCGTTCCAGTCCCCAGTCTTTCAAAAATTTGTTTCGGCTCCGACCCAGTTGGCTTCGGAGCCGACGGCCCATGCCCATGTCATTGCCATTCCTCCTCCGACAGCTTCGGCTCCGTCGGAGCAGGTGCTATTGGAGCCGGTGGAGGTCTTAGGGTCGGCTCCGACCCTTACTCCAACCCCGGCCTTTGGGTCCGAGTTTGGTATACGGACTTCTTCGGCTGGACCCGGGGGTGATGTTTCGGGACCTATGCTGTCGGTTCCGAGCCTCCCTCTCGGTGCTTCGGCTGCGGGACTTCCGTCTGCTATCATGGCTCCGGGGACCGGACACTCCCAGGATTCTGGGGTCCGGCTTTCAGAGCTATGAGGAGTGCCTTGGCCAAGTCTTCTTCGGCCATCTCTCGGCTTTACCGGCCCCTTCCTGGGCGTGGAGACTGGGTCTTTGGCAGTTCCCTGTCCTTAGGCAGCGGAGCCCCTGGGCCTGAGGTTACCCCACTGGGGTTCCCTCCTCCTGAGGGTTCTTCGGAGTTGTCTTCAGAGGAGCCCCAAGGAAGAGATCGTGCAAGAGGAAGCACGTGGACTCCCCGAGTCTATTACATCGGACACTGATCTTGATGATGCGGAGGGGTCCCAGTCGCCCTCGGATGATGTCTCATTTGCAGACATTTTAGAGATCCTCAAACAACGAGGCGGCTGGATATCCAAACCCCCCTCTGCTGATGAGTCAGTGCTTCTCAAGGCCTTTGGGGCTCAGCCCTCCGCCTCCTGGGTGTCTCCGCCCTTCGACGAGCTCCTGGATTTGGTTTGTCGGAGGGTGTGGGAACATCCAGATACCGTGGAACCAGTCCCTTCTCGTCCTAACAAATTTTTGTCTGCCCCACCCGAGAAGGAGTTCCTGACTAAAGGCGTGGCTGTAGATGCCATGGTGGTGGCATCTGCTACACAACAGGACGTGGCAGAGGCTTCAACGTCCGTCCATCCTCCTAATAAGGAGTCTAGGAGCATGGACCGGTACGGGAAGCGCACCCTGACTTCAGCGGCCTTTACTTTAAGGTCCCTGAATTATTTGGCACATTTTACCAGGCTTCAGAGGGATCTGGTCAAGGAGCTGTCAGATTCCCTCTCGGTTAACCTACCTGAGCAGCTAGCCCAGTCGATTAGCTCTCAGTTGGCTATCCTTGCTTCAATTTCTAACTCGTCCATGAGGCTCATTTCATATGCGGCAAGGGGCGGTAGAGCGCAGGCACAGGCGTGGCTCACGGAGACAAGCCTGGCTGCTTGTGTCATTTTATGGAGGCCTTCAAGTCTTCCTTCACGACGCTCCCTTTGATGGGTCCTCTTTGTTTGGACCTAAGGTTAAAGACACTCTTACCGCTGTGAGCAAGAAGGAAAAACTTTATCTGCCGTAGGTGCACGTTATTCCACTCCCTTCGGCCTTATCCCAAGGCTAAAGGAGGAGGGAAGATGTGGTTCCGCAAATCACGTAAGTTTTTCCTCAACAGCAGGAAGATTCCCCTTCCAGAGGCAGAGGACGGGAAATTTTTCTGGGAGACGCGTCCCAGAGGCGGCAGAGGGCCCCGCAATTCTGGAGACCGCGAGTCCTTTCGTGGCTCTTCAGCCTCCCACACTTCATGAGGGATTGCCCGGCTGTGCTGCTCGAGCCAGTCGGGTGCCGCTTGCCAAGCACCTAAAAGCCTGGAAGTATATCACTCAGGACAGATGGGTGCTTCCGCTTATTGCCGACGGTTACTCCATTACCCTCACACACTCACCCCACCGTCCAGAAAAATCCCGGACCCACCACCCAGTCAAAGGAAATTGCAGCCGCAGAAGCTAAAGCTGCTAGAAAAGGAGTCATCCAACCGGTCCCCACAGACCAGCTCGGATTCGGAAATTAGTCAAGGTTCCTTTTAGTGCCAAAAAAGACAGGGGAGCTGAGACCAATAGTGGATCTCAGCAGACTAAACCAATCCGTCACGAAATCCAAATTCGAATGGTCACGTTACAATCCATTCTCCCATTATTGGAGAAGGATGTTTGGATGTGCTCCATAGATCTCAAGGACGCCTATTATCACATACCGATACATCAGGCCCAGGAAGTATCTGCGCTTCAGCCTGGGAGACAGTCATTTCCAATTTTGTGCTCTGCCCTTTGGTCTCACCACAGACCCCAGGGTGTTCACCAAGTGTTTGGCAGTAGTAACTGCTCACCTGAGGAGTCTTGGATTCCAAGTGTTTCCCTATCTGGACGACTGGCTCTTGACTGCCACCACCAGTCATCTACTAATGGACAACCTCAAAGCCACCATTTCCCTGGGTGCTACCCTGGGAATTACATTCAATTGGTCAAAGTCTGTCTTGCTGCCCTCTCAGCGCATAAGGTTCATAGGAGCAGAGATAGACTCAAATTTGATGCGCGTTTTTCTTCCTACCGAAAGGATCCAAACTTTACAAGGCCAAGTTCAAGCCCTGCTTTCAAGATCCAAGGCCCCAGCCAGGATGGTCCTGCAACTTTTAGGTTCGATGTCGGCCACGGTTCTCCTAGTTCCTCTGGCAAGATTGCACATGAGGATTCTTCAGTGGCTATTATCGACTCAATGGTCCTTTCAGGATCTTCCCCTCAATCACCCCATTATGATTACAGAAACGTGCAAACGGGACCTTCGCTGGTGGCTTCAGCCATCCAATCTGAATCAGGGAAGTCCTTTGTTATCCCCTCCAGTGGTCACCCTGACGACGGATGCCTCCCAGACAGGGTGGGGGGGCATTGTCTGGGCAGGTTAGTTCAGGGTTCCTGGCTTCCAGACGAAACCTTTCTCCACATCAATGTATTGGAGATGAGGGCTGTACTTCTGTCCCTACAAGGCCACCACAAGTTTCCCCCTCAAGGCATTATCGCTATCCACACAGACAACATGTCGGTGGTCTGGTATCTAAACAAACAAGGAGGGACCAGATCTTACCCCTTTGCAGAGAGGCCATGAGGGTGTGGGAATGGGCTGTAGCTACCAGCCGCTTCTTGGTAGCGACCCACATTCGGGAAATCCAATATATTGGCAGACAGATTAAGCAGGACAATTCTCTCTCCTCACGAGTGGTCCCTGAACGAAACAGTAGCAGCTCAGGTTTTCAGAAGATGGGGACGCTGCTGCGACCTGTTTGCAACACCACAAAACACAAAGTGCAAAAGGTTCTTCTCCTTGACTCCACATCAGGGGGAAGCAGCTATGGATGCTCTAGCACAACCTTGGCCAACAGGGCTACTTTATGCCTTTCCTCCGATTCCACTTCTCCCCAAAGTCATTCAGAAAGCTTCTCAATTGGGGTCCACAATGATACTAATTGCTCCGCACTGGCCTCGTCAGGTATGGTTTCCTACCTGAAGAAACATGTGGGCGATCCTTGGGTTTTAGATCTAACTCGGATCTGCTAATTCATCAGTCGGGACGACAACACCAGTCCCTTCACACTTTGAAGTTGACAGCTTGGCTCCTCCACTTCCGACTTTAGTCAGAAATCACTCCTTAGACCCGGAAGTTATTCACATTTTATCTTCGGCCCACAAACCCACCACTAAGAAATTGTACCTCAGTAAGTGGAAGAGGTTTGCTATCTGGGCTCAACTCAGGGGATTAGACCCTATCACTGCCCCGATCCCAGAGGTTTTGAAATTTTTAACATCCTTGTTTAATCAAGGATCTTCTGTCTCTACTATTAAAGTCCAACTGGCAGCTATCTCTAAATTTCACGAATCCATGGATCCACCGTTGATGAGCAGCAGATTATGCAAAACTTTCATTAAAGGTGCTGGGCTGTTAAGACCCCCAGTTTTTCATCCTGCGCCTCCCTGGGATCTTGAGTTGGTACTTCGTGCCTTAACATCTTCCCCTTTCGAACCGGCTGCTACATGTGAGTTAAAATATCTGTCTTGGAAAACTGCCGCCTTAGTTGCAATTACCTCTGCAAGAAGAGTTTCAGAGCTTCAAGCCCTATCTATCAAACCACCGTACTTGATTTTTCACAAGGATAGAGTATCACTTAGGCCTAATCCATCTTTTGTCCCAAAGGTCTGTTCTAATCTCTGTCTCCAACAATCTCTAGAGCTACCAGTTTTCTTTCCAAAATTCTCCAATGAAGCAGAATACACTCTCCATAAATTGGATGTTCACAGGCAATTGCGCTTCTATCTAGACAGGACTCAGCAAATTAAGAATCAGACCAGTTGTTTGTGTCCTTCTCAGACAATAAGTTGGGTAAAACCATCACAAAAGCTACTATCTCCAAATGGATTAGAGATTGTATAACTCAGGCTTATTCCTCTTCGAATAAGCAGCTTACAACATCTATCAAAGCTCACTCTACCAGAGCTATGGCGACTTCTGTAGCTTTTCATTCCAAGCTCGCTATTTCTGAGATTTGTGCTGCGGCTACTTGGTCCAATCCGCACACTTTCATTTCCCACTATAAATTGGATGTGGCATCTAAAGGGCGAGCATCATTTGGTTCCACGGTACTCAGGAGTGATGTCCTTCATGGATGCATCTGCAGTCATAACAACTGGGTTGTCCTGTCGTCAGGCAGCCCTTCAGTCGGCCGGATTCCAAAGTCCGGGTCCGGCTTCGGCTGATGTCGCACTTCACCCGACGTCATCTCTGTTGGTCTTCGGGTATAAAGGCATCAGCCGACGCCATTTTCCTCAGTCTTTCTTGCCGCGTGGCGCCCGAAGCAGAAGCTGTTCGCAAGTGCCGGTCGGTCGGATCCAGAGATTACTTCTACCGAATACTACTAAGACTTCTAAAGCTAAGTAGCCGTTGGGGACTCTTTCTTGCCTCAGCCGATGTCAGAAAAAGTTAATAATTGTTTAACCTGTGGGAAACAAATACCTCATAAAGATTTCCACTCTTATTGTCTGCCTTGTTTAGGCCCAGCCCACGACGTAGCAGCCTGTTCGCCTGTGCTTCTTTCAACCGACAACGCTTAGGCGTCGGTCGGAGTTTGCAGAACAGTTTTTGGTTCTGATTTTGCGTACATTATGCCGTCGGATCCTCCGACTACCCAATCTGCCAAAACGCAAAGATAAAGACCGACACTCGCGGTCCGCGGTTTCGCCAAAACCATGGTTAAGCAAATCATGAGTGTCTCGGTTTCGGCCGAAACCGAGAAAACTGATCAAAGTACAGCTGAATCTATCTCTACAACTGAGGCCCCTGCTACCACTGTTGAATCGGCCTCAGAAATTTTATCCACTACGGTGGTTGCCACTGACTTATCAGACACCATTCCCTTGGATGTCTCTACCCCAGCACGTGGTGCTGCTAGGCCTCCAGCAGCCATGTCCATTAAGGCCTTCGCCAGGGCTAAAGCAGCCAAGACTACTAAAACAGTGCCTGTTACACCCCCCACAACCAGGCCCTCTTCCAGTTCTCAAATGCTTACTTTGGCAGAAGATTTAATTTCTTTAATTAGAGGATCTCAATCTCACCCAGACAGGGCCTCTCAGCCCCCAGAGAAGAGACCTAGGGCAGAGCCCCCTGAGCCAGTGTCTGATGATTCTGCTGATGAATCAGACATAACTGACCAGCCAGAGGCTCCTTTCTCCACCTTTACAAGGCCCCACTTGCAGACCCCGAAACTATATCCCAGGGTCCCAAGGCAGTAGCCGCGACCATAGCTAAAAACCCTATTCCTTCTGAAAGGGAAGCAAGGTCATTAGACAGATGGGGTAAAAAGGTCTACACTTCAGCTACTCTCTCAGCTAGAGCTTTAAACTGTCAGTTTCACATGATACAATACCAAGAGTTTATGCTTGATCAGTTAACTAAAAAGCTAACCACTGATGAATCTCTTGATAAGAAATATGTATTAGAAATGGTAAATAACATACAACAGGTTAGTAACCATTCCTTAAAATGTGGCTATGATGCACTGGAGGCTTCATTTAGATCAGCCATGACTGGCACAGTGATAAGAAGGCATGCATGGCTAAAGGAGCAAGCTTTACCGGATCATGTTAAAGCTAAGTTGCTAGATGCTCCTATGGATAAGACAAGTTTGTTTGGTACACCTGCCCAGCAGGTTATGAAGAAAATGGAAGAAAAGGCAAAATCTGTTCAAACGGTTAAAGATTTCTTGCAGGTTCAACCCCAAGGTTTAGCAGGAACTGGCCTGCCAAAATTGGTCCTTTCCTGACTCCACAAGATCTCAAAGGGGCAGGAATAGACGTTCCAGAGGCAGAAACCAATCCAGAGGAGGTGCCTACAGAGGACGACAGTGGCAAGGTAACAACAGAAGCACAGACACAACCACTGCCACTACATCAACACAACCACAGTGACTTAACCCTAAATCCGCCTACCAGGGAACAAATAGCAGCTCCTCTAGGCGGAAAGTTAACCTTATTTTCAAAGAACTGGCACTACATAACAAAAGACAAGTGGATTTTACAAACCATAGATCAAGGTTACCGGTTCCACTTCCACACTTTACCAGTCAAAAGAGGAATGCCAAATCTACCTCCAAATCAAAAACAGAGGCTCTACAACAGATAATGGAGTTAGCAAACATGAGAGCTGTGGAAAGAGTGCCAACAGCAGAGCAAGGAAAGGGTTCTACTCCAGACTATTCCTAGTTCCAAGAAAGGAAAAAGTTGGAGACCAATTCTCGACCTGTCCACCTTAAATACATACATCATTGTCCCAAAATTCAAAATGCTGACCCTACAGCAACTTCTTCCCATGCTGGGCAAGGAGTGTTGGCTGGTAACTCTAGATCTCAAGGAGGCATACCTGCACGTCCCCATTCGACCAATCTGCAGAAGATACCTCAGATTTCTTGCAGGATCAGAGCACTATCAATTCTCAGCATTGCCCTTTGGCTTATCTACTGCCCAGAGTATTCACAAAATGCCTGGCATCAGTAATCGCCCATTGCAGACTACAGGAATTCAAATTTACCCATACCTGGACGACTGCCTGCTACAAGGGGACAACAAAAGCAAGCTGACAACAGATTTACAAAGGGTCATTTACTTGCTACAAGCACTGGGATACACAGTCAATTTACAAAAGTCAAGGCTGATACCATCCCAAACAAGGACATTCTTGGGCGAATTGGACACAGTAAAACAAATGGCATTCCTAACTACAGAAAAACAAAAAGAACTCCCTCTTTACTTCTTGGCACTAACAAAACTGAACAAGTTAACAGCAAGAAAAGTACTGCAGGCCTTGGGCTTCATGGCATCATGCATAATCTTGGTCCCATTTGCCAGACTACATATGAGAAAACTACAGTGGTACCTAAAGAATTTATGGTCCCAACACAGACACAGCCTAGAAACAGAAATCCCACTAATTCCATGCTTAAAACAGGAGTTCCTATGGTGGGCTCAGGCATGCCAGTCAAACCCAGGCCTACCCTTTCGCAGATGTCAAGCAAGCCAGACCATCACAACAGACGCTTCAGACCTAGGATAGGGGCCCACATGCTGGACAAATGCGTGCAAGGATTGTGGACACAGGATCAACTTCACCTGCACATCAACCTAAAAGAAATGCTGGCAGTAAAACTGGCAATCCAAAAGTTCAGACCATTTCTCAAAGAGGGCCAGTTGATGATAAGGACAGACAACACCACAGTCATGTGGTACATCAACAAACAGGGAGGCACTCATTCATAACCCCTATGCAGAATGACTTTGGAGCTGTGGACCCTGGCACTCAGCTACAACATCCAGTTACAGGCAATATTTGTACCGGGAAAAGAAAATACTCTAGCAGACATATTAAGCAGAACCACATCGGATGCCCACGAATGGAAGCTGCACCGGACATCTTCAAGACCATCTCAAAGAAATGGGGAATGCCTCAGATAGATCTATTCGCATCACCTCTCAATCACCAGCTCAAAAAATTCTGCACAAGGACATTCCACCCACTAGCATGGAAAGTGGATTCGCTCTCCTTCAGCTGGAAAGGCCTAACAGCATATGCATTCCCACCTCTTCCCTTGATACACAAAGTACTACTAAAAATCAAGGAAGAACGTCCAAGGATAATCCTGATAGCTCCAAACTGGCCAAGACAACACTGGTACCCACTGCTGAGGAGCATGTCTCGGAACAATATGTGGCGGTACCCTGATGCCTTTGATGTTAACTCAGAACAACTACAGCATCATACATCCAAACCTAAAAACGTTGCAACTGACTGCATGGAACATCACATAGCAGCAGCTAATCCAGAACTTTCCCAAAGAGTTAAAGACATTATTCTTGAAGCACGCAGACCTTCAACAAGAAGGAACTATGCTGGAAAATGGAAAAGGTTTGTCATTTGGAGTACTGAAAGAGGAAAAGATGTGTCAAACATAGATATGCCTAACATTCTGGAGTATCTAGGCGAACTTCGTCATTCAGGCCTGTACTACTCCTCCATCAAGATACATGCATCAGCTATTTCAGCAGAATACAGCTTTGATCCACCTGTTTTTTCGCACCCTTTGCTCAGGCAGTTCCTCAGAGGAATCAAGAATGTAAAACCTCCAAGGAAACCACCATTACCAGCTTGGGACTTAAACTTTGTGCTAGAAAAGTTGACACTATCACCCTTTGAACCAGCAGCAACAGCAGACCTACAACACCTGTCATGGAAAACTGCTTTCCTACTGGCAATTACTTCAGCAAGGAGGGTTTCAGAACTACAGGCCTTAATGGCAGTGCAACCCTTCCTAATCTTCCACCAAGATAGAGTGTCCATGAGGACTAATCCTACATTTATGCCTAAGGTGGTATCCAGAGTGTCTTTAAACCAGGCAATCCACCTACCTACCTTCTTTCCCAACCCACAAAACAGAGGGAAAGAATACTGCATACCTTGGATGTACATAGACAGCTACGCTACTACTTGGACAGAACAAAAAGTAGCAGAAAGACTGACCAACTTTTTGTAGCCTATGCAACAGGAAGGGAAGGAAAAGCTATTTCCAAACAGACAATCTCCAAATGGATAGGAAATTGCATACGATTCTGTTACTCCTTCCATGGAAAACCAATTCCACAGAACATAAGACCTCATTCTACAAGGGCAACAGCCACTACCACAGCCTTCTTACGAGGAATGGCAACCAAAGACATTATTGAGGCGGCTACTTGGACCTCAGTGCATACATTTGCCAAGCATTATAATTTGCCTCTATATTCCAGATCCCGAGCAGGGTTTGCCACTGCTGTACTGCAAGGGATCCTAAACACACCATAATCTACTTTTATCCTCCTCCCCAGTTGGCTATGGTATTCTACCCAGTTGTTATGACTGCAGATGCATCCATGAAGGACATAGTACAGTTTTGTACCTACCATAAATGTAGATGTCCGAACTGGATAGCATCTGCAGTCAGGATTACCCTCCCTCCTTCCCCTCTGTGGTACTCCTAGGGTGTTTACCCTCCTAATAGCTAACTGGTGGGGGGGAGTCTTTTATGGTGTATTTGTTTGTATATATGTACATACATGCTTATTTTTGTGTTTACCTCTATCTTTTTGGAAACATTGGCATCTATCCAAATTTTAGCCTTCAAGAGGGCTACTGGCATCTGGGGCAAGAAACACTGAGGAAAATGGCGTCGGCTGATGCCTTTATACCCGAAGACCAACAGAGATGACGTCGGGTGAAGTGCGACATCAGCCGAAGCCGGACCCGGACTTTGGAATCCGGCCGACTGAAGGGCTGCCTGACGACAGGACAACCCAGTTGTTATGACTGCAGATGCTATCCAGTTCGGACATCTACATTTATGGTAGGTACAAAACTGTACTTTTTCCAGTGAGCCACCCAGGATTCAGGTGCTAGGGACGCTGTCCCATCAGTCAGAATGCAGGCGAGATAGGATCACATAATATCTTTTAGTTATGTACTCACCATAACTTCAGATGTTTGGGATCCATCTCGCCTACATTCCTAATACCCACCCTCCTTCCCCCGGCCTTGGAGATCGGAAGAGATTGAACGGTTTTGAGTTCTACTGTTTTATCTTGTTTCTTCTGACAATGTTATATAAGCAGTGCTTGCATGTGTGCATGTATGCGGACAAACTAGATCTGGGGGACTGGTAGTGGTGCATCCTGGGATATAGTAAGCTCAGCCAATAAGAGACTTCGCTCTTTGGCATAAGCGTGCCGAGTCGGAGCCGAGGGATCGGCTCCGAACCCATCAGTCAGAATGTAGGCGAGATGGATCCCAAACATCTGAAGTTATGGTGAGTACATAACTAAAAGTTATATATTTCCAGTATGAGGTTTTGGGTGTTTTATAGTTTATCAGTATTTTGTAAAATTTTGAAATACTGTTTCCCATATCATAGCCATTATATATGATTTCATATATGTATTTCGTAAATTTAGATATTTCTTTAAATGAAGAATTGTTAATTATTCTACTTAAGTCTTGCGAATATGACCGAATACTCTGCAAAGTTAGCCAGTCCTGTTGTGGAATTTTGTATGTTTTTATTACTTGCATATGTAAAACTTTTTTAGTTCTCTGATACATTGGAGCCAACAAACAAATCCTTTCTGTTCCCAGGAATTAATAATTTCTCTATATATGTCATGTGGAAAGTTATTTGTGACTATAAATGGTGTTAAAAGATCAAAAAAAATTTTTAAATCTATATTTGCATTAATAATTTTCCTAAATTAGTCAATGTAATAATTAATCGTACGAGTTTTAGTGGGTTTAGTTATGTTATATTGCATAGTTACTGGGTCTGTACTTAGAAGGCATGCTTGGCTTAAGGAGCAGTCTTTGCCAGATCATGTTAAAGCTAAATTTCTGGATGCTCCCTTAAACCAGGACCGCCTGTTTGGCAACAAAGCAGAAGAAGTACTTAAAAAGATGGAGGAAAAAGCTAAATCTATGCAAACTGTTAAAGATTTCCTGCAAGTACAGTCTCCAAGATTTAGTAGGCATTGGCCCGCTAAGAATTGGTCCTTTCCTGCCTCTTGCAGGCCTTCTCATTCCAAACCCAGAACCAGCAGAACACCCGGGCTTCAGTCACAAGGTACGCACAGGACTAAGCAGTGGGGGGCTCCCACTTCCAATGCAGGGATTAACAAGACTCCCCCTATGGTAAACTGTCTCAATGACTTACCTTTAAAACTCCCACAAATACAAAATTTACCTTGTCCAGTTTATTATAATAACAGATATTTTCATTTAAATAACATATGCATTTTTGTCTAATTTATTATTATTTAATTTTCAAGAATTTTCTTTTCTAGGGCGTTGTGAACAAATTAAGATTCTATGTACACAGATAAGTTGTGTATTTTTATGACAGTATTTTTATGACAGTACAATATTTCAGTAACCATTTGGTTATATTATATTATAGATTTTAACGTGCTGAATATTGTTAGGTCATTTGTTGGCATGACAATTTATTGGCAGCTAGTGATGATTATTTGTGGAGTATATAAAGCTGTAATCATTACTGTTAATTGATTCTGATGAAGTCTCGTGGCTAGAGAACGGAGGGTGTCGTTAATTGGTATCTGTTGGAGGATACACCTTTATTGTGCTGATCAGCGAACTTTCCCATTTTGTATTTGTGGACGTTTGGAGTTGCAGAGGTTGTGGTGTGATTGGTTACCTTTAAAACTTCCAAGCCCTTCTCAACTGACTGCTCCTTTAGGGGGAAAGGTTGCTCTGCAGGCAAAAAACTGGGAATTCATTACCCAGGACAAATGTGTTTTAAATATAACTTTCCAAGGATACAGATTCCTCTTCCAGACTTTACCAACCCCAAACAGTTGGTCAGATCTACCCCAAATCAGAGGGCAGAGGCTCAAAAGCAAGTTCTCTCTCTCAAGTATAAGGGCTATTCAAACTGACCCAGAAGAGGAAAGGGGACAAGGTTTCTACTCAAGACTTTTCCTGGTGCCCAGAAAAGACAACTCCTGGCTTCCTATCCTGGATCTCTCTATACTAAACACTTTTTTAGTGGTCCCAAAATTCAAGATGCTAACTCTTCACCAGTTGCTTCCTATGCTAGGCAAGGATACCTGGTTGGCAACACTGGATTTAAAGGAAGCCTACCTGCACATCCCAATCAGGGAATCCTGCAGAAGATACCTACGCTTCAAAGCAGGCTTCATGCACTATCAGTTCTCTGCCCTGCCCTTTGGCTTGTCTACTGCGCTCAGGGTATTCACAAAGTACCTAGCTCCAGTCATTGCATTTTGCAGGAAAATAAATATTCAAATATACCCATACCTGGACAATTGTCTAATTCAGGCAGAAAGCCAGGACATGCTTTTGAATCATCTGGCGTTTGTACAAAAGGTGCTAACATCTCTGGGGTACACCATAAACGAAAATAAATCACATATTGTACCCTGGCATCAAGTTGTGTTCCTGGGAGCAAGCTTGAACACAACTTCCCAGATGACTTTTCCCACGCCAGAGAAACAAGTTCATTTGACAGCTTACTTCAAGACTAATGGCCACAAAGACCCTGCTATCTGCAAGCCAAATACTGCAAGCCTTGGGGTTCATGTCCTCCTGCATTCTCCTAATTCCATATGCAAGACTGCATATGAGGAAACTACAATGGTATCTAAAAAGCCTATGGTGTCAACATTCTCAGGATCTAGAAGCAATGATTCCTATCATACCTTGCCTACAGTTAGAGTTCCTTGGGTGGGCAGAGGCCTGTCACCAATACAAGGGACTGCCATTCATTCTACCCCCTGCTGCATAAACCCTAAGAGTCGCATCAGACTATGCATGGGATCTCACTTGGCAGGGAAGTGCATTCAGGGCAAATGGAACCAAACTCAAATGCACCTGCATATCAATCAAAAAGAAATGTTAGCTCTACAGAATGCTCTGACAGCTTTCAAGGACCACATTCTTCCAGGACAATTAATGGTAAAGATGGACAACACCACTGTTATGTGGTACATAAACAAGCAGGGGGGAACCGACTCATACTCTCCCTGCAGACTAGCCATGGCTCTGTGGAACACAGCCTTGAGCTACCAAGTGCACCTACAGGCTCACTTCCTTCCAGGAAAACTAAATACACTGGCAGATGAACTAAGCAGAAGTCTCATGGACCCACACGAGTGGAAACTGGAACCAAAGACATTTAACATGTTGATGAACAAATGGGGGAACCCAGAGATAGACCATGTTCTTCATCTCACATTGCTGCAGTCCTTACACTTGGGGGTAGTCCGCTGTCCTCGGTCGGCCCGAATATCAAAGTGTAAGGCTGACGTCGGTCAAGGCGCATTTGACTGACATCAGGACGTCATGGTACAAATGCGCCTGACCGACGTCATATCCTCAGTCTTTTTTGCCGCATGGTCCGATGCAGAAGCAGTATTGCAAGTGCCGGTTGGCGTTCTGAAATTTTTCGATTCCGGAGTTTCAGACCGAGTCAAAGTTGGCTAAGTACCCCGTTGGGGAATATTTTAGTTTTTTCTTCCCTCAGTGGTTTACCGGATGTCAGAAAAAGTGAATAATTGTATTTCTTGTGGGAAACAGATACCGCATAGTGACTATCATACTTTGTGTATTCCTTGTTTAGGGCCTGAGCACGACGTTGTTGGGTGTCGTTCTTGTGCTAGATTTAATAGGCGCACTATAAAGAGGAGATTAGATTGTGCCAGGTTAGTCTTTGGGAAGCGGTGCAATTATAAAATGCCGTCGGATGCCCCGACGCGCGCTTCTTCGAAGAAGCGCAAGGACAAAGCAGTGAAGCCCAGGCTAGAAGAACCGTCCGTACCGGACGCCGGTTCTTTAGAGGTGTCGGTGGAGCCGGTGGTTCCACCGGAGGTTTCTTTGGGTTCCCAGGGAGAGACCTTGTTATTGCAGGATGTGGCCTCTCAGGAGGCAGGTCAGGGTGAAGGGGCTTCTCAGGTTACTATACTCCCCTCCCTGCCTAGGGTGGTTAGGCCCTCTCCTTCTGTTTCCAAGGCTTCTCCTAGAGGCAGGCCAGGTTTAGCTTCAGTTGGTGTCACCCCTAGTTCTTCTGGAACTGTGCCCAAGAAGCATATGCTTAAAATGGCAGAAGATTTGATTACTCTGATTAGGGGTTCTTTGCCCCCTCCTGATAAGAGACCTAGGGTGGAGCCTGAGCTAGGGAGTTTTGAGCAGGCTTGGATGTTTCAGAGTCTTGGCTGAAGACTTGCAGGAGTACTCTCCTTATTCTGATTCTGATGTGGATGATTCTACTCCTTCTGCTTCTCCTCCTGAGGATTTTTCTTTTCAGAAACTCTTACTCCCATCAGGGAGCATTTTAAGTGGGAAGGTCAGGGCTGCTCTGATTCCAGGAAAAGGCTTAGGGAATTTTTGTTTTTACCCCAGCATAGGCCTTTGGCTATACCTCCTGTTTTGGATGTAGTGGAAGATGTTTTTACAGAGGCTTCTCTTAATCCTGATTCTTTGCCTCCTGCTCCTGTTAAACCGGATAGGTATTACAGGGTGCCTGAAGTTCATAAGTATCTTTTTAGAGTCCTAGGGCAGACCCAGAAACTGTTAGCCAGGGGCCTAAAGGTGTTAAGGCTTCTGTTGTCAAGAATCCGGTTCCTGCAGATAAAGAAGCCAGGGCCTTGGATAGATGGGGAAAGAAAGTTTATACTTCTTCCACTCTAGCTATGAGGGCTTTGAATTGCCAGTTTCACATGTTAAAATACCAAAACTATCTCCTTTCACAGTTGAAGTCCAAGGTTGATGCTCTGGCGGAAGGTATTGATTGTAAAGAGTTACAAGATTTAGTACATGTTTCTGAACAGGTGGGTAAGCATTCTTTGCAATGTGGTTTTGATGCTGTACAGGCCTCGTCTAGGGTGGCTGCCACTGGGTCAGTTCTTCGCAGGCACGCCTGGCTGAGGGATCAAAATTTATCTGACCATGTTAAAACTAGGATTTTAGATGCTCCTTTACAATCTGATGTGTTGTTTGGTTCTCCTGTTGAGGCAGTGTTGAAGAAAATGGAAGACAAGGCTAAGTCTATGCAGACTGTTAAAGATTTTTTGCAGGTTCAGCCTCCAAAGTTTAGTAGAAATTGGCCTGCTAAAGGGTGGACGTATCCTTCTTATGATTCCCAGTCTAGGGGTAGATCTAGGCGTGGTAGGGGCAGAGCTCAGGGCTCTTTCAGGCCTAGAACAGGAGTTCTCCTGCACAGTCTTCAGGTGAGGGCAGGGGTCAGTCCTTTCGTAAACAGACCCAATGACCTACCTTTTCAGCTGCCAGAGCCTTCTCGTCTGGCAGCACCTTTGGGAGGAAGGTTGGCACTTTTCAAAGAAAATTGGAGTTTAATTACCCAAGACAGATGGGTATTGGATATCATACACCAAGGTTACAGGTTTTATTTCCATACCTTGCCTCCTTTCAGAGGCATGCCAGACGTTCCTCCTCAACAAAGAATAGAGGCTCACAAGCAAATTTCTCTGTTACTTCAACTAGGGGCCATACAGCCGGTCCCTATGCCAGAAGTGGGCCTAGGATTTTATTCTCGCCTGTTCCTAGTACCAAAGAAGGGGAACACGTGGAGACCAATTTTGGATTTATCTATTCTCAACACTTATCTGGACATTCCCAAGTTCAAAATGTTGACGTTACAACAGCTTTTACCTCTGCTGGGCAAAGATCACTGGATGGTAACTTTGGATCTCAAGGAGGCTTACCTTCATGTTCCTATCAGACTAAGTTGCAGGAAGTATCTGCGTTTTCGAGCTGGGACTTCTCACTATCAGTTCTCTGCATTGCCCTTTGGCTTATCTACTGCGCCCAGAGTGTTCACGAAAGTTCTGGCTCCAGTGATAGCTTTCTTCAGGCTAAAAGGAATACAGATCTATCCTTATTTGGACGACTGCCTGATTCTGGCTCAAGGAAGGGAAGAGCTTCTTCATCATTTGGAATATGTGATAGCAGTGCTAAGATGCCTGGGGTATTCTGTGAGCGAAATAAAGTCCAGTCTAGTACCCTCTCAGGACATGTGCTTTCTGGGTGTAAGACTGAATACAGCATCCCAGATGGCCTTTTAACCCCGGACAAACAAAAGAGTCTTTCCCTTTACTTCCATCAACTATCTCATCAGTCCGGGCTGACTGCAAGGACAGTCCTTCAAGCCTTAGGGTTCATGGCATCTTGTATTCTGGTGCTTCCCAATGCCAAACTGCATATGAGGAAGCTGCAATGGTATCTCAAAATGTATGGACACAGCACTGCCAGGATCTGGACACTGTCATTCAAATAATACCTTGCATTCAAAAGGAATTTTTGTGGTGGGCTCAGGAATGTCACCTAAACAAGGGACTCTCTGTGACCCGGCCAGAGGCGAGTCAGATTTTAACGACAGATGCCTCAGACAAAGCTTGGGGAGCTCATCTGAATGGAAAGTGGATACAAGACAAGTGGCCTGCCAGACTACAACATCTACATATCAACCTGAAGGAGATGTTAGCAGTCCAGTTTGCATTAATAGCTTTCAAGGATTTACTTCTTCCAGGGCAGGTGTTGATTCTAACAGACAACACAACTGTCATGTGGTACATCAACAAGCAAGGGGAACACATTCTTATCCTCTATGCAGGCAAGCAATGATTTTGTGGGAGACTGCTCTCAGTTTACAGCTCAATCTTCAGGCAAGGTTTCTGCCAGGAGCACAGAACTCCTTAGCAGATGTGTTGAGCAGGCAATTATGGATCCCCACAGTGGAAATTGGATCCTCATGTATTTCAGAAATTGACAGTGTCATGGGGTACTCCAGACATAGATCTGTTCGCTTCTCCACTAAACCATCAGCTGCCAAAGTTTTGCACAAAAGGTTTCATCCCACAGCTTGGAAAGTGGATGCTCTTTCTTTCAATTGGAGCAATCTTCATGTGTATGCCTTTCCACCTCTGCCTCTCCTCCCAAAGGTACTTCTAAAGGTCAGACAGGACAAGCCAAGGATGATTTTAATAGCTCCAGATTGGCCTCGACAGCACTGGTACCCATTACTGAGAAGTCTGTTACGGAAGCCTCCATGGCCTTTGCCTTGATTCCACACCTGTTGTCACAGGAGGACAGCCATTTGCTCAATGTCAAACTTCACTCTCTTCACCTAACAGCCTGGCATATTCTGTTTTGAACCATAGAGGGTCTCAACTTCCACAACAAGTTTTGAATGTGATTTTGGAAGCTAGAAGGCCTAGTACAAGGAAAGTGTACGCAGATAAATGGAAGAGATTTTTATGTTGGAGTGCAGCAAAGGATTTTGATGTTTCTGAGCCTAATTTAAGTGTGGCTCTTCAATATCTTACTGAGTTACTGGACAAAGGTTTGTCCTTCTCTTCTATTAAGGTTCATGCTGCGGCAATTTCAGCTCACTATGATTGTGACCCTCCATTGTTTTCTCATCCTTTGTTCAAGCAATTTCTTAGAGGGGCAAAGAATATAAGACCCCCACGTAGAGCTCCTACTCCTGCTTGGGATCTCAATTTTGTGTTGGAGAAACTCACTCTACAACCTTTTGAGCCTGCAGCTACTTCTGAGTTGAAATATTTATCATGGAAGACTGCCTTTTTGTTGGCCATTACCTCTGCAAGAAGGGTTTCTGAATTACAGGCCCTTATGGCAGTTGAGCCTTTCTTGATTTTCCATAAGGATAGGGTATCTTTGCGTACTAATCCTTCCTTTATGCCTAAGGTGGTTTCTAGTGTGGCTTTAAACCAAACTATTCATTTGCCTACTTTTTATGCAAATCCCAAAATAAAGGGGAAAAGATTTTGCACACTTTAGATGTACACAGGCAGTTGCGATATTATTTGGACAGAACTAAAGGGTTCAGGCAGTCTCAGCAGTTGTTTGTTTCTTTTGCTTTGAGTTCTCAGGGCAAGCCTGTGTCAAAACAAACTATTTCTAAGTGGATTGGGTTTTGCATTGCTTTCTGTTATTCCCATCATGGCAAGGAGATTCCAGCTGGGATTAGGCCTCATTCCACTAGGGCTACTGCCACTTGACAGCCTTTTTGAGGGAGTGGCAACCAAGGATATTTTGGAGGCAGCTACTTGGAGTTCAGTGCATACTTTCTCTAGGCATTATCACCTGCCACTTTACTCTAAATCCAGGGCTGGTTTTGCCACTGCTGTTTTGCAGGGCATTTTGGCAGCTCCTGCTTCCTTGTAGTTTGGCCATCCTCCCTTACCTCTGCTTTGGGATTCTACCCAAGTGTAAGGACTGCAGCAATGTGAGATGAAGAATATAGTACAGTTTTGTACCTACCATAAATGTAGATGTTCGAAGATCCACATTGCTGCAGTCCAATTTACCCTCCCTTCTTCCCCTCTGTAGTTAGAGGTGGTTGTGTGGGTTGGGTTGTAAATATTGTGTATATTGTATATATTGTACATATAATTAGTGCAAGGGTGGTTGGTTGATTGTTTGCTGTCTTTTGGTTTTGACCTTTATTTTTAGGGTCTTCTGACATCTGGGGCAAGAAAAGACTGAGGATATGACGTCGGTCATGCGCATTTGTACCCTGACGTCCTGATGTCAGTCAAATGCGCCTTGACCGACGTCAGCCTTATACTTTGATATTCGGGCTGACCGAGGACAGCGGACTACCCCCAAGTGTAAGGACTGCAGCAATGTGGATCTTCGAACATCTACATTTATGGTAGGTACAAAACTGTACTTTTTTGCCTCCCCACAGAACTACCAATTGGAAGAATTCTGCACAAGGACTCCCCACAAACAAGCTTGGAAAGTGGATACCCTGTCCTTCACCTGGAAAAGTCTATCAGTTTATGCCTTTCCTCCTCTGCCTCTCCTCTCCAAGGTATTGCTAAAGATCAAACAGGACAAACCAAGGATGATACTGATTGCACCAGACTGGCCACGCCAACAGCGATACCCCCTCTTGCACAGTGTGTCACTGCTGGCACCATGGCACCTGCCTCAGACCCCTACTCTGCTGTCCCAGTAGGAGGGCCATATTCTGCACCCTCATCTTCAAACCCTGAACCTGGCAGCCTGGCTAATTACCTGATCTCTCCATTACCATCCCTCAGTAAACAAGTGTTGAATGTCATTCTGGAGGCAAGGAGGCCTAGTACTAGAAAATCTTATGCTGAAAAATAGAAAAGATTTTGTTCCTGGAACCATACTCAGGGGGTGGGCACAGCAGCACCCAATTTACCTCAGATTCTTCAATAGTTAACTGAGATGCTTCACAAGGGCCTTTCCTTTTCCTCCATCAAAATTCATGCCTCAGCTATTTCAGCTCATCACAACACAGAACCCTCCCCTCTTCTCTCATCCACTGCTCAAGCAGTTCCTTAGAGGGACTAAAAACTTGACCACCCAGGAGAGCCCCACTCCAGCCTGGGACCTTAACTTTGTATTGGAAAAAATCACTCTTCCTTCTTTTGAGCCAGCTGCTAGTGCAGAGTTGAAATTCCTTTCTTGGAAAACAGCCTTCCTTTTAGCCATCACTTCAGCAAGAAGGGTATCTGAATTACAGGCCCTTATGGCAATGAAGCCTTTCATCATCTTTCATGTGGACAGGGTGTCCCTCAGGACCAATCCCTCCTTCATGCCCAAGGTAGTATCCAGTGTGGCTCTTAATCAGTCCATTCATTTGCCACCCTTCTTTTCTAATCCACAGAACAAAGGGGAACGTATACTGCACTCCTTAGATGTGCTCAGACAACTTAGATTTTACTCGGACTGGACTAAACCTCTCATGAAATCTGAACAGCTGCTGGTGGCATTTGCTGCAGGGGCAGAGGGGAAGGCCATTTCTAAGCAAACCATTTCTAAATGGATAGGCCATTGCATTCATTTCTGCTATAAGCACCATGGAAAACCTATCCCAAATGGGATAAGACCACATTCAACCAGGGCTGCATCTACATCTACAGCCTTTCTCAGAGGTGTCCCTACCAGGGACATCATAGAAGCTGCTACCTGGAGTTCTGTACATATTTTCACCAAGCATTATCATTTGCCAATTTTCTCTAAATCCAGAGCTGGCTTTGCCAGTGCAGTTTTGCAGGGCCTTATAGCTGGTCCTAATGCTATCCAATTTCCTCCTCCCACCCTTAACTTTGGGAATTTACCCAAATGTGATGACTGCAACAGTGAAACATGAAGAACATAGTACAGTTGTGTACACTTACCATAAATGTAGATGTTCGAGTGTATCCACCATTGCAGTCCTGGTTACCCTCCCTCCAGCCCCCTGACTTCTTTTTGTTATACCTCTTTTTCTTTTTAGTATGCTTAAAGCATTTTGGTGTATTTGCTTTTTTTGTTGGAGGTGTAACCTTGTGTATATATTTAATTGCTTCCCATTAGGGGGGCACCTGACATCTGGGGCAAGAAAAACTGATGTAATGACGTCGGCTGCATGCTTTATACCCCTGACTACCTGACGTCATGGAAGATGAGACAGCAGTCGACGCAGGACCCAAGATTTTGATAATCAGGCTGAC
The DNA here is from genome assembly GCF_019279795.1 of Protopterus annectens. Classification (NCBI taxonomy): domain Eukaryota; kingdom Metazoa; phylum Chordata; order Ceratodontiformes; family Protopteridae; genus Protopterus; species Protopterus annectens. The sequence continues at coordinate 318,421,164 of NC_056735.1, forward strand.
TGAGGGCTACTGCAAGCAAATAACCCAAATGTGATGACTGCAACAATGAATACACTCGAACATCTACATTTATGGTAAGTATACACAACTGTACTTTCTCCAGATTCTGGGGTCTGTGGATGCAGCCATCCCAAATGTTCCCCTAGCCAGATTACACATGAGAATACTACAATGGCTTCTTCAGTCCCAGTGGATATCCAATCTTCACCCCCTGAGCTCACAGATCCTCATTACCAACACCTGCAAACAAGATCTCCTCTGGTGGATGAGTGCAAATGAAAATCTTTGGTGTCGCCCCTTCCAGGATCACCAACCCAGCGCCACGGTAACCACGGATGCTTCTTTGATTGGGTGAGGGGGCCACTTCCAGGGAAAGTCAGTCCAGGGCACGTGGTCCAGTATAAAGGTCAACTTGCATATCAGTGTTCTGGAGTTAAGAGCAGTGCTATTGGCATTGCAAGCTTTCTACCTGCTTCTTCTGTCCAGAACGATTGCTATCCAGTCGGACAACTTGTCTGTTGTCTGGTACATAAACAAACAGGGAGGGACCAAATCCTACCCCCTATGTCGCAAAGCCATGAGAATCTGGCAGTGGGCGATAGCTTCCAACCGCTTTCGGATTGCAACGCATATCCCGGGGAGCTCCAGTGTGATTGCGGACAGACTAAGCAGATGCAGCCTCCTTCCTCACGAGTGGTCTCTCAATCCGAGTGTGACGGCAGAAATCTTCAGCTGTTCGGGCCAGCCATGCTGCGATCTTTTCGCCTCTCCCTCAAACACAAAATGCAGCAGCTACTTTGCCCTCTTTCCCCCTCACAGGGAGTCAGTGAGAGACGCTTTGATTCATGATTGGCCCGTGGGTTTCCTTTATGCTTATCCTCCAATTCCCCTGATTCCTCTTTTTCTAAAGAAAGCTATTCGGCTGAGAAGCAAAGTGATCCTCATTGCCCCATTCTGACCTCGTCAGGTGTGGTTTCCTTTCCTCTGACCTCATCTGTTACAACCTCTTTGGGTCCTAGACACTCGTTAGGATCTCATATCTCACCCACAAGGGTTGACTCCCCCGAATCTGTCCACTGTCAAGCTGACAGCTTGGTTTCTCCACTTCTGTTAGTTGCCAGGCAGGAAACCCTTTCTTCATCCGTCCGTGATATTATCCTGGCCTCACATAAACCATCCACCAGAAAACTTTACAGGGACAGATGGAAAAGATTCTCTATTTTGTCACATAATCAGAAGCTAGATCTGTTCTCAGCTCCTTCAGCTAGTATTCTTCACTATATTGCTGAGCTGTTCGACAGTGGTGCATCAGCTTTCACCGTTCAAGTCCATTTAGTAGCTGTTTCCAACTTCTGTAATGGGTCTGATGGAGTTCCGCTTATTTCCACCCGACTTTGCAAGACCTTCCTCAAGGGAATATTCCACAGCAGACCTACCATCAGACAGTCGGTGGAGGCATGAAATCTCTCCCTGGTTCTCCAGCCTCTCTCTCTCTACCTCCTTTTGATCCTGCGGCTACATGTGATCTGAAATTCCTGCCATGGAAATCCTGCCATGGAAATCCTTATTTCTGGTGGCAGTCACTTCAGCCAGACGAATATCTGAGTTGCAAGCCTTATGTATCAAGAGCCCTTATCTGATCTTCCATAAGGACAGAGTATCACTTTGTACTAAGCCATCCTTTCTTCCCAAGGTGGTTACCGACTTTTCTATTAATCAATCCATTGAGTGAGCTCCATATATTCTTTACAAATTATTCAAACAAAGGAGAATATTGCCTACATTCATTGGATGTTCATAGACAATTACGTTTCTACCTGGATAGAGCTAAGTCCTTTCGCAAGTCGGACCAACTTTTCGTCTCCTTTGTGGGCCCTAGAATGGGAGGTGCAGTATCGAAAGTGACCTTGTCAAAATGGCTCAGAGATTGCATTAGCTTTTTATATTTGCTTACGAATGAATCTAAGCCTGGTCTAATCAAAGCTCACTCAACTAGAGGTTACATTCCACTCTAGGGCCTCCTTTGATGACATATGTACAGCTGCCATTTGGGCCAAACCCCATACTTTTGTCAAGCATTACAAATTGGATCTGATCTCCAAGGGAAGAGTGGCCTTTGGTTCAATGGTTCTCAGCAATGTTCTTCCATGAGGGCCACCCAGGTTCTCCTAGTAGCTTGGGATTCTGTCCCATCAGTGATGAATAGGAAGATTAACAACTTCACGTGAAGAAGTTATGTCTTACCATAACGTTCCATCTGAGTTGTTGATGATCTTCCAGTTATCACACCCTCCCACCGACCCCCACCAAAGCCTCCTGGCGGATCTTCTGGGTCTTGTGGTGTTTCAGGGTTTCTGCACAGAGATGACCTCTGACTTTCTGGTTCTTCTATATGTTGTATGCAAACTCGATTTGAGGTAACTGAGTGAAGGGCATTGTGTGTAGTAGCTTAGCTCAAGAGTTTTTGGTGCAAGCAAGCTTGGTATAAGGCCGACTCCGTTCCAAGGGCTCGGAACCGAACCCATCAGTGATGACTGGAAGAAGATCAACAACTCGGATGGAACGTTATAGTAAGACATAACTTCTTTTTTACATTTTTCTCAGACACTTTTTCTTCTGTCCTACTGTAGTTCTAACTAGAGATATTGCTATTTTGTTAGTTGGTATACAGTTGGTAAGTTAATTTAAGAAAAAAAATTAAATAAACAGTCCACTATATTAGTTTATATGCTGAGTTTTTGAGTTGTCAGTCGTCCAGTACCCTTTCAATATTTGTGAGTGTTATTTATATTTGAGCATTTTAGTGTTTTCTGTCCTATCTTACCAATATAGTGTGTTTTTGACAGTATGTCTGAAAAAGTTCAAGGTTTTAAAAAGTGCTTGTCCTGTGGGCATAGAATTTTCCCAAAGACCTGTGTGTGTAGTTTTTGGACTTTGCCCATTTAGATGTTGACTGTGAGGCCTGCGGCTCCTTTGGCACCAGAGCCATTCAAACCAAGAAATAGAAATTCATTTTGAAAGGTTCCAAAGGTTCCTTCTCCTTCAGACATGGTCTTCATGAACTATTGCCCTATTCTGTCTGCTTTTCTAAGCAAGAAAATGGGCAAGTCTAAATCAAATAAAATGGAGAGACCAAAATAAAGAGTAAAGGAAAAGGCAAGGGAGAAGGCAAAGAAAAGTTCCCCAGATTCAACAGATTTGTTGGGTCTGTATCCTGAGACAACTCGGAAGTTGGACCCAACAGTTCTTTTGGTCCAATCTTCCTGTCCACAGCTCCATCTTTCTCCAGAAACAGTGAGCTGGAGACTTCAGTCACCAGTCCTTCAAGGGAAGAGATATCCTAGGCCACCTTCTCTGACATTGTCATAGAGGTTTGCCCAGTCATCCAGAAGCCTTGCAGAGATGAACGTTGATAGAATGGTGAGGAAGTTTTTGAGAACGCATTCAACTTGGGGGGGGTACTCCCGTTGCCATCCACTTTAAACGCCCTCGGTGCAGGTCCAAAAAAAACCCTTCTCCTCTGGTACTGGTCCTTCTTTGGGTCCAGCTCCCATGGACCAAAGTTTCCCTAGTACCTTTGCTGGAGCTGACAGTTCTAATAACTTTGATGCTGGCAGCATCCTTCACTCTCTTGACTGTGGTTTTGAACTAGAATGATTCTTGGAGCGGAAACATCTACACTGGAGCTTGGGGAGGTGTCTGTTCCAAGGTTTTTAAAGCTGTGTCCAACTCTCAAAGCCTTGTCTCTTGGCAGCACAGGTCCAACGTTGTTCTTGGATGGTGGAAAGGTTCCATCAGCTCCTTTTGCAGCTTTGACTTTTGAGGCCTCTGAAAGGGTTTTGGCCAGACCAAAAATATAAGGCATTATCCTCTAGCTTGGTTCCATTCCACCTAAGGTACTGCTTTTTCTTCCAATCATTGTACTTGACAAGGGCAGTTAGTTACCAACAGGTCCAGAGATCATTTACTATGCAGGCTCTCGGGGTGATTCGGACCCTTTTGATGTTTCCTCAAGGCAGGGTCACAGAAAACAGACATGCAAAAAGAAGCATATGGACTCGTTACCAGAGTCAGTCATAGAAGATACGTACTTGGATGACTGTGAAGGTTCCTCTAGATCCTGTTTAGAAGGTGTCACCTTTGGTGATGTCTTTGAATTGATGAAATGAGGGAGCTGGTCCACCGATGATCCTTCCATCGGATGAATCTGTATTCCTTGAAGCTTTGGTTATTGGCTCTTCTGCATCATGGGTGGCATCACCTGCTATTCCTCTTGTAGACCTCAGGGTTCAGTGGGCCTGGAAGGACCATGCTGTAGTGGAACCAGTTCCAAAAAAAAAAAAAACAGATTTTTGTTAGCTGCTAAGGACAGGAAGCACTGGAGCAAAGGTTCACCAGTAGGTGCCATGGTTTAGCAGCAGCTACAAAAAAAGAAATGGTCTGAAAAAAGTTCTTCTGTTAGTCTCGTAATAGGGAATCAAGGGCTTTGGACAAATCTGAGAAATGGAAAAATGCTTCAGTGACTTTTACCCTCATGGCGCTGAACTGTTTAGTTAACTAACTTTAACTTTTCCAAAGGGACTTGACCAAAGAACTTGCCAGCTCATTCTCTGTTAGCTCACAGGTGGATGTTTAGTAGACAGTGGACTTTTCATCTGTCTGCCCTTTAATCTGCGTTGAATGTGACCATGTGTCTGCTGTCGAATACAGCTGATGGCACAGCTGGGGCAGCAGGCACTGGCACAAAATGCTCTAGCATGCTTTGTTGCACATTTTCATTTTTGCAGAAGGCTTCAAGACTTCCTTTGTCAGTGTCCCCTTTGATGGATGTTCATCGTGTTACACTGCTGCAGTCATTACACTTGGGTTATCCTGCCGTCAGGTGGTCCCGCAGTCGGCCAGAGTTTCAAAGTCTTGGTCCGGCGTCGGTTGCTGTCGCTTCCTCCCTGATGTCAATGCATCAGGGGTATATAAGATGCATCCGACGCCATTTTCTCCAGTCTTTCTTGCCGCACGGTGCCCGAAGCAAAAGCAGTTTGCAAGTGCCGGTTGGCCGACTCCTGAGATTTTCGAAGTCGAATTTCAGATCCGAAGTCTTCAATAAAGCTAAGTATCCCATTGGGGAAACTTTTTTCTTGCCTCAGACCGACGTCAGAAAAAGTTAATAATTGTATTTCTTGTGGGAAGCAAATACCTCATAAGGACTTCCACTCTTACTGTATTCCATGCCTAGACCCTGATCACAACGTCATTAGTTGTCGGTTATGTGCTAGATTTAACAAACGCACTATAAAACAACGTTTTGATTTTGCTTTGTACTACTTTGGCCGAAGGTTCAATTATACAATGCCGTCTGATCAACCGACGACCGCTATTCATGAAAAACGCAGACAAGGATAAAGACAAGCATCTGAGGTCCAAAACCGGCGACGAAGCCTCTTCTAGGCCAGTCGCCGGTTCGCCGGTTCTCAGTGAGGTGCTTCGCAGCCCCTGACACCCACTACCTCAGAGCCACAGGCCACCTCAGACTCCCACGTGGAGACAACTAGGCCTCTGGAAACTCAAGGTATTGGGCCTACGGAAACTAATCCCTCAGATGGGTCCGGAGCCGCTGAGCAGGCATCGGCTTCTGTGGGTGTTTTCAGACCTTCACAACTTACCATTAAAGCAACAGCCAAGACAAAAACACCTTTAAAGACAAAGAAGCAAGTACAGCATTCTCCTGGACAGTCCTCTATGCCTAAGAAACAGATGCTCAAAATGGCCGAAGACCTCATTACTCTAATCAGGGGTTCCCATCCCCCTCCTGAGAAAAGGCCTAGACAGGATACAGACTATGATTCCTCTGATCAGGTTTCCATTTCCTGTGATTCCTCTTCAGACCAGGGATACTCTCTACCCCCCATGAGGACTCTGATGCTGAAGAATCTATCCCTTCAGCCTCTCCTCCTGAGGATTACTCTTTTGGGGAAACTTTACATACCATGAGGGAGCATTTCCATTGGGAAAGTCAGGATTATTCAGAATCCAAGAAAAGGCTCAGAGACTTCCTTTTATTGCCTCAGCACAGGCCCCTTGCTATTCCACCTGTGTTAGATATTGTGGATGATGTGTTCTCTGAATCCAGCTTATCTCCTGATTCTTTGCCCCCTGCACCAGCCAAGCCAGATAGGTATTATCGAGTCCCTGACTCTCACAAGTTTCTTTTTAAAAACCCTTCTGCTGATCCAGAAACCAAACCATTTCCCAGGGTCCCAAAGGGGTTAAGGCTTCCATTGCAAAAAATCCAGTTCCCTCTGACAGAAATTCTAGATCATTGGATAGATGGGGGAAGAAAGTTTACACTTCTGCAACTTTAGCAGTAAGGACTTTAAATTGCCAGTTTCACATGCTTAAGTACCAACAATATTTAATGGCTCAGTTAAAACAGAAAATGCTTACAAGCTCAGAAGGTCCTGACTGTCAAGAAATGCAGGATTTATTGCATGCAGTTGAACAGGTGGGAAAACATACTCTGCAATGTGGTTTTGATTCTTTAGAGGCCTCTTGTAGAGCCGCAGTTACAGGTTCTGTGATTCGAAGACATGCTTGGTTAAAAGAACAGAGTTTACCTGACCATGTTAAGGCAAAATTATTGGATGCTCCTTTACAGCATGATACCTTGTTTGGTGTTGAGGCAAAAGAGGTGTTAAAGAAAATGGAGGATAAAGCTAAATCTATGCAAACAGTCAAAGATTTCTTACAGGTACAGCCACCTCGATTTAGCAGAAACTGGCCTACAAAGAATTGGTCCTTTCCAGTGTCAAAACAGGCCACAGAGAGGCAGATACAGACGCCCAAGAGGCAGACCAACCCCAAGGCTCTTACAGACAACGACAGTGGGGTACCTCAACCCCAAAAGGAGGTGAGGACAAGTCTCAACCTTACAGGAAACAGTCCCAATGACTTCCCCCTTCGTATGCCAAGCATTTCCCTTTTGGCAGCCCCCTTAGGGGGGAAACTAGCACTTTTTTCTCAAAATTGGCAAACAATCACCCAAGACAAATGGGTTCTGAATATTGTGTCTCAAGGATACAGGTTTCACTTTCACACTTTACCAAGGCTAAAGGGAATGCCAAACCTGCCACAAAATCAATGGGCAGAGGCTCAACAACAAATTTCATCCCTAATGGACATGAAAGCTATTCAGAAAGTACCACAGCAGGAACAAGGACAAGGATTCTACTCAAGACTCTTCCTGGTCCCCAGAAAGGACAAAGTCTGGAGACCCATACTAGACCTTTCAACTCTAAATACTTACCTGGATGTTCCGAAATTCAAAATGTTGACACTACAGCAGCTTCTTCCCATGCTGGGCAAGAAGGCTTGGCTTGTTACTCTGGACCTCAGAGGCATACCTGCATGTCCCTATTAGACAATATTGCAGAAGATACTTCAGATTCAAAGTGGGTACAATGCACTACCAATTCTCTGCACTGCCCTTTGGCTTATCTACTGTGCCCAGGCTCTTTACAAAGTGCCTGGCACCAGTAATTGCATTTTGCAGACAAAAAGGAATTCAAATATATCCATACCTGGACGACTGTCTCATTCAAGCAGAGAAAAAGGACATTCTTCTAAAGCATCTGGCGTTTGTAAAAAGGCTGCTAATTTCTCTAGGGTACACAGTAAACGAAAAGAAGTCAAAACTAGTGCCCTCACAACAGATAATATTCCTGGGTGCCAACTTGGATACAACTGCCCAGATGGCTTATCTCACGCCAGACAAACGAGGACAACTGACTCAATATTTTCAATTACTGGCAAAAAAGTCCCATTACCCTGAAAGAAAAATTCTGCAGGCCCTGGGATTCATGGCATCCTGCATATTTCTAATTCCATATGCCATACTGCATATGAGGAAATTACAATGGTACCTAAAAAGTGTTTGGACTCAACACTCTCACAGTTTAGAAACCGTAATACCAATAATTCCCTGCCTACAACAGTAGTTTCGATGGTGGGCACAGGCATGTCACCTCAACATGGGTCAGCCTTTCACTCTACCCACAGCCAGGCAGACTCTAACAACAGATGCTTCAGATTACGCCTGGAGAGCACACATGGCAGGAATAAGAAGTTATGTACCTACCATAACGTTCCATGTTAGTTGTCTTCTTCTCACATTCTTTCTTGCTGGTTGGGTTCAGAGCCGATCCTCGGCTCCAACTTGGCCATCTTCAAAAGTTCGAGAGCAGCTTACTGGCTCGAGGCCCCTTCCTATATCCCATGATGCCTGGCACTTGATGCTCTGATCTCGTTTGGTAACCTAACTACAGACATAATAATAATAATAATCATGATAATACAGTAACTGTAGCAGGATACAGGAAACTGCTGGAGAGACTGACAGTGAGCCGTAACAGCCAGAGAAGACTCAGCCAGTGATAAAGAAGCCTAAGGAACTCTTCTCGGTCTACTAGGATAGGGGGATGGAGGGTGGGACGCAAGAACGAAGGCGAGAAGAAGACAACTAACATGGAACATTATGGTAGATACATAACTTCTTAATGTTAAGTTGTCTATCTCGCCTTCATTCTTGCTGGTTGGGCAGCGTCCCTAGCACCTCAATCCTGGGTGGCTCATCGGAACAGACTCTTCAGAACAGTGGAACCAAAATCAGCTGTGCTTCTGGAAGCCACATCCAGCTTGTAATGTGAAATGAAGGTATGTGCTTTAGCCCAGGTAGCTGCCGCACAAATAGTTTCCATTGGCATTCTAACCTGAAAAGCCACAGAAGTAGCTAAAGCTCTGGTGGAGTGACCTTTGGGTTTAGCAGGAAGGTCTTTATTTCTCAACTGATATGTAAAGGAAATAGTAGAAGACAACCACCTAGATAAGGTGACTTTTTGACACTGTTATGCCTTGTTTTCCTTCAGTGTAAGACAGGAACAACTGGTCTGATTTTCTGAATTCTTGGTTCTATGCAAGTAAAAGCGTAATTGTCTATGGACGTCCAACTGATGTAATTTGTATTCTGCCTTGTTGGAATAATTCGGGAAGAACACGGGCAGTTCAATGGACTGATTCAAATTACAATCAGAAGTAACCTTTGGGAGAAAGGAAGGATTAGTCTGAAGAGAAACTCTATCATTGTGAAAAACTAGGCAAGGAGGACGAACACAAAGAGCCTGAAGTTCAGAAACTCTTCTGGCCGATGTAACTGCAACCAAAAGAAGGGTTTTCCAAGAAAGAAACTTCAAGGAACAAGAAGCTGCCGGTTCAAAGGGGGGCAGTATCAGGGAAGCTAAAATCAAATTCAGATCCCACGGAGGCGGGGGATCTCTTACTGGGGGCCTGAGTAGAGTGGTCCCCTTCAGAAAGGCTTTACAAAGCTTATAGGACATGATGCTTGAATCAGATAGGCCCGTGTGAAAGTTTGAAATTGCATCTAGCTGAACTCTAATCGTGGCAGAAGAGGATCCAGTTCGAAAAGGTTCTGCTAGAAAATCTAAAGTATGGTGAACAGGGGCTGAAAAGGGATCTATATTCTTGTTCTCTGCCCATAAGGAAAAACGTTTCCACTTACTAGCATAAGTCTTTCTAGTGGTCGACTTATGCGAGGATAAGATGATTTCACGCACCGAATGGGAGATGTTGGGAAGCCTGGCTAAAGTCGGAAGTGGAGAAACCAAGCAGTGAGCTGGAGAGATTGAAGAGATTGGTGCAGCCCGCCCGATTGATGTATCAGGAGATCTGGAATTGGGTCCAGGGCTGCTCCAGAAGGTGATGATGCAGGAAGGGGAACCAAATTTGTCGAGGCCAGTAAGGGGCAATGAGGATCATCTTGCATCCCAGTGTGGTAGCTTTCTGAATTAGTTTGGGAATCGGGGAATGGAGGGAATGCATAAAGAAGTCCCTGGGGCCAATCGTGAACTAGAGTGTCTCTGGGGAGGTGTCCGGGAAGAGGTAGGAGAGGGAAAGAATTGTTGCACTTGCTGTTGAAGGGGGTGGCAAAAAGGTCGCAGCAAGGCTGACCCCATTTGCAGAAGATTTTGTCCGCCACAGTCTGAGAGACCACTCGTGAGGCATGAGAATTGCTCTGCTCAACCTGTCTGCTATAACGTTGGACTTCCCAGGGATGTGCGCTGCTATTAGAAACCGTTGGGAAGAGATCGCCCACTGCCAAAGTCTGAGTGCTTCTCGACATAAGGGGTATGACTTGGTTCCGTCCTGCTTGTTGATGTACCATACCACTGACATATTGTCTGTTTGAATTGCAATAGTCCCGGTGGGGAGAGAGTTCTGAAGAGCTTGCAACGCTAAAAGCACGGCTCTAATCTCCAAGACATTGATATGCAGCTGGTACTCGTGAGGCTGGCAGGTGCCTTGGACTGTTCTGCCTTGATAATGCCCCCCCCCCCTCCCCACCCGATCAGGGAGGCGTCCGTAGTCACTGTAGCTACTGGGAGAGGAAGAACGAATGGTCTGCCCTGGTGTAATGATGGGGAAACCATCCACCAGACAAGTTGGTTTTTGCATGACTGTGTGATCATTATCCTGTGAGACATCGGGAGTTGCTGGAAAGACCATTGTGTGAACAGCATCCACTGAAGAATCCTCATATGAAAGCGTGCAAGGGGGACTAGTATTATAGCCACTGCCATGAGACCCAATGTTTTTAGGACAAATCTGGCCTGAATCTTTTTGCATCCTAATAAGACCGGCACATGTCGTCGAATGGCTAACACTCTGTCTACTGGTAGAGTCACTGACATGTCCTTTGTGTTTAAGTTTGCGCCTATAAAGGTGATAGATTGACAAGGCGACAATGCAGACTTTTTGAAATTTATTGTGATGCCTAGAGTGGAGCATGTTTGGATAGTGTAGTCTCTGGCTAGCAGCAGGTGATGCCTGGTGGTTGCAGTAAGGAGCCAGTCGTCTAAATATGGAAACACCTGGAATCCTTGCAATCTCAAGTGAGCGGTGACTACTGCCAAACGTTTGGTGAACACCCTGGGGGCTGTGGTGAGACCAAAGGGCAGCGCTCTGAACTGGTAATGACTGGCTCCCAGCCGGAAGCGGAGGAATCTTCTGGAGCGTCTGTGCATTTTGATATGGTAGTACGCGTCCTGAAGATCTATGGAGCATATCCAATTGTCCTGACCCAGAAAGGGTAAAATGGACTGTAGCGTGACCATCCGGAACTTCATTCTTTGAACAGACCTGTTTAGTCTGCTGAGATCCAGAATGGGTCTCCAGTACCCTGTCTTTTTTGGTACCAAAAAGAACCTTTGAGTAAATTCCGGATCATTGTTGGTCTGCTGGGACTGACTGGATGGCTCTTTTTCTTAGCAGTTTTGAAATTTCTTTAACTGCTTGATACCTTAGATTGGGTGAAACATCTGGAAGGGATTTGTTGGGAATGTAGGGAGTGTGAAAGAAGGGGATTTTGTAGCCTTCGGATATGATAGAAAGTACCCATTTGTCTTTTGTTATACTTTGCCAGGCTTCTGGGTACAGTGATAATCTTCCCCTGACTGCCTCCGAAGGTGGACAGCCGGGCAGCACTTCAGGGATGCTGGAAGGGCTTGTCAGAGAAGGATTCTCTTTGGCCCTGATTTTGTGGACCCCCCCCCTGCCCTTAGGATGGCGTCTATTGTTCCCTCCTCTGCTCCTGGAGGGAAACTCTCCACGTGTGTCAGGCACGGCTCCCTGGGATTTCCGGAACCACATCTTCCCACTCTTCTGACCCTTGGGATACGGTCTTGAAGGAGTGGAAAAATGGACTCCAAATGCAGAGAGAGTCTTGCCGTCCTGCTCACACCTGGTAAGGGTATCCTTCACCTGTGGTCCAAACATAGCAGAACCGTCAAAGGGGGTGTTGGTGAAAGACGCCTTAAAGGGTTCCACAAAGTTGCATAACCGCATCCAAGCATGTCTCCTCAAAGCCACACCTGTGCCTGCGGCCCTACTCGCTCCATCGGTTGCATAAGAGATGAGCCGCATGGAGGAGTTTACTACAGAATTTAGAGTCGCCAGTTGGGAGGCAATCTTAGCCTGAGCCCCCGCAGCTGATGGATCTTGAAGGGTATCTCCCAACTCTTTAAGGAGATCCCTTTGAAGGTGGGTAGAATGGCACAAATAGTTCAGAGACCTCATGGAAAAGGTCACTGAGGAAAACATCCGCTTCCCATATCTGTCCATCGTCCTAGATTCCTTATTAGGGGGATGGACAGACGAAGAAGTTTCAGCCAACTCCTTTTTAGTGGCCGCAGCTACCACCATGGCATCAACTGGAACACCCTTGGTCAGAAATTGCTTGTCCTGAGTGGCGGTGATGAATTTTGTGGGCCCACGGGGAGCTGGTTCCATTGTGTCTGGAGCTGACCACGCCTTTCGAGCCACCACCGACATCAGTGGATCGAAAGGCGGAGACACCCAGGAGGTGGAGGGTCCGGAACCAAACGCGTCCAGGAATGCCGACTCATCCTCGGAAGGGTTAAGGGTAGTTCAGTTCCCCCTCTGCCTAAGGATTTCAAGGATGTCTGAGAAGGAGACGTCCTCAGAGGGGGATCTCGGGGACCCTTCTGACTCCAAATCGGTGTCTGAAGTGACAGACTCAGGGGAGTCAATATGCTTCCTCTTGCATTTTCTCTTTCGAGGGGGCTCCTCTGAATGAACAGGGGAGGCCTCAGAAGAGGAAGATCCACCCAATGCGGTGCCCTGGAGTGCTGGTTACCCACGCTTGGGGTCTGGAGGAGGGGCAGAGGCAGGAGCAGGCACCAAGGGGGGAGGAGCCGATGAGGCCGACCGTGAGGCTGACTCAGATGCTAGCACACTCCTCATGACCTCGAAGGCACCCCTTCCCGATGCCATAGAAGGCTTCGGCTTCGAAGAGACCGGAATCCTTCCCGGCACTGAGAGGGACGGCTCCGAAGCCGATGTAGGAGCCGAACACTTGCGCCGAAGCTCCGAGAGGGAGAACGGGGTCGGACAAGGGTCCAATGCCACTCGCCCACTCGGAGCTGACGAGGGAGTCCCGGCGCCCAGATCCTTCCAAGGACGGCACCATGGAAGAGATCGGAGCCGACGACGGCACCGAAAGGAGAGGTATCGATGCCGACAGACCCACGGTTCCAGCCACAGCATGCTCCGGCTCCGAACACAAGGGATGAGTCGAAGGAGGAACTATTGGAGAAACAGGTAGAGCCGAACCCTGGTTAAGGGGGGCTGGATAGCATTTTTGCCAGGGCTTGCGACTTTAAAAGCCTGCTCACCACTCTCTCCAAATCATGGTCAGATAGCCTAGAAGACTGAGAAGAGTGGGATCGAAGACTCTGCTCAGATTGCAATAAGGGTGACCCTGGAGCTGATTGTATCGACTCCTATGATGGTGACCTGGAGCGTTTCTGACTCTCTGACGGAAGAGTCTGAGCCGACTGAGAGATGGATACTTCGGCTCCAGTCGGAGCCGAAGTTGACATAGAAATAGGTACATGTTAAGTTGTCAATCTTGCCTTCATTCTTGCTTGATGGGTTCGGAGCCGATCCTCGGCTCCGACTCGGCACTTTGCTAAGCTCGAGAGTCACTTTTACCAGCTCGAGGCAGCCCCATATCCCATGATGCAAGGCGGTAAGTACCCAGATCTCGTTTGCCGCTTCGCTGATGAGGTCCTCCTTTTACCAGCTCCTGATAAGTGTTTATATTTAATCTGCTTTTAGCCCCTTTTCACTTTTAAACTATTTTTTCTTAGAAATCTTTCATTTTTAGTTATTTGTAAGCCCCTTTTTGACTAAAATTATCCTTCCTCCTTAATTTTTTTAGTCAGGCCTTCCTTCCCTCCCACCCCCCCCCCCTGTCAGGGTGTCTGTGTGTGAGTTTTTTTACTGCTTATACTTTAGTTGTTTGTTTGGGACTGTGTGTGTTCTGTTTTTGTGTCCACTATGTCCAAAGAGCAGAGGGTTTCAGGCTTTAAGAAGTGTGACTCGTGCTGTCAGAAGATGTCTCTGACAGACGGTCACACTTCTTGCTTATACTGCCTGGGACCTCTCCACCTGCAGGACACCTGTGCAATATGTCATTCTTTTAGCCAGAGAGTCCTGCAGGAAAAGAGAAACAAACTTATTTTAAGGGGACTCCTTAAACCGGAGGGCTCCCCGGCCAAATCGGGTCCGGGAAAGCCTTCAAAGTCTAAGGCCCAGGCTTCTGTACCAAAGCCTTCTGCCTTGGCTCCGACTATGTCGGAGTCGAGATCGGCCCCGGCTGGAGCCGATCCGACCTTGGCTAAATCTTCGGCACCGATGGCTATCGGTGCCGATACTTCTATGGTCACTTTGGTGTCGGTTCCGAGTACTGGCTCTGACCACCATGTGGCCCAGGCTTCAGTGTCGGCGCCGACCGGCTCCGACACTGCTATTTCAATGCCTGCATCGGCTCCGGCTGGAGCCGATGCATCTAGATCTTCTCTCGGAGCCGAAAAGTTATCGGCTCCGACTGGATCAGTGGGTTTGTCGTCTCCGATGGTTCCTTCGAGGAAGAGGTCCAGGTCTCCCTCTTTGGAACCGATTCTGTCGGCTCCGGCCTCACCTCTTCTTTCGGAACGGAGCCATCGGAGCCGATCATCTAGGTTGTCCAGGTTATCTGACCATGATTTAGAGAGGGTAGTAAGCAGATTATTGAAATCACAGGCACTGGCCCAGATACTTCATAGTCCGTCTCAACAGACGACTATTAGTCCACACCCCCTTCATGTTCCTCCTTCGACTCTACCACAGAGTTTGGAGCTGGAGTCTACGGGAATAGTTACGGCTATGGCTGAGGGGCAGATACCCCCTCCTTCTGCACCTTCAGCATCTACTCTTATCTCCTCCTCGAGACCTTCCTTGGAGGGATTCGGTGGTCGGGCTTCCCTGGTCTCCTCCGAGGGGGTGAGTGGCATCGGACCCTTGTCCGACCCCACTCTTCCCCTTGGAGCTTCGGCCTTGGTGAGCTCGGCTCCGACATCTGCCTCGGAGCCTTCCCTTTCGGTGGGTCCGGGAGTCCCAGTTTCTTCGGAACGGGTTCTCTCTGATCTCCCTGGGAGGGGGGCCTTCGAGGTGATGAAGAGTGTGCTGGCCACTGGGCTCAGTCAGCAGTCTATTCCCTTAGCTCCTCCCTCTACAGTGCCTGTCGATATCTCTTCCATCTCTCTTGCTCCCGGACCTAGAGATCCACCGCCTCAGGTTTCCCCACTGGGAAGAACCCCCTCTTCCGAGGATTCTCCTGACCAGTCAGGAGATCCTCCGCGCAAGAGGAATTGTAAGAGGAAACACCTGGACTCCCCTGAGTCTACCACTTCAGATACCGACTTAGATGAGTCGGAGGGATCCCCAAGATCCACCTCTGAGGATGTCTCCTTTTCAGACATCCTAGAACTCCTAAAACAGAGGGGAAACTGGCCCTCCATAAATCCCTCCGAGGATGAGTCGGTATACCTAGAGGTGTTTGGATCTCAACCCTCCACCTCCTGGGTGTCTCCACCTTTCGACCCCCTTATGGAGGTTATTGCTCGAAAGGCTTGGGCTGCTCCTGATTCTGTAGTGCCAGTTCCCAGGAGGCCATCTAAATTTATTACAGCCCCTTCTGAAAAGCAATTCCTTACAAAAGGTGTCCCTGTTGATGCCATGGTGGTGGCGGCCACCACTAAGAAGGAACTTGCAGATCCTTCCGTACCAGTCCATCCTCCTAATAAGGATTCTAGGACCGTGGATAGGTATGGTAAGCGGATGTTCTCCTCAGCGACCTTTGCCATGCGTTCGCTGAACTATTTATGTCACTTCACCAGACTCCAAAGGGACATCCTTAAGGAACTAGGTGAAGTAGTGCAGGATCCTACGGCTGCAGGGGCTCGAGAAAAAATTGCTTCTCAGCTAGGAATCCTTAATTCTATAGCTAACTCCTCCATGCGACTGATCTGGTATGCAGCAGATGGAGCGAGTAGAGCCGCGGGTACAGGAGTGGCTCTTAGACGTCAATCCTGGATGCGGCTCTGTAATTTTGCAGATCCCTTTAAGGTGTCCTTCACGAATTCTCCCTTTGATGGGTCAGCATTGTTTGGCCCTCAAGTGAAGGATACATTGACCAGGTGTGAGCAGGACGGCAAGACTCTTTCTGCCGTAGGGGTCCGTTTTTCTACCCCCTCTAGACCTTACCCCAAAGGTCAGAAGGGCGGAAAAATGTGGTTCCGTAAATCCCAGGGAGTCACACCAGATGCACGTGGTCAGTTTACCCCTAGAGGCAGAGGGGGTAATAATAACAGACGCCGCTCTAGAGGCAGAGGGGGTCCACAAAACCAGGGAAGCAGAGAGCCTCTCTCTGACAAGCCCTTCCAGCATCCCTGAGATGTTGCCCAACTGTCCATCCTTGGAGGCAGTCGGGGGAAGACTATCGCTGTACCCAGAAGCCTGGCGTTCCCTATCTCAAGACAGATGGGTACAGTCGATCATATCCGAGGGTTACAAGATTCCTTTCGAGGAAAGTCCTTTCTCTCACAAAAATTCCCTTCCAGATGTGCCACCCGGTCTAAGGGAAATTGCAAAGTTAGAAGTATCAAAGCTTCTACAAAAAAGGGCCATTCAGCCAGTTACAACAGACCATTCAGAGCCCAGAATCTACTCAAGATTCTTTTTGGTCCCCAAAAAGATGGGAGACTGGAGACCAATATTGGATCTCAGCAGACTCAACAAGTCTGTGAGAAAGACAAGATTTCGAATGGTCACACTTCAATCAATTTTGCCCTTCCTACAAAAGGACAACTGGATGTGCTCAATAGACCTTCAGGACGTGTACTATCACATAAAAATTCACAGATGCTCCAGAAGGTTTCTCTGCTTTCGGCTGGGGTCCAGTCATTTTCAATTCAGAGCCCTGCCCTTTGGTCTCACTACAGCCCCCAGAGTGTTCACCAAATGTATGGCAGTGGTCACGGCTCACCTGAGACGTCAAGGATTCCAGGTGTTTCCGTATCTCGACGACTGGCTCCTTTCAGCCACCACCAGGCATCAACTTCTTCAAGCCAGGGATTACACCCTAGATCTCTGCACTCAATTAGGAATTTCGATCAACTACAAAAAATCCTCCTTATTGCCCTGCCAGTCTATTACTTTCATAGGCGCAAACTTAAATACTGTTCGGATGTCAGCAACCCTCACAGACCAAAGAATCTCAGATATCCAAAGTCACGTGAGGATCATTCTTGCCTGCAAAAAGGTGGAAGCCAGAATGGTTCTGAAGGTGTTGGGCCTCATGGCTGCGGCCATTACCCTTCTTCCCCTGGCCCGCTTCTACATGCGTCTTCTTCAATGGATGTTGTTCACCCAGTGGTCTTACCAACAACTTCCCATGCGTCACCAAATCCTGGTGACACAAATTTGCAAGAATCATCTATCATGGTGGATTTCTTCTCCCCAGATTCATCAAGGCAGACCCTTTGTATCCCTGGCCCCGGTAGCCACAGTCACTACAGACGCCTCCCTGATCGGGTGGGGGGGTCATCATCAGGGCAGGATGGTTCATGGGACGTGGCAACCGTTCGAATACCACCTGCACATAAATGTCCTAGAGATGAGAGCAGTGCTTTTAACGTTGCAAGCCCTCAATGACTTTCTTCCCTTGGGAACAATTGCAGTTCACACAGACAACATGTCTGTAGTATGGTATATCAACAAACAGGGCGGAACCAAGTCCTACCCCTTGTGTCGAGAAGCTCTCAGACTTTGGCAATGGGCGATCTCCTCTCATTGGTTTCTGGTAGCAACGCATATCCCTGGGAAAACCAACATTCTAGCGGACAGATTGAGCAGAGCTATTCTCATGCTTCACGAGTGGTCTCTCAAACAATCTATAGTGGACGAGATTTTTCTAGAATGGGGCCGCCCATGTTGCGATCTTTTTGCTACTCCCCAAAACAGCAAATGCCCAGACTTCTTTTCTCTCTTCCCACTGCCAGGCCATCCCCCCAGAGACGCTGTAACCCAGGATTGGCCCCAGGGACTTCTTTATGCCTTTCCTCCTTTTCCGTTGATTCCACAAGTACTCCAGAAAGCCACCGTTTTGAGAGCCAAAATGATTCTCATTGCTCCCTATTGGCCTCGACAAATTTGGTTTCCGTTCCTCCATCATCACCTATTGGTGCAGCCGTGGCATCTGGACCCAGTGCCAGACCTTCTGATTCACCAATCGGGTCAGCTGCATCGGTCTATTCCTTCTCTCAACCTCACAGCTTGGTTGCAACACTTCCTTCCTTAGCCAGGCTTCCTATGATCTCTAATCCTGTTAGGGATATCATAGTGGCTTCCCTTAAATCCTCTACTAGAAGGATTTATACCAGCAAGTGGAAACGCTTCTCTTGTTGGGCAAAAGCTAAAAATATAGATCCCTTTATTGCCCCTGTTCAAGCAGTTTTGGATTTCTTAGCGGAAATCTTTCACTCGGGCTCTTCATCTTCCACGGTCAAAGTTCAGTTGGCTGCTATCTCGAACTTTCATGTCGGGTTTGCAGATCACAACATTATGTCCCACAGACTTTGTAGAGCCTTTCTAAAAGGAATTTTTCTCCTGAAACCTCCAGTCAGGAGTCCTCCTCCTCAATGGGACCTAAATCTAGTGCTGACATCCTTAATTCTGCCTCCCTTCGAGCCAGCTGTTTCATGTTCCCTGAAATTTCTTTCATGGAAAACACTCTTCCTTGTTGCTATTACCTCGGCAAGGAGAGTGTCAGAACTTCATGCTCTCTCTTTTCGTCCCCCTTATTTGGTCTTCCACAAAGACAGGGTATCCTTGAGAACTAATCCAACCTTTTTGCCTAAGGTGGCCTCGAAAAATATTTTGAATCAATCTATTGACCTCCCTGTATTATTCCCTAATTACTCAAACAGATCGGATCAAAAATTACATTATCTTGATGTTCACCGCCAACTCAGATATTATTTGGACAGAACAAAACAATTCAGGAAATCCGATCAGCTCTTTCTTTCTTGTGCTGAAAACAAGAAAGGCCTTCCTGTCTCCAAAGTGACCTTATCTAGATGGCTTTCTTCCACCATCTCCGAAATCTATCAGCTCAGGGGAAAACAGCTGTGCTCAAAACTTAAAGCACATTCAACCAGAAGCTTAGCCACTTCCACAGCTTTTCAGGCTAGACTTCCAATAGACGCTTTTTGTGCAGCAGCCACTTGGGCCACTCCTCATACCTTTGTTTCTCATTACAAATTGGATTTGGCCTCCAGGGATAGAGCCAGTTTTGGCTCTACAGTTCTCAAGAGTCTGTTCCATTGAGCCACCCAGGATAGAGGTGCTATGGACGCGGTCCCATCAAGCAAGAATGAAGGCGAGATTGACAACTTAACATTGAGAAGTTATGTACCTACCATAACGTTCCATGTTAGTTGTCTTCTCTCGCCTTCTTTCTTGCGACCCTCCCTCCTGCCCCCTGGCCTGGACAGACCTTTTTTCTCCCTATATGGAAGAGTGCTTCTTAAGGCCAGCTAGTTCTGGTCTACCCTATAGCCCATCCTTTAGGCTTTTTGCCTTTCTTTCCTTCTGGGAAGTTTTTTGTGCTAGGTGTTATTATGTATAGGTACCAAACGAGATCTGAGTACTTACCGCCTTGCATCATGGGATATGGGGCTGCCTCGAGCTGGTAAAAGTGACTCTCGAGCTTAGCAAAGTGCCGAGGCGGAGCCGAGGATCGGCTCCAAACCCATCAAGCAAGAAAGAAGGCGAGAGAAGACAACTAACATGGAACGTTATGGTAGGTACATAACTTCTCATTCGGTTCCAGCCGGAACCGAAGTTGAAGCAGAAGCCGTACTCTGTGACGGCTCCGAGCTGGGAGCAGACGGCTTCGATGGCCTAGAAGGTTTCACTGACTGAGTCTTGGCCGGTGATCCTTCAGGTTTAAGCAAACCCCTCAGGATAAGCTTATTCCTACACTCATAGGTAGGTACTAGGCTATCGGCCCTAGGGCCCATACAAGCCTAGCCAAAAAATGTACCCTGGCTTTCGCCACCCAAGAAAATTATTTTCCTGTGCCCCTGTCGAGCAGAGCCACAGAATTGATCCCCGGGGTGAATTTCCCATTTCCCATCCAATCATCAAGATTTTTCTTGAGTGCTAATGAGGAGCTCTGTTTGACATAGATAGGTAGTCTGTTCCAGAGTATGGGAAGTCTCTGGGACAGGAATCTATCCCTCCAGCATGTTCTGTTTATTGTGGTGACAAGGTTAAGGTCCCTAGAGCGTGTAGCTCGGAGGGATTGGGATTTCTTTAAGTGGAGCATGTCCAACAGCTCTGGGTTTGACATAGCTTTGTATGTTAGGCAGAGATCACCTCTGAGTAGGCGATATGCGATGGAGTAAAGCTGTAGTTTTTTTGAGACGGTCTGCATAGGGCATATGTTTGAGGCCAGTAATCCTCTTTGTGAGGTATTTCTGTGGTCTTTCCAGTTGTTGTAGATGTCTTGTGAGGTACATACCAAAAGGGGCGTTGTACTCCATAATGGGTCTAATGAGTGATGAATAGAGGGGAACAATGACCTCTTTTTTTCTGGATGAGAATCCTTTTGTGATGAGATGAGCCACGTAGAAGGATTTCCTGACCACTGTGGCGATGTGATTATCAAGAGAGAGACTACTGTCCACCTGTGTCCCAAGGTCTCTTATTACATTTTCGGCACTAAGTAGACTACTAGCTATGTGGTAGTTCATGGGTACAGAGTTTTTACCAAAGGGGATGACAATACACTTTTTGGCATTGAGCTTCAGGCCATGGCTTTGACACCAGGTATCTGTCTCATTGAGGCCTTTTTGTAGTTTGTCCACATCGTTAGGAGTTTCGATTATGGCTCCTAGTTTGCAGTCATCTGCAAACTTTGTTAATAAAGACCTTCTGTGTTGGCCTGCACTTCAGAGAAGTAGATACCAAACAGGAGAGGACCCAGGACTGAACCCTGTGGTACTCCACTTGTCACTGGTCTGATGTCGGATTTGGAATCCGCTACTTTCACAGTGTGGGTTCTGTCTGTGAGCCATTTGGCAACCCATCTTGTGACATAGGGATTTATACCTAGTTTAGTGAGCTTATCTATAATTCCAGAGTGGGGGATGGTGTCGAAAGCCTTGGCGAGATCTAGATAAGCTGTGTGAACCATTTTACCCTGATCTATGGCTTTGGTGACTGCTTCAAAGAAGTCAATAAGGTTTAGGAGACATGATCTGCCTTTTACAAATCCAAACTGTGTAGGGTCCAGAGTTTGGAGATTACCATTGCCTTTGTTTATGAGTTCCATGATGATACGTTCCATGGCCTTGCAGACCAGGCTTGTCAGGCTAATGGGGCGGTAGTTCCCGGGGTCCGTCGTGGCTCCCCCTTTGTGGAGTGGGATAACTGTTGTGGTGCGCCATTCAGTGGGTACAAAGCCTGAGGTGAGGTTATGATTGAACATGGTACTTGGGTAGGGTGCCAGTTCATTCTGTAGTTCGTGTAGAACGTAGCCTGGGATATTGTCAGGTCCTATGTATGCTGTGTTCTTGGCTTGGGAGAGTGTGTTTTTTACCTGTGCAGCCATGATTATAGGAACTTTGCATTATTCAGGTATAGGAGATGGGCCCTCTAGGGGGTGAGAGGGGGGTAAAGTTAGCACTGAACCTATCTGCAGAACTCTTGGACTAAAGGCATGACACACCGAGCAAGAGTCCTGCAGGTGTAGGGAGCCCAAGCAGTAGACACAAGAAGTGTGACCATCTGTCAGAGACATTTTCTGACCGCATAAGTCACACTTCTTGAATCCCAACACATGTTCTTCATCTCACATTGCTGCAGTCCTTACATATGGGTAGTCCGCTGTCCTCGGTCGGCCCGAATACCAAAGTATTAGGCTGACGTCGGTCATGGGCGCCTAGATCTGACATCAGAGCGTCAGGGTATAAAAGCGCATGACCGACGTCATATCCTCAGTCTTTTTTGCCGCATGGTCCGATGCAGAAGCAGCGTTGCAAGTGCCGTTCGACGTTAAAAAATACACACAATTCACACACCACACCCTAACAGCACACACACACACACACACACACACACACTATAATAATATAAGACGTACAAGCTACCACAATTTACTAAAAAGAAAACTTTTGTCTGCCTTAAAAATAAAACAATGATAAGCCTCAAACGGCTTACTTTGAAGGGAAACGGGGGTGGGGGAAGGAAAAGAAAAACTCTCTAAGGAGAATAAGTTTTGAAGGGGAGATAAACACTAACAAACTGCTATAGAATCTACTGTAAGCTATAACAATAAAAGTATACTTAACAAAGTACAAAAAAGTCATAATATAAGAACAAAGTGAAAATTATGACCTGAGCCAGTAAACGCAACCTCATAGCAGAAGCGGCAAACGAGATCTGGGTATCTAGCGCCAGGCATCATGGATATAGTAGGGGACCTCGAGCCAGTAAGCAGCTCTCGAGCTTTTGAAGATGGCCGAGTCGGAGCTGAGGATCTGCTCTGAACCCAACCCACAAGAATGAAGGCGAGATAGACAACTTAACATAATGTATTCAGGGCAAGTGGACCACAGACCAAATGCATCTTCACATCAATCAAAAAGAGATGTCTGTTCAAAATGCCCTAACAGCTTTCAAGGATCTTCTGCATCCAGGACAATTATTATTAAAGACAAACACCACAGTAATTTACATAAACAAGCAAGGGGACACTTATTCTTATCCCCTATGCAGGCAAGGCATGACCTTGTGGAACACCACTCTAACTTATCAAGTTCATCTGCAAGCACAATTCCTGCCAGGGAAGAAAAATACTCTGGCAGACGATCTCGGCAGAAATATCATGGACCCTCACGAATGGAAATTGAATCCACAAATCTTCAGCATGGTAACGCAAAAATGGGGGTGGCCAGACCTAGATCTTTTTGCCTCCCCACTGAATTGCCAACTACAAAAATTCTGCACAAGGACTTAACCATACACAAGCATGGAAAGTGGATGCTCTTTCGTTCAGCTGGAAAAGCCTAAAACTTTATGCCTTCCCACCACTTCCTCTCCTTTCAAAGGTACTCCTAAAAGCCAGACAAGAAAAACCACAGATGATTCTGATTGCTCCAGACTGGCCACGCCAGCAGTGGTACCCAGTCTTAAAGAACTTAGGTCAAGGCCCACCATGGATTTTGCCTCAAATTTCACACCTGTATTTCAGTTTTTGTTTTATTCAAAGAAGTTATTCAGAGAAGTGCACCATAGAGAATACCTCAGAAACTGAAGATAGTTCTGGATCTGAAGGGTTTCTTAGGTGCAAGGATACTTTGTAGCCACCTGATTTTTTTATTTGGTTTTACCAAGGCCCCTACTGTGACCCCTCCAAAGAACACCAGTCTCTCTGACTTTTGATGTGGATTCTCTTCCCAAACTAAGTCCACCCTTATTTTAGGTCAGTCCGTGACCCTGTCCATGAGCCTCCTCTTGCAGTGGTTGAATTTTAGTTATCAAGGCTTTGAGTTGCAAACTATTGGTGCTGCTCCACAAAGAGCTCAAAATTAAGTGGATTGAATTTTCAGGTGCCCATTCGCAGAAAGAGATTTCTATGGTAGTCTCCACCTCAAAACCTAATACAGTACACTCCAAACCAAAATGGAAATCTGGCAGCTTGCCTCAACCTGTATTAGATGGGTCCTCTTTCCCTTCTCCACCCTCAGACTCTCAGGAATTTTTAAGGTTGCCTTGGACTTTAGGAATTTCTGACAGCCTGGTATCCACTCTTTGAAGAAAAGTCAGTGTTAGGAATCGAGGGAATCCTTGCAGCCTGTGGATTCTCTTATCTCTTACTTGGAGGTATGACTTTATCTGTGTAGACCAGATGTCCTTCCCATTCCTGTGCGAGTCTGACACTGAGGGCACCTTATCCATTGCATGTCCCTTTCTCTCAGTTGGGGAAAACCTTCATAGCACAAGAGAGAATTTTAGATGGGAGGCTAAGGAATTTTCCCAGGCCAAGACTAGGTACATGGAGCATGTGGTCATGCTTAAGTTCAAGTTATTAGCTATGCTTCCAGTCATGCAAGCCCTGGAAGGTGCTTTTGCTAATGCAGACTTGGAGCCAGATTAATAATTTCCTGTTTTTCAGAAGCGTGACAACTTGTACAAGGTGACAGGCACACCCAGCTTTGGTGCCCTTGGATTCCAGCAAAGGAACTACTGTAGCTGCTGCTAGGAATATTTTTACACTGATGATGAGAGCAAAGTTTTTAACAGATTTGAAGTTGCTGCAAGAGGAAATGTCAAGC
This sequence comes from Protopterus annectens, assembly GCF_019279795.1. NCBI lineage: Eukaryota > Metazoa > Chordata > Ceratodontiformes > Protopteridae > Protopterus > Protopterus annectens. Next base: position 318,445,475 of record NC_056735.1, read on the forward strand.
ATATGAAAAAGTCTGTGTGTCCTGTGGACTGGAACCCAGAGAGGGAACATATGTGACTCATCTCATCCTTCCTCCCCCTCCCCAGTCTCAAGCACTGTCATCATCATCTTCAAGCATCCCACCCATCCCTTCCAGAGCAAATGACAGAGGGTCACTTATGCAACTTTGTGAAGTAGTGGGAGGCCATCATTCAGAGCAAGTGGGAACTGCAAATCCTTAAGACAGTGATACAGGCTGCATTTTCTTTGCAAACCGAAATTCTTTGGTATCTTAGCATTCCCCATGCAACCAGTAAACTTAGTATTCCCCTTGCTACAAGAACTCCTGTCTCAGAAAAGCCACAGAGCAAATAAGGGCAGCTGCCAAGAAAAGAGGGAACACAGAGGCTCACCTTAGATTAGGCAAAACTGAACAAATTTTTAAAAGTCCCAAAGTGCAAGTTGTTGACACTGCAAGGCCTTTTATTTTTATTTCTCCAACATGCTAAGTTACCCTGCACCAAAAGGAAGCCTAGATTTACATAGCTGTAGCCAGAGTGGGCAGATGTTTACTCAGATGTGGGTGAAGGGTGTCAATTACCAATTTACCTCATTGCCCTTCAGTTTGATACTGCACCTAAGATGTTTTCAGAGTGCCTGGCTCCAGTAATTGCCTACTGTAGAATAAAAAGGGTAGCTGTATCCACACATACCTAGATGATTGCATCATTCAGGCAACCTTACTAGATGAGATACAGATGGCTATATTGACCACACTTTTTTTTTTGTCCAGTTCTTTAAATCAAAAGGTGCTTCAACAACGTATTAGTTTAAGGGCGTGCACACTTGTGCAACCAGCTTATTGTACGTTTTTATTTTTTATATTTTCCCCCCAACAGATTTGTTTGTTTTTCAATTAAATTGTACAGGTGGTCACATTAAAGGTGGGAAAAGTTTTGAAATGATTTATTGTGTCTCATTTTTTATATAACATAAACCTGGCATTTTAACAGGGGTGTGTACATTTTTTTATATCCACTGTATAAGCCTCACATTTGTGTGAAGCTGCTCTTCATGCAGCAGCGGTTACTGGTGCCTTGTATGCATGCATTCAACATAAGCTGAAATTTCTCTATAAAAAAACACCTCAGAACTGTACCTTATTTCCACATTACTCACGAGACAGCTAGTTTGCTGTAGTGAGCAGCATTTAGGTAGGACTGTTTAGGTCTACCTTATGTTGTTATAGCACCCAGGACTATTGCTGCTCAAAGATAATTTGATTTGGGCACTAGGCAGCATCGCTGATTAGGTTAGCTGCAGATTACACCAAGTAAGCACCCTTCCTTCGTCCAGTAACAAACACCCCTACTCCTATCCCTTGTAAGTACACATTAGGGCTTGCAGCCAGCCATGGATGGGCACTTTCCTGCCATCTCTGCATCTTGCTTGGTGGAGATGGGCATCCTGAGGCAGTGTAGCTGTTGCCTTACTGATAACTAATCGAAAAGACAAATACAGAATAAGAGCATACCTGTCAACTGTATAGATTTTCACAGAATGTCCAGATTTTTGTCTAATATTTTTGGTAGGTTTCTCATAAAATTGTGTTTTTCTGGCAAATCATTGAGAGCTGAAGTCGAAAGTAATGACAGATGTTTGAGTTAGACTTCGTACTCTTCTTAAAATTCATGCTAATGCAAAACATGTTATTCTATCAACTTTCTTAGTTTGTAAAAGCAGTATTTAAAAAGTTTCTCATTTTGGGGCCTTTGCCCCCCCCATTATTTATGGCTTTGTCCAGGTTTCTTGCTTCCAAGAGGTTGAGAGCTATGAATGAGCAATGTAGTTACACATTGACGCTGGAGGCTAGACTCTCACATACAGATACAAAAAGCAACAAACAGGTCGTCGGCAACTTGCACATCACTCACAGTGGACCAGACACAGACACACACCGACCCACATTTGGGGAGATGCTCACCATGTAACTTACCTAAACCTGAAAGGCCTCTCAGGTGCAGTCCTCAGAAACTCTTCATGCACACAAACAAGAGAATCCCCATTGTAACACACAAAATCCACATCTCACTGTGTGTCAACTACCAAGGCCATAAACTGAAACCCTCCATAGTCCAATATTGTGGTCATAGGAGACACCATTTTGAGGCACACTAATGTCCTTCTTGCCAGGCTGGTTAAGGAGAAGCTTACACTTGGTTGCCTAACAGTGGCCAGGATCTGCCAGATCACGCAAGGACTCGGGTCACTTACCCTGGCATATAGGGCATTGTCAGACCCCACATTGATGGACCTCCTGCATATCCTCAAAACAAACAGTACCAGAATTACCCATTCTAAAGACTTAAAAATCTTGCCTGTGATATAAATAGGACCTGCTGGAGAGATAGGTATGTATCCTAGAAACTACGCTGTCTGTGGAACAGGCTCCCCATCCATGTGAAGCAGAGATGTGATAGTGTTCAATCTCGCCGTTTGTTCTTACACATGGGTTCGGAGCCGATCCTCGGCTCCGTGTCGGCCGCTTGCAAGCTCTGCATCGAGAAGAAGCTCGAGACAATCTAATACCCACAATCCCCCTCTGCCTTTACCTCAGATCTAGTTTGCCGCTGCTGCGTTCGCATCGCTGGGAGCTAGCTCGAGCATCTTCAGATAAGATATAACTTATTTTTTTGTTATATTTTAGAAAAAGTTGTTCTAAAAGTACCTTTAGGTATACTTAGTGTATGTGTGTGTGTAGGTAGAATTTCTTGGTACCGTTAAATTTAATTTATCTGGTTAGAGTTTTTCGGGGCCTACTACCCCCTTCTTAAATTTGACAACCGGACTGACATACCCATCGGATTTGACTTGTTTACATTGGATTTGTCTTTTTATACTGGACTTGACTTTCTCTCTACTGTAAAATGTCTGACAAAATTAAATCAGGCTTTAAACGTTGTCAGTGTGGCCAAAAAATGTCAGTTACTGACAACCATAGTTCCTGTGTCTACTGCCTTGGCCCTCTCCACTGACAAGAGGACTGTTCAATTTGTCACTCTTTTAGTGGGAGGGTCATGACAGATAGACGCAGGAAACTCATGGACAGAGGGTTGTTAAAACCTTTCTTTCAGGAGGCTCTGGATGCTTCAGACCAGGCATCCAAATCCTCGAAGGAATCGAAGACGTCGGAGCCCAAGTCATCGGCTCCGAGCTCTTCGAGTAAAGTTAGATCATCGGTTCCACAGACTTCGGGGCCGAGTGTTCAACTGGTGTCGGTTCCTGAGCCTCGAGTCTTGGAACCGGTGATGGAGCTCCCTCCCTCGACTTTATTGAGGTCGGCTCCGTCTTCGGTTCCTTCGACCCGTTCTTCTAAGCTCTCCGATGTCGATGTGGATCGTGTGGTGCAGAAGTTATTGGAGCATTCGGCCCTATCCAAACTTATTTCAGTTTCCACCCAGTTGGTGTCGAAACTTGAAGGCCTCCCATTGTCTCCATCCATTCCTCCTCCGAGACCTATCGAGTCTTTGGAGCTGGAAGAGGTTGATCTTCTGATTGTGGAGCCCTCGGGTCCAGAACCGTCCTTCTCTCGGTCTGTTCCTCTCACCTCGACTCCGTCGGTTCCGGTGCAGTCTCGCCGACGATCTGTCCTTGGTTCCAGGGCCGAGAGTCGAACCGACGATCTGAAGTAGGATATTCATTTGTCTGCAACCTGTGGGTTATGGATCCGATATCGGATCCGAACCGGCATAGTTTTCCAGCTATGGATCCAAGCTCTCAGCTCCTCCCCTCACCCATAATGCCCTGCTCTACCCTCATGACCTCAGATCTTGTTTGCCGCGCTGGTAACTAGATGTGGATTTCATAGCTCTCAGCTAAGTGGATTTTTCTTGTTAAAAAATAGAGAATTTTTTCCTTCTTTAACAATTTTTGTGTGAAAGTTGTAGGTTTCCTATTATTATTGACTGTTTTAGTTTAATTTAATTTTCAGTAGTAATTTTATTCCCTCCCTCGCTAGTGCGTAGAGTGTGTGTGAGGCCTGTGTGCTTCTTTATTGTTTAAGTTACTTTCTGTAACTTTAGGTTAAATTAGTGACTATGGCTGAACAGCCTAAGTCCATATTTTCTAAATGCTCGAGTGTGGCCATAAGCTCTCACGGCTGATGGCCACACTCGGTGTGTTAAGTGTCTTGGGGTTGAACACCTCACATCTGGTTGTTCCATTTGTGCAGGGTTCAACCCCAGGGCACTGAGGAGCGGAGGTCCAAGCTGGTCTTGGCGGGTCTTTTACCGCCGGACTCGGCTCCGACCTCCGCTCCTTCGAGACTCCTGCGGCTGCAGTTGTTCCCCTGTAGCACCCCTCCTGCTCCTGGGACTCAAACTCCCGCTTCAGGACAGGAGAGGGATGCATCTAAAAGGACGGAGGAGAAGCACCTGGCGGCGGGCGAGACCTCTGTTTGGCCCCGCCAGCTGAGCTTCTCCCCGGCTCACTTAGTGCGGTCTCCTCCTTCCGGCTCCGGTCACCTGTGTGCTTCTCACGGGTCCTGAGGAGGAGGAGACCCGATCTCCGTCGAGGCTATCGAGGAGGCATTCCAGGCCTACCTCGGTAGCCTCGTCGAGATCTACCATAACCTTTCGGATGCTGATCTGGACGGATGATGAGAAGGTTCATCCAGGCCCAGATGCAGATGGGAGTGCTCTTGCCTCCCCTCGGGGAGCTCAACACCCTTTTAAGCCTATTGCTCCTTCTCCGACCCGCTTCCGGGTTGGAGCAACTGGAAACCGAGCAGCCGGGCGGGGAGGTCGGGCCGATAGTACTTGGTGCCGGATCCGACCATGCCCTCAGTGCGTCGGATCCGATCTCGGAGCCTGGATCGAGCCGGATCCGGGGATCAGTGCTCGCCGGCGCCGTCTGTGTCGGGCGCACTGTCGCCGGATCCGAGTGCTTGGCGCCGGCTCCGATCCACTCTTCGGATCGAGGGAGCCGATTGCCGGATCCTTTGGTGAGGTCGGCTCCCCTTGGCTTTTGATGTAGTGGAGAGGGCTCTGTTGAGGGTCTCGGACCCCGGCACTTGCCGGCTCCGTCCAGCTCCCTCTGCACTGGGCCAGGCTTCCACCATCCGGCCCCTGGGACAGCCCGTTTCTGTGCCCCAAGTTGCTCCCATGGAGCAAATTGCTGCTGCGAGGACTCCTCTGACAGCCCCCAGAGGAGGCTCCTGCAAGCATCTGCTAAAGGAGGCACATTGACTCCCTGAGTCTCTCACTGAAGACACGGACTTGGAGGAAGGGAAGGCTCCCCACGGTCACCCCGAGGATGTCTCCTTGGAGACATCATGGAAATACTCCGTATTAGGGGGTGGTCTGCCCCAAGTCTTCCTCGGACGAGTCCGTGTTCTTGGAGGCATTGAAGCGGGCCCGTCTACCTCTTGGGTGTCCCCCCTGCCGACCCCTGGTGGACCTTATTACCACCAGGGCGTGGAAGGAACCGGACACCGTGGAGCCAATTCCCAAAAGACCTGATAGAATCCTTAGCCCGCCTTCTGACAGGACCCATTGGAGTAAGGGGCCTCCTGTAGATGCCATGTTGATGGCGGCCACAAAGAGGAACTGGCTCAGGAGAGTCCCTCAGTCCACCCACCGAGCAAGGAGTCTCGGATGATGGACCGCTTGGGGAAGCGGATGTTCAGTTCGGCGACCTTCTCGGTAAGGGCTGAACTATTTGGCACATGTTATTCGGATGCAGCGAGACCTTATTAAAGTGCGCTGCATCCCCTGAAGTCCATTTAGGAGGAGGACAGAGCTCTGCACTCCACCAAAATGGCCACTCTTAGGTCAGTCACAAATACTTCTATCGGCTACTCTCCCATGCTACGGAGGCCGCTAGAGCTCTTGAGGACAGGACTGGTCACTAGGCGTCAGGCCTGGCTCCGCCACTGCATTTTTCTGAGCCCTTCAAGGCGTCGTTGCGACGCCCCTTTGATGGTTCTGCTCTGTTTGGCAAGACCGTTCGCGAGGCGTTGACCCAGGCGAGAAGGGCGGGAAGGCGCTGTCTGCCGTCGGAATCCGCTTCTCTGCACCCCAGAGGCCCTATTCTAGGAACCAAAGGGTCAGAAGAAGATGTGGTTCGGAAGTCGCAGCAGTCCCAGCCTGCTCGGACAACCAGTCCTTCCGTGGCAGAGGAGGACAGGGAGGGCGCCGCCCTAGAGGCAGAGGGGCTCCCAGAAACTTGGGTCCAGGGAACCTTTCTCTGAGCGGCCAGCGCAGCAACCCTGAGGGTTGCCCGACTGCTCTACTCTGGAGGCAGTCGGGGGCGTTCCGGGGCACCTAGCGGCATGGGAGTCCATAACATCGGACGCTGGGTTCTCCAAATCATATCCAGGGATATCGCATTCCTTTCCTTCACCTTCCAAAGTTGAAGTCCCTCCCAGGCGTACCACCCGGTCAAAGGGAGGCAGCTTTGGCAGAAATTGGCCATCTGCTAGAGAAAAGAGCCATCCAGCCCGTTCCCCAGACCAGATCGGATCAGGGTTCTACTCCAGGTTCTTTTAGTGCCAAAAGGCGGGGAACTAAGACCAATCCTAGACCTCTCTCTCTTGAACCTGGCAGTCCCCAAAGAAAAATTCGAATGGTCACTCTACAATCTATTCTCCCCTTCTGGGAGAAGGCCACTGGATGTGCTCGATAGATCTCAAGGGCAGCGTACTACCACATCCTAATGGACAGGCGCTCAGGAGGTTTCTCCGCTTCGGCTGGGAGCCAGTCACTACCAGTTCGGGTCCTTCCCTTTGGTCTCACCACAGCCCCAGGGTGTTTACCAAAGTACTAGCAGTGGTAGCGGCCCACCTGAGGCTTCAGGGGTGCAGGTCTTTCCCTACCTGGGCGACTGGCTCCTTACCGCCCCAACAAGGCATCTACTTCTCTCGTGAGACTCCTTTCTCCATCTTGCTCCATTTCTGGGCATCACAATAAATACAAACAAGTCCAACCTGGCACCCACTCAGCTCTTAGATTTCATAGGGGCCAGACTAGACACAAGGAGTTCTGAGCCTTCCTCACTGCGGACAGAGTTCTAAATCTGCAGCTCCAGGTGCGGGCCATTCTCCATTCATGTTCTGTTCCAGCGGAGTTGGTCCTGAGGGCTCTAGGGTCCATGGCCGTCGATAGCACTTCTTCCTCTTGCCAGGCTCAATATCGCATTCTACAGTGGGCGCTCTTAGTACAGTGGTCATACCTTGCTCTCCCCATGCATCATCCCATAGCGATCAGCAAGGCTTGCAAGCGGTCCCTCTTGTGGTGGCTCCACTCCCGGATCTCCACGAGGGTCGCCCATTTGTGCTTCTCCCCTCTCGCCACGGTGACCACGGGCGCCTCCGCCTCGGGTGGGGGCACTTTTGGAGCGGACAGTCCAAGGCACGTGGAGCGATTCAGAGACCTTACTGCATATCAATGTTCTAGAGATGAGAGCAGTGCTCTTAGCGTTGCTAGCACTTCAGGACTTTCTTCCCTTGGGAACAATTGCGATTCAATCGGACAATATGTCTGTTGTCTGGTACATCAACAAGCAAGGGGGAACAAGGTCTTACCCTCTTTGTCGAGAGGCCATGAGAGTTTGGGAATGGGCAACCTCCTGTCGCTTTCTCATAGCAGCACATTCCGGTCGGTCCAACATCCTAGCGGACAAGCTCAGTCGCACCATTCTGACCCCTTACAGTGGTCTCTCAATTGTCAAGTAGCGGAGCATATTCGCCTGGTGGGGAACCCTTCATGCGATCTTTTGCTTCTCCCTCAAACACCAAGTGCGACAGTTTTTGGCTCTAATACCTCCTCCGGAGGTACCCCAAGAGGCAGCTCTGGTGCATGCTTGGCCACCCGGTCTTCTGTATGCCTATCCACCCTTGCCTCTGATGCTGCAAGTTCTTCAGAAAGCCTCTCGGGTGAGTTGCAGAATGATTCTCATTGCTCTGTTCTGGCCTCGTCAGATCTGGTTCCCCTTCCTAAGGTCTCACTCCGTGAATCCTCCTTCGATTCTAGATCCCATTCGGATCTGATATCCCATCCTTCCTGCATTCCTCCTCGAACCTGGACAACCTGAAGCTGACCGCTTGGCTGCTCCAGTTCCACTCTTGATAAGGACTCGGTATTTCTTCTCGGTAAAGGCTATTTTAGTGGCGTCGCATAAACCATCCACTAGAAAGGTTTACGAAGCAAATGGAAGCGTTTCTCTGTGTGGGCGGGCGGCAAGGCCTAGATCACTTCACGGTTCCTCTCCCTGTAGTGCTTGATTTTCTAACCTCTCTCTTTAATGATGGTGCCAGCAGTTCCACAGTCAAAGTTCAACTGGCGGCTATTTCTCACTATCACATTGGTCAAGAGTCTAATCCTCTTATGTCAGCCAAATTGTGCAAAACTTTTCTTAAGGGTACTTTCCTTCTCAGGCCCCTATAAAGCAAGCAGTTCCTCCTTGGGACCTTTCTTTGGTCCTACAGGCCTTGACCGCTCCCCTTCGAGCCAGCGGCTACAGTGGATCTCAAATTCTTGTCTTACAAGACAGCCTTTTGGTAGCCATTACATCAGCCAAGAGAGTTTCTGAACTTCAAGCTTTATCAGCTAAACCTCCTTACTTGGTTTTATCCGGACCGTGTCTCCCTCAGGACCAACCCGTCCTTCCTTCCTAAAATAAACTTCTGAAGCAAACATCAATCAATCCATTAACCTCCCTGTTTTCTTCCTAAGTATGAAAACAAAGGTGAATATAGGCTACACTCACTAGATGTTCACAGGCAACTAAGATTTTATCTCAACAGGACAGCTGGTCATAGGCAATCCGACCAGCTGTTTATTTCCTTTGCAAAATTCAATTTGGGCAAGCCAATTTCTAAAGTTTCTCTGTCCGCTGGATTTCACAGTGCATTTTATTGGCTTATCAAGCGTCAGGAAGGCCGCACGGAGGTGTTCATGCCCATTCAACCCGGTCAGTATCTACCTCGGCAGCCTTCAAGGCTAGGATTCCTCTAGATGATATTTGTGCAGCAGCCACGTGGGCTTCATCTCATACATTTATTTCTCACTATAAGTTGGATCTTGCATCTAGGGGTAGAGCATCCTTTGGCTCCGTGGTGCTCCGGAATATCCTTCCATGATGGCGCCCAAGATTCAGGTAGCTGGGGACTCTGTCCCACAGGTTGCAGACAAATGAATATCCTACTTCAGATTTAGAAGTTATGTACTCACCATAACGTTCCATCTGAGTAGGTGTATTCATTGTCTGCAACTCATCCCCCTCCTATCCCCTGGCCTTTCAGTTTCCTGCATATTACTTGTTACCCTTTTGAGGGTATTGTTGCTTTGGCAAACTCGATCTGAGGTCATGAGGGTAGAGCAGGGCATTATGGAGTGAGGAGGAGCTGAGAGCTTGGATCCATAGCTGGAAAACTATGCGGTTCGGATCGATATCGGATCCATAACCCACAGGTTGCAGACAAATGAATACACCTACTCAGATGGAGCGTTATGGTGAGTACATAACTTCTAATTTGGTTCCGACCCTTCCCTCGAAGCCTCGGCGGATCGATTCGGCTCCGTCCTCGGTCGATGCCTTGATGCCTGTTTCGGGATTCTTCCCATTTCTTGAACCGGGAGATTCTTCGACTTCGGGCGGGGCTTTCGATCTGATGAGGAAGGTGTTGTCTACCCAGACAACCACATCAGTAGAAGCAACCTCTCCTCCCCATAAAGGGCGTTATCCTCCTCTGCACGGCCACATCCAAGCGTCGAGCACGGTGTCTCAGCCACCCCTGGAGGTGCCCCTCTTCCTCGGAGGCTTCTTGGATGCTCCCCGAAGAAGTCTCTAGGAATAGATTGTGTAAGAGGAGACACTTGGATTCTCCACAAGAATCCTTGACATCCGATACTGACTTAGATGAGTCAGAAGGGTCCCTAAGTCACCTTCAGAAGATGTCTCTTTTCTGACATATTGGAGATCCTGAAACAGAGAGGTGACTGGCAGTCCCTCCCCTTCTGAGGATGAGTCAGTCTTGCTGAAGGCATTGGTGCTCGCCCTTCTTCCTCCTGGGTCACTCCGCCCTTGACGAATTAATGGAACTTATTGCTCGAAGGCGTGGGGCTCCTGACACAGTGGAACCAGTCCCAAGGAAACCCAATAAGTATATCACTGCACCCCAGGACAAGACTTACTTAACAAAGGAGTTCCAGTGGGCTATGGTGGTGGCAGCGGCCACGAAAAGGAGATGTCGGAATCTTCCTCATCTGTCCATCCCCTAATAAAGATTCTAGGACTATGGACAGGTATGGGAAGCGCATTTTAGTTCAGCAGCTTTTTCCATGCGATCCTGAACTATTTGACCCACTTTACGACTACAGAGGGATCTAGTCAAAGAGTTGGGAGATACCCTCCAGGGTACTACAGATGCTGCTGTCTCAGAGAAAGTGACAGCGCAACTTAATACCCTTACATCCATTGTGAACTTCGTCCATGAGGCTGATCTCTTACGCCGAAGGTTCGAGTAGGGCAGCAACTTCAGCGATTGCTCTTCGCAGACAATCCTGGATGCGCTTATGTTCATTCTTGGAAGCCTTCAAGTCTTCCTTTACTAGCCCCATTTGGGTGCCACTCTCTTTGGCCCCAAAGTAAAGGAGACCCTTACCGGTGTGAGCAGGAGGAAAGACTCTGTCTGCTGTCGGAGTCCGTTTTCCACCCCAACCAGACCGTACCCCAAAGGGCAACGTGGTGGAAAAATGTGGTTTGAAAACCCAAGGATCTTTCCCAGGCACACAGGGTGATGCCTTCTAGAGGCAGAGGAGGGGCAGAGGTGGAAGACGCCGCCCTGGCGGCAGAGGGGTCCCGCAGAATCAAGGTGACAGGGATACACTCCTGGTAAACCTTTCCAGCACTCCTGAGAGGAGGCCCGACTGTCCTGCTCTGGAGGCAGTCGGGGTAAACAGCTTTATACCCTCAGGCCTGGCAAAACATAACTACAGACAAGTGGGTAAAAGCGTGGTTACCAGAGGTTACAATATACCCTTTCTATCCCATCCCATTCCAAAGAAAGACTCCCAGATGTACTGCCCCATCTCGAGAGCCAGCAGCTATAGAAATTTCAAAGCTGCTAGAAAAAGTCATCCAACCAGTCCCAGCGGACCAGCAAGGATTGGGACTTACTCAAGGTTCTTTTAGTTCCAAAGAAAACAGGGGACTGGAGGCCCATTCTGGACCTAAGCGACCTCAATACCTTCGTCAAGAAAGAAAAGTTCGAATGGTCACGCTTCAATCGATCCTTCCATTCTTACAGAAGGGCGACTGGATGTGCTCAATAGATCTGAAGGATGCATACTACCACATCAAAATGGCCAGGGCATCCAGAGATCATTTGCGCTTCGGCTGGGTGCCAGTCGCTTTCAATTTGAGCCCTGCCCTTTGGTCTGACCTCAGCCCCAGGGTCTTCACCAAATGCATGGCAGTGGTAGCGTCTCACTTGAGGCGCCAAGGATTCAGGTGTTTCCGTATCTGGACGACTGGCTCCTCTCTGCCACCACCCAGCGTCAACTAGTACAGGCCAGAGACTATACTCTTCAACTGTGTATTCACCTAGGAATTTCCGTAAACTTGGAAAATCCTTACTACAGCCATCACAAAGTATCTTATTCATAGGAGGAATTAGATACACATCAGTTAATTCTAAGACTTCCTCCAGAAAGGATACTTTCACTTCAGACTCACATACATCTTCTTCTCTTGTCCAGGAAATCCCCAGCAAAACTGGTACTGAAGGTTTTGGGACTCATGTCGGCTTCTCTTATTGCAATACCCTTGGGAAGACTGCACATGAGAGTCCTACAATGGCTACTGTTTGCGCAATGGTCGTTCCAACAACTACCTCTAACACGAGATTCTCATAGCGAACACATGCAAAACACACCTAAACTGGTGGCTCCAAACGTGCAACCTTTCCAAGGGGAGACCATTTGTGCTACCCACGCCTACAGTTACGGTGACCACGGACGCTTCCCTGATAGGGTGGGGGGGCATCTTTCAGGGACAGACAGTCCAAGGCGAATGGACCAATTTAGAGTACAATCTGCACATCAATGTTCTAGAGTTGAGGGCAGTGTTTCTAGCGTTGCAACACTTTGCTCCCCTTCTTCCTCTGGGAACTATTGCAGTTCAGACGGACAACATGTCGGTAGTCTGGTACATAAACAAGCAAGGGGGAACCAAGTCCTATCAGCTATGCAGAGAGGCCATGAGAATCTGGCAATGGGAGTCCACGGGTCGCTTTCTGATAGCAGCACATCCTGGGGTCATCCAGCGTCATAGCCGACAGGCTGAGCAGAGCAATTCTGTTACCGCACGAGTGGTCCCTAAAACAGTCAGTTGCGAAAAAGATTTTTCGCACTTGGAGCCAGCCGTCCTGCGATCTGTTTGCGTCTCCAATGAATGCCAAATGCAGGAGCTACTTTGCCCTATTACCCCCTCCAGGGGAAGTCCCCAGGGACGCACTGATTCACGATTGGCCCCCGGGACTCCTGTACGCTTTTCCTCCCTTCCCCCTGATATCAAAGTTTCTCCAGAAAGCCAGAAACCTACACAGGACAATAATCCTCATTGCCCCATTCTGGCCTCGTCAAATTTGGTTCCCCTTCCTGATGACACACTGCATTCGGGGACCCTGGACCCAGAGCCAGATCTATTGACTCACTCGTCAGGGGCTCCCCATCCCGCGCTCTTGTCCCTCCATCTAGCAGCTTGGCTGCTCCAATTCCCAACTTAGCCAGGTCTGATCTTCTTTCGCCTGCAGTTCAGAATATATTAGTGGCTTCTCATAAAGCTTCCACTACTAAAACATAATGTGAGAGTGTTCAATCTCGCCTTTGTTCTTACACATGGGTTCGGAGCCGATCCTCGGCTCCGTGCCGGCCGACTGCAAGCTCTGCATCGAGAAGAAGCTCGAGGACATCTAATACCCACAATCCCCCTCTGCCTTTACCTCAGATCTAGTTTGCCGCTGCTGCAGTACGCATCGCTGGAGACTAGCTCGGGGCTGTTCAGATAAGATATTTTATCTATTCTGTACTGTTTTCAGAAAAGTTCTTTAAAATTAGTTACTTAGTTAAAGAGTAGGTGTGTGAGTGCAGGAATTCTCTATACTTTGAACAAGTTAACTTGTTAACTTCGAGTAGAGTTTTTCGGGCCTACCCCTTCTTGACTTGTGACTAAAATTTTTTTGTAATCTTGCCTTTTGGCACTTTATTACTGGATTAGACTTCGGATTCGACTTAGTTGACTAGAAACTTGTTAGTCTTGTTTTAGCTTTATCTAACAGACTTTTACCGGTTGACTTTTTACTGGATTGGACTCTTTACTGGACTTGACTGTGTTCATTGTTAATATGTCTGAAAAGATGAAATCTGGTTTTAAACGTTGTCAGTGTGGCCAAAAAATGTCGGTCACAGACAACCACAGTTCCTGTGTCTACTGTCTTGGCCCTCTCCACTTACAAGAGGATTGCTCTATTTGTCACTCTTTTAGTGGGAGGGTCATGACAGATAGGCGAGGAAACTGATGGATAGAGGATTGCTGAAACCCTCTTTCCAGGAGGCTTTGGATGCTTCAGACCAGGCATCCAAGTCTTGAAGGGTCGAAGGCCGGAGCCAAAGTCATCGGCTCCGAGCTCTTCGAGTGTAGTTAGATCACCGGTTCCACAGACTTGGGCGAGTGTTCAGCTATTGGCAGTTTCGAGCCTCGAGTCTTGGAACCGGTGACGGAGCTCCCCACCGACTCTGTTGAGGTCGGCTCCGTCTTCGATCCCTTGACTCGTTCTTCTAGAGCCCTTTCCGACACCGGCGTGGACCGTGTGGTGCAGAAGCTTATGGAGCATACGGCCTTGTCCAAACTTATTTCGGTCTCCTCTCAGTTGATGTCGAGACTTGAAGGCCTGCCACTATCTCCATCTGTTCCTCCTCCGAGACCTGTTCTGTCTTGGAGCGGAAGAAGCTGACCTGATGATTGTGGAGCCCTCGGTGCCTGAACCGTCCTTTTCTCGGTCGGTACCGTTTACCTCGACTCCATCCGATCCGGTACGGAGTCTCGGGCCGAAGGTCTGTCCTTGGTTCCGGGACGAGAGTCGGACCGATGTTTCGGTTCCGACTCTCCCTCTCGGAGCCTCGCACGGATCGATTCGGTTCCGTCCTCGGGTCGGTGCCTTCGGTTCCTGTTTGGGTATTCTGCCCATTTCTTGAACCGGAGATACCTCGACTCGGGACCGGGGCCTTCGACCTCATGAGGAAGGTGTTGTCTACCCAGACAACCACATCAGCAGGTACAGCTTCTCCTCCCGCAAAGGACCGTTATCCTCCTCTGCACCCACGTCAAGCGTGGGCACCAGTGTCTCAGCCACCCCTGGAGGTGCCCCTCTTCCTCGGAGGCTTCTTGGATGCTCCCCAGAAGGAGTTCCTAGGAAAAGACTGTGTAAGAGGAGACACTTGGATTCTCCACAAGAATCCTTAACATCTGATACTGACTTAGATGAGTCAGAAGGGTCCCCTAAGTCACCTTCAGAGGATGTCTCTTTTGCTGACATCTTGGAGATCCTTAAGCAGAGAGGTGACTGGCAAGCCCTCCCCCCTTCTGAGGATGAGTCAGTTTTGCTGAAGGCATTTGGTGCCCGTCCTTCCTCCTCCTGGGTCACTCCGCCCTTTGATGAGTTAATGGAATTAATTGCTCGAAGGCGTGGGAGACCCTGACACAGTGGAACCTGTCCCTAGGAAGCCAAATAAGTACATCACGGCACCACAGGACAAAGCTTACCTTACCAAAGGAGTTCCAGTAGACGCCATGGTGGTGGCAGCAGCCGAAAAAAGGAGATGTCGGAGTCTTCCTCATCTGTCCATCCGCCTAACAAAGATTCTAGGACCATGGACAGATATGGGAAGCGCATTTTCAGTTCAGCGGCTTTCTCTATGCGTTCCCTGAACTATTTGACCCATTTTACTCGTTTACAGAGGGATCTAGTCAAAGAGTTGGGAGATACCCTCCAGGGTGCAACAGATGCTGCTGTCTCGGAAAAAGTTACAGCGCAGCTCAACACCCTTACGTCTATTGTGAACTTCGTCCATGAGGCTGATATCCTATGCAGCGAAGGATCGAGTAGGGCAGCGGCTTCAGCGATTGCTCTTCGTAGGCAATCCTGGATGCGCTTATGTTCGTTTGCGGAAGCCTTCAAGTCTTCCTTTACTAACGCCCCATTTGATGGAGCCACACTTTTTGGCCCTAAAGTAAAGGAGACCCTTACCGGTGTGAACAGGAGGGAAAGACTCTGTCTGCTGTCGGAGTCCGTTTTCCACCTTCCAGACCGTACCCCAAAGGGCAACGTGGTGGGAAAATGTGGTTCGAAAACCCCAAAGATCTTTTCCAGACACACAGGGTGATGCCCCTCTAGAGGCAGAGGGGGCAGAGGGGGCAGAATCCATAAAACCAAGGTGACAGGGATAACCTCCCTGGCAAACCTTTCAGCACTCCTGAGAGGAGGCCCGACTGTCCTGCTCTGGAGGCAGTGGGGTCGCTTAGCTTTATACCCTCAGGCCTGGCAAAACCTTTCTTCAGACAATTGGGTAAAAGCATTGTTACCAGAGGTTACAAAATCCCATTTCTATCCACCCCATTCCAAAGAAAAACTCCCAGATGTACCACCCCATCTGAGAACCAGCAGCTACAGAAATTTCAAAGCTGCTAAGAAAAAGAGTCATCCAACCAGTCCCAGCGGACCAAATAGGATTGAACTTACTCAAGGTTCTTTTTAGTTCCAAAGAAAACAGGGGACTGGAGGCCAATTCTGGACCTAAGTCATCTCAACACCTTTGTCAAGAAGGAAAAGTTCGAATGGTCACGCTTCAATCGATCCTTCCATTCTTACGGAAGGGCGACTGGATGTGCTCAATAGATCTGAAGGGCGCATACTACCACATCAAGATGGCCAGGGCGTCCAGAGATCATTTAAGCTTCGGCTGGGAGCCAGTCACTATCAGTTTGAGCCCTGCCCTTTGGCCTGACCACAGCCCCCAGGGTCTTCACCAAATGCATGGCAGTGGTAGCGTCTCATCTGAGGCGCCTAGGATTCAGGTGTTTCCGTATCTGGACGACTGGCTCCTGTCTGCCACCACCAGGCGTCAACTGATTCAAGCCAGGGATTACTCCCTACAACTTTGTACACACCTTGGCATTTCAGTAAATTTGAAAAATCTTTGCTACAGCCATCACAGCATATCTTATTTATAGGAGCGGAATTGGATCTGGCGTCAGTTAATTCTAAAACTTCCGACAGAAAGAATATTAGCACTTCAGTTCAACATTTCCCTTCTGCTGTCGTCCAGAAAATCCCCAGCAAAATTGTTCTGAAAGTTTTGGGTCTCATGGCAGCTTCTCTCATAGCAATACCACTGGGAAGACTGCACATGAGAGTGCTACAATGGCTTCTATTTGCACAATGGTCATTCCAACATCTTCCACTGACTCACGAAATTCTGATAGCGAAAACATGCAAATCACACCTAATGTGGTGGTTACAGACTTGCAACCTATCCGGCGGAAGACCATTTGTGCTACCCACACCGTCAGCGACGATAACCACGGACGCTTCCCTGATAGGGTGGGGGCATCTTTCAGGGACAGACAGTCCAAGGCGAATGGACCAATCTAGAGTACAATCTGCACATCAATGTTCTGGAGTTGAGGGCAGTGTTTTGGAGTTGCAACACTTTGCTCCCCTTCTTCCTCCAGGGACCATTGCAGTTCAGACAGACAACATGTCCGTAGTCTGGTACATAAACAAGCAAGGGGGAACCAGGTCCTACCAACTATGCAGAGAGGCCATGAGAATTTGGCAATGGGCAGAGTCCACCGGTCGCTTTCTGATCGCATAGCACATCGCGGGGTCATCCAACGTCATAGCCGACAGGCTGAGCAGGGCAATATTATTGCCTCACGAGTGGTCCCTCAAACAGTCAGTTGCGGAACAGATTTTTCGCAAATGGGGCCAGCCTACCTGCGATCTGTTTGCGTCTCCAATGAACGCCAAATGCAGGAGCTACTTTGCCCTATTACCCCCAGGGGAAGTCCCAAGGGACGCGCTGGTGCACGATTGGCCCCCGGGTCTCCTTTATGCCTTTCCTCCATTTCCCCTGATTGCAAAGTTTCTGCAGAAAGCAAACAACCTTCAGAGGACTATAATTCTCATTGCTCCGTTCTGGCCTCGTCAAATTTGGTTCCCCTTTCTCTTGCAGCAAAGCGTTCGGGGACCTTGGATGCTGGACCCAGAGCCAGATCTACTGACTCACTCGTCAGGAGTTCCTCACCCATCCCTGGAATCTCTCCATCTGGCAGCTTGGCTGCTCCTTCCTTTAGCCAGGTCAATTCCCTTACTTGGTTCAGGATATATTGGTAGCTTCTCATAAAGTTTCTACCATAAAGACTTATACTAGTAAATGGAAGCGTTTTGTCTTTTGGGAGTCACATCAGTTGGACCCTGTTACAGCTCCGTTGAATAAGGTCTTAGAATTTCTAACGAATTATTTCAGGAAGGAGCTTCTCCGGCTACCTTGAGTACAGTTAGCTGCCATTTCTAGCTATCATATAGAAGAATGTGGTTAGCCTATTATGGCTCACAGACTCTGTAAAGCCTTTTTAAAGGTTCTTTTCATATCAGACCACCAGTCAGAAGCCCGACATCACCGTGGAATTTAAATTTACTGCTCTCTAAATTGATGCTACCACCCTTTGAACCAGCTTCAAGTTGCACTTTGAAATTTTTGTCATGGAAAACATTATTCCTAGTGGCTATTACATCGGCTAGGCGGGTGTCTGAGCTGCAGGCTTTTCGGTCAAACATCCCTATTTAATTTTTCATTCGGACAGAGTATCCCTACGCACTAATCCATCCTTTCTTCCCAAAGTTTGTTCTACTGGTAATATTAACCAGTCCATTGAATTACCCACCTTCTTTAAAGACCACTCTAATAAATTAGAGTATATGTTGCACAAACTGGACGTCCATAGACAACTCAGATTTTATTTGGATAGAACAAAAGATCACAGAAAATCTGATCAGCTATTTATAGCTTTTGCTGACAGCAGAAAGGGTCTTGCAGTTACGAAGCGAACACTTTCTAAGTGGCTAACTGATTGTATCATTTATGTTTATGAAAATTCTGATCAAACATTATCAGCAAAACCCAGAGGACATTCTACCAGATCAATTTCTACATCTTTGGCTCATGCAGCTCGTCTACCTTTAGACATCATTTGTGCGGCTGCTACTTGGGCTAAACCACATACATTTATTTCTCATTACAAAGTGGACAGGGTTTCTAGGGATAGGGCAACCTTTGGTTCCACTGTGCTCAAGAACGTTCTCCCTTGAGTTCCTCAGGATCATGGAGCTAGGGGCGCTACCCATGTGTAAGAACAAAGGCGAGATTGAACACTCTCACATAAACAAGTTATGTCCTTACCATAACGTTCCATGTGGAGTGTTCATCTGCCTTTATTACACTCCCACCCTTCCCACCCTTAGGAAGAACGTTCGATTTGGTGCCTGGTCTGGAATATTCTCCTTCTGCTGTTGCAGTGTTGGTATTACTATCATACCTTTGGTATGTTGTATATAGGTAATTATGTATATAGTTTGGCATGTATCGTGATTGTTGCCTGGTTTGCTTGCAAACTAGATCTGAGTAAAGGCAGAGGGGATTGTGGGTATTAGATGTCCTCGCGCTTCTTCTCGATGCAGAGCTTGCAGTCGGCAGGCGCGCCGAGGATCGGCTCCGAACCCATGTGTAATAACCAAGGCGAGATGAACACTCCACATGGAACGTTATGGTAAGGACATAACTTCTTTTTCTAGTAAATGGAAGCGATTTGTATTCTGGGCGAATACACAGCAATTGGATCCTTTTATAGCTCCTTTGAATAAAATATTAGAGTTTTTAACAGACTTGTTCCATCAGGGTGCTTCTCCTGCCACATTAAGAGTTCAGTTGGCTGCCATTTCTAATTTCCATGTGGAAGAATGTGGGGCTCCTGATGTTCTTCATCTCACATTGCTGCAGTCCTTACACTTGGGTAGTCCGCTGTCCTCGGTCGGCCCGAATATCAAAGTATAAGGCTGACGTCGGTCAAGGCGCATTTGACTGACATCAGGACGTCAGGGTACAAATGCGCATGACCGACGTCATATCCTCAGTCTTTTTTGCCGCATGGTCCGATGCAGAAGCAGCGTTGCAAGTGCCGTTCGGCGTTCTGAAATTTTGATTCGGAGTTTCAGACCGAGTCAAAGTTGGCTAAGTACCCGTTGGGAATATTTTAGTTTTTCTTGCCTCAGTGGTTTACGGATGTCAGAAAAAGTGAATAACTGTATTTCTTGTGGGAAACAGATACCGCATAGAGATTATCATACTTTGTGTATTCCTTGTTTAGGGCCTGAGCACGACGTTGTTGGGTGTCGCTCTTGTGCTAGATTCAATAAGCGCACTATAAAGAGAAGGTTAGATTGTGCCAGGTTAGTCTTGAGCGGTGCAATTATAAAATGCCGTCGGATGCTCCGGCGCCGCTTCTAAGAAGCGCAAGGACAAAGCAGCTAAGCCTAGGCTAGAAGAGCCGTCCGTACCGGACGCCGGTTCTTTAGAGGTGTCGGTGGAGCCGGTGGTTCCGCCGGAGGTTTCTCTGGAGTCCCAGGGAGAGGCCTTGTTATTGCAGGATGTGGCCTCTCAGGAGGCAGGTCAGGCTGAAGGGGCTTCTCAGGTTACTGTACTCCCCTCCCTTCCTAGGGTGGTTAGGCCCTCTCCTTCTGTTTCCAAGGCTTCTCCCAGAGGCAGGCCAGGTTTAGCTTCAGTTGGTGTCACCCCTAGTTCTTCAGGATCTGTGCCCAAGAAGCATATGCTTAAAATGGCAGAAGATTTGATTACTTTGATTAGAGGTTCTTTACCCCCTCCTGATAAGAGACCCAGGGTGGAACCTGAGCTAGGGAGTTTTGAGCAGGCTTCGGATGTTTCAGAGTCTTCGGCTGAAGACTTGCAGGAGTATTCTCCTTATTCTGATTCTGATGTGGATGATTCTACTCCTTCTGCTTCTCCTCCTGAGGATTTTTGTTTTTCAGAGACTCTTCATTCCATGAGGGAGCATTTTAAGTGGGAAGGTCAGGACTTCTCTGATTCCAGGAAAAGGCTTAGGGAATTTTTGTTTTTACCCCAGCATAGGCCTTTGGCTATTCCTCCTGTTCTGGATGTTGTGGAAGATGTGTTTGCAGAGGCTTCTCTTAATCCTGATTCTTTGCCTCCTGCTCCTGTTAAACCGGATAGGTTTTACAGGGTGCCTGAAGCTCATAAGTATCTTTTTAAGAGTCCTAGGGCAGACCCAGAAACTGTTAGTCAGGGGCCTAAGGGTGTTAAGGCTTCTGTTGTCGAAAATCCGGTTCCTCCAGATAAAGAGGCCAGGGCTTTGGATAGATGGGGAAAGAAAGTTTATACTTCTTCCACCCTAGCTATGAGGGCTTTGAATTGCCAGTTTCACATGTTGAAATACCAAAACTATCTCCTTTCACAATTGAAGTCTAAGGTAGATGCTCTGGCGGAAGGTATTGAATGTAAAGAGTTACAAGATTTAGTACATGTTTCTGAACAGGTGGGTAAGCATTCTTTGCAATGTGGTTTTGATGCTGTACAGGCCTCGTCTAGGGTGGCTGCCACTGGGTCAGTTCTTCGCAGGCACGCCTGGCTGAGGGATCAGAATTTATCTGACCATGTTAAGACAAGGATTTTAGATGCTCCTTTACAATCTGATGTGTTGTTTGGTTCTCCTGTTGAGGCAGTCTTAAAGAAAATGGAAGACAAGGCTAAGTCTATGCAGACTGTTAAAGTTTTTTGCAGGTTCAGCCTCCAAGTTTAGTAGAAATTGGCCTACCAAGGGGTGGGCGTATCCTTCTTATGATTCCCAGTCTAGGGGTAGATCTAGGCGTGGTAGGGGCAGAGCTCAGGGTTCTTTCAGGCCTAGAACAGGAGTTCACCTGCACAGTCTTGGTGAGGGCAGGGGTCAGTCCTTTCGTAAACAGACCCAATGACCTACCTTTTCGGCTGCCAGAGCCTTCTCGTCTGGCAGCACCTTTGGGAGGAAGGTTGGCACTTTTCAAGGAAAATTGGAGTTTAATTACCCAAGACAGATGGGTATTGGATATCATACACCACGGTTACAGGTTTTATTTCCATACCTTGCCTCCTTTCAAAGGCATGCCAGGCGTTCCTCCTCAGCAAAGAATAGAGGCTCACAAACAAATTTCTCTGTTACTTCAAATAGGGGCCATACAGCCAGTCCCTATGCCAGAAGTGGGCCTAGGATTTTATTCTCGCCTGTTCCTAGTACCAAAGAAAGGGAACACGTGGAGACCAATTTTGGATTTATCTATCCTCAACACTTATCTGGACATTCCCAAGTTCAAAATGTTGACGTTACAACAGCTTTTACCTCTGCTGGGCAAAGATCATTGGATGGTAACTTTGGATCTCAAGGAGGCTTACCTTCATGTTCCTATCAGACTGAGTTGCAGGAAGTATCTGCGTTTTCGGGCTGGGGCTTCTCATTATCAGTTCTCTGCATTGCCCTTTGGCTTATCTACTGCGCCCAGAGTGTTCACGAAAGTTCTGGCTCCAGTGATAGCTTTCCTCAGGCTAAAAGGAATACAGATCTATCCTTATTTGGACGATTGCCTGATTCTGGCTCAAGGAAGGGACGAGCTTCTTCATCATTTGGAATATGTGATAGCAGTGCTAAGATGCCTGGGGTATTCTGTGAACGAAATAAAGTCCAGTCTAGTACCCTCTCAGGACATGTGCTTTCTGGGTGTAAGACTGAATACAGCATCCCAGATGGCCTTTTTGACCCCGGACAAACAAAAGAATCTTTCTCTTTACTTTCATCAATTGTCTCATCAGTCCAGGCTGACTGCAAGGACAGTCCTTCAAGCCTTGGGGTTCATGGCATCTTGTATTCTGGTGCTTCCCAATGCCAAACTGCATATGAGGAAGCTACAATGGTATCTCTAAAATGTATGGACACAGCACTGCCAGGATCTGGACACTGTCATTCAAATAATACCTTGCATTCAAAAGGAATTGTTGTGGTGGGCTCAGGAATGTCACCTAAACAAGGGACTCTCTGTGACCCGGCCAGAGGCGAGTCAGATTCTAACGACAGATGCCTCAGACAAAGCTTGGGGAGCTCATCTGAATGGAAAGTGGATACAAGACAAGTGGCCTGCCAGACTACAACATCTACATATCAACTTGAAGGAGATGTTAGCAGTCCAGTTTGCATTAATAGCTTTCAAGGATTTACTTCTTCCAGGGCAGGTGTTGATTCTAACAGACAACACAACTGTCATGTGGTACATCAACAAGCAAGGCGGAACACATTCTTATCCTCTATGCAGGCAAGCAATGATTTTGTGGGAGACTGCTCTCAGTTTACAGCTAAATCTTCAGGCAAGGTTTCTGCCGGGAGCACAGAACTCCTTAGCAGATGCGTTGAGCAGACGAATTATGGATCCCCACGAGTGGAAATTGGATCCTCATGTATTTCAGAAATTGACAGTGTCATGGGGAACTCCAGACATAGATCTGTTCGCTTCTCCACTAAACCACCAGCTGCCAAAGTTTTGCACGAAAAGGTTTCATCCCACAGCTTGGAAAGTGGATGCTCTTTCTTTCAATTGGAGCATCTTCATGTGTATGCCTTTCCACCTCTGCCTCTCCTCCCAAAGGTACTACTAAAGGCCAGACAGGACAAGCCAAGGATGATTTTGATAGCTCCAGATTGGCCTCGACAGCATTGGTACCCATTACTGAGAAGTCTGGTACGGGAGCCTCCATGGCCTTTGCCTTCGATTCCACACCTGTTGTCTCAGGAGGACAGTCATTTGCTCAATGTCAAGCTTCACTCTCTTCACCTAACAGCCTGGCATATTCTGTTTTGAATCATAGTGGGTCTCAACTTCCACAGCGAGTTTTGAATGTTATTTTGGAAGCTAGAAGGCCTAGTACAAGGAAAGTGTACGCAGATAAATGGAAGAGATTTTTATTTTGGAGTGCAGCAAAGGATTTTGATGTTTCTGAGCCTAATTTAAGTGTGGCTCTTCAATATCTTACTGAGGTACTGGACAAAGGTTTGTCCTTCTCTTCTATTAAGGATGTCCTTCATGGATGCATCTGCAGTCATAACAACTGGGTTGTCCTGTCGTCAGGCAGCCCTTCAGTCGGCCGGATTCCAAAGTCCGGGTCCGGCTTCGGCTGATGTCGCACTTCACCCGACGTCATCTCTGTTGGACTTAGGGTATAAAGCATCAGCCGACGCCATTTTCTTCAGTCTTTCTTGCCGCGTGGCGCCCGAAGCAGAAGCTGTTCGCAAGTGCCGGTCGGTCGGATCCAGAGATTACTTCTACCGAATACTACTTCGAAGACTTCTAAAGCCAAGTACCCCGTTGGGGACTCTTTCTTGCCTCAGCCGATGTCAGAAAAAGTTAATAATTGTTTAACCTGTGGGAAACAAATACCTCATAAAGATTTCCACTCTTACTGCCTGCCTTGCTTAGGCCCAGCCCACGACGTAGCAGCCTGTTAGTCCTGTGCTTCTTTCAACCGACGCTTAGGCGTCGGTCGGAGTTTGCAGAACAGTTTTGGTTCTTATTTTGCATACATTATGCCGTCGGATCCTCCGACTCGCATTCTGCCAAAACGCAAAGAAAAGACCGACACTCGCGGTCCGCGGTTTCGTCGAAACCATGGTTAAGCAAACATGAGTGTCTCGGTTTCGGCGAAACCGAAAACTGATCAAAATACAGCTGAATCTATCTCTACAACTGAGGTCCCTGCTAGCACTCTTGAATCGGCCTCAGAAATTTTACCCACTACGGTGCTTACCACTGACTTATCAGACACTATTCCCTTGGATGTCTCTACCCCAGCACGTGGTGCTGCTAGGCCTCCAGCAGCCATGTCCATTAAGGCCTTCGCCAGGGCTAAAGCAGCCAAGACTACTAAAACAGTGCCTGTTAAACCCCCCTCAACCAGGCCCTCTTCCAGTTCCCAAATGCTTACTTTGGCAGAAGATTTAATTTCATTAATTAGAGGATCTCAACCTCACCCAGACAGGGCCTCTCAGCCCCCAGAGAAGAGACCTAGGGCAGAGGCCCATGAGCCAGTGTCCTCTGATGATTCTGCTGATGAATCAGACATAACTGACCAGCCAGAGGCTCCTTTCTCCAATTTTGAAGATTCTGATGCTGAAGAATCCATTCCAGCTGCTTCCCCACCAGAAGGATTCTCCTTTGGGGAAACCTTGCATGCCATGCGAGAACAGTTCCAATGGCAGCAACAGGATTTTTCAGACTCCAGGAAAAGACTTAGGACCTTTTGCACCTTCCACAGCACAGGCCCTTAGCTATACCTCCTGTTCTCTCTGTGGTGGATGATGCTTTCAATGATGTCTGCTCCGCTCCAGATTCTTTACCCCAGCCCTGCCAAACCAGACAGATTTTACAGGGTGCCAGATACTCATCACCACCTTTACAAGGCCCCTCTTGCAGACCCGAAACTATTTCCCAGGGTCCCAAGGCAGTAGCAGCGACCATAGCTAAAAACCCTGTTCCTTCTGAAAGGGAAGCAAGGTCATTAGACAGATGGGGTAAAAGGTTTACACTTCAGCCACTCTCTCAGCTAGAGCTTTAAACTGTCAGTTTCACATGATACAATACCAAGAGTTTATGCTTGATCAGTTAACTAAAAAGCTAACCACTGATGAATCTCTTGATAAGAAATATGTATTAGAAATGGTAAATAACATACAGCAAGTTAGTAACCATTCTTTAAAATGTGGCTATGATGCACTGGAGGCTTCATTTAGATCAGCCATGACTGGCACTGTAATTAGAAGGCATGCATGGCTAAAGGAGCAAGCTTTACGGATCATGTTAAATCTAAATTGCTAGATGCTCCTATGGATAAAACAAGTTTGTTTGGTACACCTGCCCAGCAGGTTATGAAGAAAATGGAAGAAAAGGCAAAATCAGTCCAGACAGTTAAAGATTTCTTGCAGGTTCAACCCCAAGGTTTAGCAGGAACTGGCCTGCCAAAATTGGTCCTTTCCTGACTCCACAAGACCCCAAAGGGGCAGGAATACGCGTTCCAGAGGCAGAAATCAATCCAGAGGAGGTGCCTACAGAGGACGACAGTGGCAAGGTAACAACAGAGGCACAGACTCCACACCTGCCACTACATCAACACAGCCACAGTGACTTAATCCTAAACCCGCCTACCAGGGAACAAATAGCAGCTCCTCTAGGCGGAAAGCTAACTTTATTTTCAAAAACTGGCACCACATAACAAAGGACAAGTGGATTTTACGAACCATAGATCAAGGTTACGGTTCCACTTCCACACTTTACCAGACAAAAGAGGAATGCCAAATCTACCTCCAAATCAAAGACAGAGGCTCTACAACAGATAATGGAGTTAGCAAACATGAGAGCTGTGGAGAAAGTGCCAACAGCAGAGCAAGGAAAGGGGTTCTACTCCAGACTATTCCTAGTTCCAAGAAAGGAAAAAGTTGGAGACCAATTCTAGACCTGTCCACCCTGAATACTTACATCATTGTCCCAAAATTCAAAATGCTGACCCTACAGCAACTTCTTCCCATGCTGGGCAAGGAGTGTTGGCTGGTAACTCTAGATCTCAAGGAGGCATACCTGCACGTCTCTATTCGTCCAATCTGCAGAAGATACCTCTGATTTCTTGCAGGATCAGGGCACTATCAATTCTCAGCATTGCCCTTTGGCTTATCTACTGCAGAGTATTCACAAAATGCCTGGCATCAGTAATCGCCCATTGCAGACTACAGGGAATTCAAATTTATCCATACCTGGACGACTGCCTGATACAAGGAGACAACAAAAGCAAGCTGACAACAGATTTAGAAAGGGTCATTTACTTGCTTCAAGCACTGGGATACACAGTCAATTTACAAAAGTCAAGACTGATACCATCCCAGACAAGGACTTTCCTGGGGCCGGAATTGGACACAGTAAGACAAATGGCATTCCTAACTACAGAAAAACAAAAAGAACTCCCTCTTTACTTCTTGGCACTAACAAAACTGAACAAGTTAACAGCAAGAAAGGTACTGCAGGCCTTGGGTTTCATGGCATCATGCATAATCTTGGTTCCATTTGCCAGACTACATATGAGAAAACTACAGTGGCACCTAAAGAATTTATGGTCCCAACACAGACACAGCCTAGAAGCGGAAATCCCACTAATACCATGCTTAAAACAGGAGTTCCTATGGTGGGCTCAGGCATGCCAGTCAAACCCAGGACTGCCCTTTCAAGGGTCAAGCAAGCCAGACCATCACAACAGATGCTTCAGACCTAGGATGGGGGCGCATATGCTGGACAAATGCGTACAAGGATTGTGGACACAGGACCAACTTCACCTGCACATCAACCTAAAAGAAATGCTGGCAGTAAAACTGGCAATCCAAAAGTTCAGACCATTTCTCAAGGAGGACCACTTGATGATAAGGACAGACAACACCACAGTCATGTGGTACATCAACAAACAGGGAGGCACTCATTCTTACCCCTATGCAGAATGACTTTGGAGCTGTGGACCCTGGCACTCAGCTACAACATCCAGTTACAGGCAATATTTGTGCCAGGAAAAGAAAACTCTCTAGCAGATATGTTAAGCAGGACCACATCGGATGCCCACGAATGGCAGCTGCACGGATATCTTCAAGACCATCTCGAAGAAATGGGGAATGCCTCAGATAGATCTATTCGCATCACCTCTCAATCACCAGCTCAAAAATTCTGCACAAGGACATTCCACCCACTAGCATGGAAAGTGGACTCGCTCTCCTTCAGCTGGAAAGGCCTAACAGCATATGCATTCCCACCTCTTCCCTTGATACACAAAGTACTACTAAAAATCAAGGAGGAGCGTCCAAGGATAATCCTGATAGCTCCAAACTGGCCAAGACAGCATTGGTACCCACTACTGAGGAGCATGTCTCGGAACAATATGTGGCCAATTCCCTGATGCCTTTGATGCTAACTCAGAACAACTTCAGCACCATGCATCCAAACCTAAAACGCTGCAACTGACTGCATGGAACATCACATAGCAGCTGCTAATACAGAACTGTCACAAAGAGTTAAAGACATTATACTTGAAGCACGCAGGCCTTCAACTAGAAGGAATTATGCTGGGAAATGGAAAAGGTTTGTCATTTGGAGTTCTGAAAGAGGAAAAGATGTATCAAACATAGATATGCCTAACATTCTGGAGTATCTGGCGAACTACTTCATTCAGGCCTGTCCTACTCCTCCATCAAGATTCATGCATCAGCTATTTCAGCAGAATACAGCTTTGATCCACCTGTTTTTCACACCCTTTGCTCAGGCAGTTCCTCAGAGGAATCAAGAATGTAAAACCTCCAAGGAAACCACCATTGCCAGCTTGGGACTTGAACTTTGTGCTAGAAAAATTGACACTATCACCTTTTGAACCAGCAGCAACAGCAGACCTACAACACCTGTCATGGAAAACTGCTTTCCTACTGGCAATTACTTCAGCAAGGAGGGTTTCAGAACTACAGGCCTTAATGGCAGTGCAACCCTTTCTAATCTTCCACCAAGATAGAGTGTCCATGAGGACTAATCCTACATTTATGCCTAAGGTGGTATCCAGAGTATCTTTAAACCAGGCAATCCACCTGCCTACCTTCTTTCCCAACCCACAAAACAGAGGGAAAGAATACTGCATACCTTGGATGTACATAGACAGCTACGCTACTACTTGGACAGAACAAAAATAGCAGAAAGACTGACCAACTTTTGTAGCCTATGCAACAGGAAGGGAAGGAAAAGCTATTTCCAAACAGACAATCTCCAAATGGATAGGAAATTGCATACGATTCTGTTACTCCTTCCATGGAAAGCCAATTCCACAGAACATAAGACCTCATTCTACAAGGGCAACAGCCACTACCACAGCCTTCTTACGAGGAGTGGCTACCAAAGACATTATTGAGGCGGCTACTTGGACCTCCGTGCATACATTTGCCAAGCATTATAATTTACCTCTATATTCCAGATCCCGAGCAGGGTTTGCCACTGCTGTTCTGCAAGGGATCCTAAACACACCATAATTTACTTTTATCCTCCTCCCCTAGTTGGCTATGGTATTCTACCCAGTTGTTATGACTGCAGATGCATCCATGAAGGACATAGTACAGTTTTGTACCTACCATAAATGTAGATGTCCGAATTGGATAGCATCTGCAGTCAGGATTACCCTCCCTCCTTCCCCTCTGTGGTACTCCTAGGGTGTTTACCCTTCTAATAGCTAGCTAGTGGGGGGATTTCTTTCATGGTGTATTTGTTTGTATTTATGTACATACATGCTTATTTTTGTGTTTACCTCTATCTTTTGGAAACATTGGCATCTATCCAAAATTTTTTTAGCCTTCTATAGGGCTTCTGGCATCTGGGGCAAGAAACACTGAAGAAAATGGCGTCGGCTGATGCTTTATACCCGAAGTCCAACAGAGATGACGTCGGGTGAAGTGCGACATCAGCCGAAGCCGGACCCGGACTTTGGAATCCGGCCGACTGAAGGGCTGCCTGACGACAGGACAACCCAGTTGTTATGACTGCAGATGCTATCCAATTCGGACATCTACATTTATGGTAGGTACAAAACTGTACTTTCATGCTGCAGCAATTTCGGCTCACTATGATTGTGACCCACCATTGTTTTCTCATCCTTTGTTCAAGCAATTTCTTAGAGGGGCAAAGAATATAAGACCCCCACGTAGAGCTCCTACTCCTGCTTGGGATCTCAATTTTGTGTTGGAGAAACTCACTCTACAACCTTTTGAGCCTGCAGCTACTACCGAGTTGAAATATTTATCATGGAAGACTGCTTTTTTTGTTGGCCATTACCTCTGCAAGAAGGGTTTCTGAATTGCAGGCCCTTATGGCGGTTGAGCCTTTCTTAATTTTCCATAAGGATAGGGTATCTTTACGTACTAATCCTTCCTTTATGCCTAAAGTGGTTTCTAGTGTGGCTTTAAACCAAACTATTCATTTGCCTACTTTTTATGCAAATCCCCAAAATAAAGGGGAAAAGATTTTGCACACTTTAGATGTACACAGGCAGTTGCGATATTATTTGGACAGAACTAAAGGGTTCTTTGTTATTTGTTATTTGTTTCTTTTGCTTTGAGTTCTCAGGGCAAGCCTGTGTCAAAACAAACTATTTCTAAGTGGATTGGGTTTTGCATTGCTTTCTGTTATTCCCATCATGGCAAGGAGATTCCAGCTGGGATTAGGCCTCATTCCACTAGGGCTACTGCCACTTCGACAGCTTTTTTAAGGGGGGTGGCATCTAAAGATATTTTGGAGGCAGCTACTTGGAGTTCAGTGCATACTTTCTCTAGGCATTATCACCTTCCACTTTATTCTAAATCTAGGGCTGGTTTTGCCACTGCTATTTTGCAGGGCATTTTGGCAGCTCCTGCTTCCTTATAGTTTTGCCATCCTCCCTTACCTCTGCTTTGGGATTCTACCCAAGTGTAAGGACTGCAGCAATGTGAGATGAAGAACATAGTACAGTTTTGTACCTACCATAAATGTAGATGTTCGAAGATCCACATTGCTGCAGTCCAATTTACCCTCCCTCCTTCCCCTCTGTAGTTAGAGGCGGTTGTGTGGGTTGGGTTGTCAATATGGTGTATATTGTGTATATTGTACATATTTTTAGTGCAAGGGTGGTTGGTTGGTTGTTTGCTGTCTTTTGGTTTTGACCTTCCTTTTTAGGGTCTTCTGACATCTGGGGCAAGAAAAGACTGAGGATATGACGTCGGTCATGCGCATTTGTACCCTGACGTCCTGATGTCAGTCAAATGCGCCTTGACCGACGTCAGCCTTATACTTTGATATTCGGGCCGACCGAGGACAGCGGACTACCCAAGTGTAAGGACTGCAGCAATGTGGATCTTCGAACATCTACATTTATGGTAGGTACAAAACTGTACTTTATGGCCCACAGACTTTGTAAAGCCTTTTTAAAAGGGGCTTTTCATATTAGACCACCAATTAGATCTCCTACGTCACCTTGGAGTCTAAATTTATTGTTATCTAAATTAATGTTGCCCCCCTTTGAACCAGCCTCCTCTTGCCCATTGAAATTTTTGTCTTGGAAGACTCTCTTTTTGGTAGCCATTACATCCGCTAGGCGAGTATCTGAACTTCAAGCTCTCTCCATTAAGCACCCTTATTTGATCTTTCACTCTGACAGAGTTTCTCTTCGAACTAATTCATCCTTCCTTCCTAAAGTTTGTTCTATTAATAATATTAATCAGTCCATTGAATTACCCACCTTCTTCAAGAATCACTCCAACAAAATGGAGTATATGTTGCACAAATTAGATGTTCACAGACAGCTAAGGTTTTACTTGGATAGAACAAAAGATCACAGAAAAACTGATCAACTTTTTGTAGCCTTTGCTGATAATAGGAAAGGAGTAGCGTTTACCAAAAGAACTCTTTCTAAGTGGTTAACGGATTGTATCATCTATGTCTATGATTCTTCAAATCAAACTCTTTTGCACAAACCCAAAGGACATTCCACAAGGTCAGTGTCTACATCCCTGGCTCATGCAGCCCGCCTACCACTAGACGCTATTTGTGCGGCTGCTACTTGGTCTAAGCCACATACATTCATTTCTCATTATAAGGTAGACAAGGTTTCTAGGGACAGGGCAACCTTTGGTTCCACTGTGCTCAAGAACGTCCTTCCGTGAGTTCCTCAGGAACAAGGAGCTAGGGACACTACCCATGTGTAAGAACAAACGGCGTGATTGAACACTATCACATATAGAAGTTATGTCCTTACCATAACGTTCCATGTGGAGTGTTCATCTCGCCTTTGTTCTTACATTCCCACCCTCCCGCCCTTAGGAAGAGCGTTCAGTTTTGGTGCCTGGCCTGGGGCATTCTGCTTCTGCTTTGCAGTTGTTGTGTATATAGTTGACATGTATATATATATATATATATATATATATATATATATATATGTATGTGTCTATATATATATATATATATATATAGACTCTTAGTTCTGTGCATATGTGATGTAAGCATGAGTGTGCTCTCTCTGGCTACTGGTTTGCTTGCAAACTAGATCTGAGGTAAAGGCAGAGGGGGATTGTGGGTATTAGATTGTCTCGAGCTTCTTCTCGATGCAGAGCTTGCAAGCGGCCGACACGGAGCCGAGGATCGGCTCCGAACCCATGTGTAAGAACAAACGGCGAGATTGAACACTATCACATCTTCTATTTTCTAAGGTAAATTACCCTCTTAAGGGATGGCATAGCTATTTTTCAATCTGCCCCCAAATCCAGATAACACAGAAACCTATGCTGAGGCATACACAAAAGCCCTGTACCACCGTATAAACAACTGCAAAGAAATGGCAGTACCAGACCGAAATAAACCAGGTCAAGCAGCAAAAACAAGCCACCCTGGTGGATCATATTTATTAATAGATTGTATAATAAAAGAAAGAAAATACTGTTGAAAAGTAAGAGGGAATGTGCACAACAGAGCAAAAAGTCCCTCATGAGTCTAAAACAAGTGCGTCAGGGAACTTGTCAAGTCTCTGAAAGTAAACTTTTTGGTTAAAAAAAAAAAAAGCCTCCAAAGTGAGGGATAATCATAAGACATTCAGTTATGTCTGCAATCTTAAGGAACAGCACCCAACAGTGTGTGGAATTAGTTGTAGATGGCATCACCAGTACTCTGCTGGAAGATCTAGCAAATCTACTGGATGACAAATTCACCTCAGATTCGTACTCCCCATCACTCTGTTCTCCTTCAGGAAATACCCTCCACTACTCTGTCAGTTGTCAAAGAACAGGTTGCTACTATTTATTGGCATTTGTTTACTGGAATAGTCCACTGGGTCATGTAGATCCCATTTTCAGTGGAGGCCCGGGGAGAAAAGCTCCACAAGTAAGATTGAAACAGTACAATTACAGTACAATTCAAAACATGTAAAAAATTATAAATACAAGGAATGAAACTACAATTTTAAGTAGTATAAAATAAATGTATAGAGCAGGAAGATAAGTTAGAAGTGGATATAACATAATGGAAAAGGATGCAATAAGTTAATAAGATTGTACAAGTTATGAATTAATATAGGGAAGAGTAGATGAGTAAAACAGTATGCAGAAAATAAATGAAAAGAGAGATGTAAAAATAAATAAATGGAGATTAGAGTTTGTCAAAGTTAAGGAACAAAGGGAGAGTGAAATAGATAGGATAGGGGAAGTGGGAGGAGAATGAGAGAAAGCAGGAGTGGACTAGAGAAGGTAACTGGTTGAGAAAATGAGGGAAAAAAAAAAAGAAAAAAACTAGGTTATGGGGGGAGGAGGCTGAGTGCACTTACAATGTCAGAATGAAGGTGAGTATGAAGGGCTTGTTTAAAGGCACTGGACTTGTTAGTAATGCGGATACTTTGGGGAAGAGTATTCCAAATTTTTGCTATACTCCGAGTAAAGGAGTTGACCAGCAGGTAGCTTAGATCTGTGGACTTGCAATAGTTGATTTTCGGATCTCAGTGGCCTATTGAGATTATATTGGGAGAAAATGTAAGTTAGAGCAGGGCAAGCTTGAGGTTTCAACAGTATTTTGCATGCAGTAGTTAGTTGGAGGTAGGTGAGATGGAGGGGGAAGTTCAAACCTGTTAAGGATTTTTAGTGATATACAGTGATGTGTGGAAAGACAAGTATTAGTTGCAAATTTGGCTGTTTTGTTATAGCATATTTCAAGTTTATTTTTGGGTGAAGCTTGAAGCCTGGTAAGTGGTGGGACTTCGTAAAGAAGTGAGGGAAGAAGGAAGGTGAAGGTAAAGATGTGATTGGTAGATGGAGATAGGAACATGTTGAGTCAGTATAATAGGCCTAGCTTTTTGTGAGTTTTGCTGATGTTATTTTGAATGTGAAGGTCAAATTTTAAGTTTTCATCAATTATCGCCCCTAGTATTAAACAGAGGTTTGCCAAATGCAGTATTTTTCTTTGGAGTGAAAAGTATGAGCTTGGTTTTATTGAGGTTTAAAAAGAGGTGATTTTTACAGAGCCAAGTCTCAGCTGCAATGAATGCTGCTTGGGTGGTGAGCTCCAATTGTTTAAGGTTGTCAGCAGAACCGATAATAGTGGAGTCATGTGCGTACTGCAAAAGAGACCCTAGCTGGAAGGAGGAGTGAAGGTTATCGATAAAAATGTTAAAAAAGAGGTCCTAATATAGATTCTTGAGGGACACCTGTTGGGTTGTATATGTAAGGGGAGAGGGGTTGTTTCCATTTTATGGCTTGCCTGTTGGATAAATAGCTTTTAAACCAGCTAAGTGATGGAGTTGAAAGGCCAATACTTGAAAGTTGCGAAAGGAGGAGAGTGGAAGATAGTTTCAAAGGCTTTGGATAAGTCCAGAAATCTAGTAGAGACAGCTACCAGAGTCATGTGCTTTGTTGACTACAGTGGATATAAAAAGGGTACACACCCCTGTTAAAATGCCAGGTTTTTGTGATATAAAAAAATGAGACCACAATAAATTATTTCAAAACTTTTTCCACCTTTAAAGTGACCTATAACCTGTACAATTAAATTGAAAACCAAACAAATCTGTTAGGGGAAAAAATATAAAAAATAAAAAACGTACACTATGCTGGTTGCATAAGTGTGCACACCCTTAAACTAATACTTTGTTGAAGCACCTTTTGATTTAATTACAACATTCAGTCTTCTTTGGTAGGAGTCTATTAGCACGGCACATCTTGACTTGGCATTATTTGCCCACTCTTCCTTGCAAAAGCGCTCCAAATCTGTAAGAGATTGCAGGGGCATCTCTTGTGCACAGCCCTCTTCAGGTCACCCACAGATTCTTTATTGGATTTAGGTCTGGGCTCTGGCTGGGCCATTCCAAAACTTTAATTTTCTTCTGGTGAAGCCATTCTTTTGTAGATTTGGATGTAAGCTTGGGGTCATTGTCATGTTGAAAAGCGAAATTCTTCTTCATCTTCAGCTTTCTAGCAGACGCCTAAAGGTTTTAGGCCAAAAGTGGCTGGTATTTAGAACTGTTTAATTCCCACCAACTTGACTAAAGCCCCAGTTCCAGCTGAAGAAAAGCAACCCCAAAGTATGATACTGCCACCACCATGCTTCACCGTGGAGATGGTGTTCTGTTGGTGATATGAAGTGTTGTTTTTGCACCAAATATAAATTGTGGCGAAAAAGTTCAGTCTTGGTCTCATCAGACTATAACACATTTTCCCACATGCTTTTGGGAGACTTGGTGTATTTTTTTGCAAATTCTAGCCGGGCATGGATGTTTTTCTGTGTAAGAAAATGCTTCCGTCTTGCAACCCTACCCCATATCCCAGACATATGAAGAGTACAGGAGATTGTTGTCACATGTAGTACGCAACCAGTACGTGCCAGAAGTTCCTACAACTCCTTCAGTGTTGCTGTAGGTATCTTGGCAGCCTCTCTGACCAGTTTTAGTCTTGTCTTTTCATCAGTTTTGGAGGGATGTCCAGTTCTTTGCAACGTCCTTGTTGTCCCATATTTTCTCCACTTTTTGATGACTATCTTCACTGTGTTCCATGGTATATCCAATGCTGTGGAATTTTTTTTTGTACCCTTCTCCTGACTGATACCTTTCAACAATGAGATCCCTTTGATGCTTTGTAAGCTCTCTACGAACCATGGCTTTTGCTGTAGCAGGCAACTGAGTAAATGTCAGGTAAATCCTACTAGGACAGCTGAACTTTATTTTGGGTTAATCAGAATCTGTCTAATTGATGGCAGGTGTGTACCCAATAAGACTGAATGCTGTAATTGAATTAAATGGGGCTTCACTAAAGTATTAGTTTGTGTGTGCACACGCCACAAAGTATTAGTTTACTGGTGTGCACACTTATGCAACCAGTGTATTGTACGCTTTTTTATTTTTTATATTTTTTCTCCTAACAGATTTGTTTGTTTTTCAATTGAATTGTACAGGTTTTAGGTCACATTAAAGGTGGGAGAAGTTTTGAAATGATTTATTGTGGCCTCATATTTTTTTATATCACAAAAACCTGGCATTTTAACAGGGATGTGTACACTTTTTATATCCACTGTATATCCATAAATGAGATTGTGGCAGTGGAGGTACTGTGGCCAGGTCTAAAACTATGCTGGGTTTGAGAGACTATGTTATTTTTGATGGTCTTGAGTTGTATGTGCATGCATTTTTCGAGAAGTTTAGAGATGGGAGATAATATAGCGATAGGGCGGAAGTTGGAAATATCATTGGAGTTGCCCCTTTTTTCTAGTGGAAGTATCTGTGCTTTTTTCCAGGGTTTGGGATCTATTAATGGTTATGCTGATGGGATAGGTTATGCTTTCAGCAGCAATTTAAGTACTCTGTGGGCAAATTGTCAGCTGCATTAGAGGTAGTTTTAAGCTTTAGGCAAATTTTTTTATAGTTGCTGTAGTGACAGTATTGAGTGTGAACTCAGGGAAGGAGGTGGTAGTTTTAGTGTTTGAAAGTAAGCTTGTGGGAGGGCTGAGACTGATTTTGTGTTAAGGGTTTGGTTTGCTGAGGTTTATCTGTAGTAAGTCCTGGAATGCTTGGGGGTATTTTGCAGGGGAGGCAGATATGAGAATTGGTTTTGAGAGACTGTTAGGGATTTGTGTTATGTTGTCTATGAAGTGATAGAGAGAAGCAGTTTGAGATTTGTCAGGATATGGACAGGGGTTACATTTTGTACCTGGCTTTAGAAGGTTAGCAATAGAGGAACAGAATTGTTTGGGATTATTTTTGGGGATTATTTTTATGGCTATTCTGTAATTTGAGGTAATGTTCTTTCTTGTCTCTGGCTATAAGTTTTTTTACTTGATTACACAGTTGTTTGTATTTTAGTAGGTTTGCATTATTATTAAATTTATGCCATTTTTTTTCCAAACTTTGTCCGTAGTTGTCATTAGTTCCTTTGGTTAACCAGGGTGCATGAGTAGCCTTTAACCTTTTTATATGGGGAGGTGCTAAGCTGTCTAATGTATTGAAAAGGGTAGTATTGAGATAGTGAAGAGCATCATTAACAAGTAATATTTTTAGGCTGTTCCAGTTAACACTTTTAAAGATGAGGCTGAAAGTTTAGGGGTTAAAATTTGAGAGGTTTCTCACATGTTTAGAGTGATACTTTCTTATTAGAGGAGGAGTAGAATGAGTTACATAGGCGAGAAGGTGATCAGTTGGTGAATTTGGAAGTGTTCCAGCAGATGTGATTTTTGGATGGGTAGGAGACTAGGATCCAGTCCAGTATTGAGCCTTTATTAGTTCTGTTATGGTATCTGGTGGGGGGAGGTAATGAGTTGAGTGAAGTTGAACAGGTTTATGTTAGAGGTTGGAGCCTTTCAGCTGATGTTTGACCCGTTAATGTTTACATCGCCAAGTATTATTGTTTCATTTTTTTATGGTATGGGAGGCCCAGGATAGTATATCTTCTAGGAAAGGTATATTATTACCAAGGCAAATGTGAAGAACAATGATACACAGGTTTTTAGAATTATTTAACATTAGAATGGAGACCAGGATTTCTGTGGTTGAGAATAGAGGAACTTGATGAGAGTTTGGGTATATGTTAAAAGTATTGAAGAAAAGGATAGCGATGTCACCCCCTTTTTTATTTGATCTATCTGCTCTTAAGGTGGAGTAATTTGGTTGCAGGAATTCTGTGATGTCCTATTCCCATGTTGCAGTATTCATAACCTTTGGGTTCTCCTCTGCTTAGCTACCCGAACATCCGGCCGGTATACAAAACCTTTAGTCACTGCAAGGTACATGGGACGTCTGACGTTGGCTGTAGAATGCGTAGGCCATAAAAGTGACGTCTGCACGTACCTTTCCCTAGAACTTCTCTGCCGCCAGTCGAACATCCGCTCTTTCTGCCGTTGGGTCTTCAGATTTAAGATAAGTGCCCTGTTGAGGCCATTTTCTTTTCCTTTTGGTCACTGCATGCATGCTTAGGTTCATGTCATCCAGGAAAGGAAAGTGTAGGTGTGGACATCAGATTCCCCATAAGGACACCCACGACCTCTGCCTTTTCTGTCTAGGGCCCAACCACAACCATAAAACCTGTGCAATTTGTCAGGCCTTTGTCCCTAAGACTCTTCGCAACTGTCTGCATGCCCTAAATATCTACTCAGAAGACCAGTGTCTTAAACGTTTGCAGTGGAAGGGCCATCCGGTCAGACCTTCGAGCCATCAAAAAAGAAGGCTAAAGTTTCCAGGCCTGAACCTGCTGCTGCCCCTCTTCTACCCGACATTTTCCCTGTGTCCAACGTTCGCTTGGAGGAACATATGGAATCAGCCCTGTTAGGTATAGCGGGTACTGTTTGAGAGACAGCAGAACCTAGGGTCGAAAGCATGTCCATGGAGGTTTTGCAGACGGGCGCCAACAACGAGGGGGGAACCTCAGCCTGCAACGGATGTCCAGACCGGTCCTTTCATTGCTTTAGAACAGTCTGAACCTAGGCCTTCCTTAGGCCCTGTGCCCTCCAGGCCTACCTCTTCTTTAAAAAGGAAACAAAGGACAAAGCACGTCTCTCCTCCTTTAGAAAGCCTGCCTATTTGGCAAGCTTTCTCTGAATGCTTATTTAATGCCTTCATGGTCCTTAAGTCTTCCATGCTTTCTCCCCCTCTGGCTGCACCTCCAATTATCAGTCCTAGGCCTCAGACTGAAGACCCACTTCCTCTGGAGGCTGAGGACTCTTCAGATTCCTCTTCAGAGGACTCCCTTTTCAATACCTCTCAGTTGCCCACCCCTCATGGGTATGCCTTCCCTGAGGAGGATTTTGCTGAGGCA
This sequence comes from Protopterus annectens, assembly GCF_019279795.1. NCBI lineage: Eukaryota > Metazoa > Chordata > Ceratodontiformes > Protopteridae > Protopterus > Protopterus annectens. The sequence continues at coordinate 318,483,484 of NC_056735.1, forward strand.
GACTTCAGGAGAGGACCTCACTTTTTTGGTGAAATCATCTCTAAAGTTTTTTAAATGGGTTTCTTGTGAAATGTCAGAGGTTCAAAAGAGTTATTATGAACTCTTACAAATGGACACCCCATTCACCTTCTGCCATCCTTCCAGTCTTACCAGCCTTTTTGGATGCCTTCAGTGCTGTCTCTACAAACCCGGATTACCAGCCACCAGCCCCTAGAAGGCCTGCCAAGTTTTATAAGGTCTCAGAAGGGGCCAAATATCTGATTAAATGCCCTGTTGCAGACCCTAGCATGGTTTCCGTCTCTGCAGACAAACCCTACAGATTACTTCCCTCTACCTCTGTCCTTCCCACTAAGGACAGTAAGACCATGGAACGCATTGGCAAAAAAGTCTACACCTCTGCCACTTTGGCTTTTAGGGCAGTTAATTACCAGACACACATGTCTAAGTATGCCCTGGCCCATTTGTCCAAGGTTTCTAAACCTTTGGCTTTTCTCCCAGACTCTCCTTCTAAGGCTCAAATATTTGGCCTCATCTCCTTGTCCTTCAAGTGGCAAGACACACTGTCAGATGCAGCTATGATGCTGCAGAGGCCTCCGCCAGATCTGCATCTTCTGCCTCAGTGCTTAGAAAGTATTCTTGGCTGAGACTCCAAACCCTACTGGGTGATATCGGGGGCTAAACTTCTGGATGCACCCCTGGGCAATTCTGCCCTGTTTGGGGCTAAAATGGCAGAGCTTTTCAAAACTCTTCAGCAAAAGGGGAAGGAATTACATGACTTAAAACATTTGTATCTCCAATCCCTAAATTCCATAGGAATTATCCCTCCAAAACACAGTTCTTCAGGAAACATTCTGCTCCTACCCATCTTTCTAGGAGCAAAAAGAGCTCCAGGAAGCAGCAGCCTCCTTCCAGGCCTGCTCAGACTCCAGTTCAGAAACCTCCAGTTTCAGGACAGGACAGGTAGTCTGTGACTACCTGCTTTTTCCTTAATCTCCTCCGGATTCCATTCCCCTATCCCAAAGACTGTTTCACTGTCTTCCCGTCTGGCAAAGCATTACCTCAGACAAGTGAGTCTTGCCTATTATAGAAAAGGGTTACTTCATGACTTGGGTCACTCCTCGGGTGGCATCCCACGACCACCAATAAAACAGCGCCCTCTTTTTCAGACAGTGTTAGACAGCGTCCTCTCGAGAGAGACTAACCTATTCCTCGGTCAGAAAAGGGAAAAGGCTTTTACTCCAGACTTTTTGTAGTCCCGAGGAAAGCTGACCCGTAGAGACCTATCCTGGATCTCTCCTGCCTTCACCTTTTTTATACAAGTACCCACTTTTCACAGACTCTTTCCCCCCTCTAATGCCTCAGGCATTTCTGGCCACTTTGGACATCAAAGATGCCTATCTACATATCCCCATAAGGCCCAAATACAGGAAGTATTGACTATTCTCTGTGGGTTTCTCACATTTTCAGGCATCTGCCTTGCCCTTTGGACTAGCTACTGCTTCAAGGATATTCACCAAGTGTCTGGCTCCAGTGTTAGCCTATTGCAGGGTCGAAGAAATTCATATATTTCCATACCTGGGTGACCTTTTGATCCCTGGGGATCAACATTTATTTATTATTTATTTATTTTACATTTGTTAACCGGGCTAGTCCAACTGGATACATGTCCATTTTCAGTGGAGGCCCGAGGAGAAAAGCTCCGCTATCTAACAGCATGATAGATATGCATCCGTTTCCCCAAGTCCAAACTAAACCCCTCCAAGGACTAAGTTTTCCTGGGGTGCAGAATAAGGGCAGATGTCATGAGGGCATTCCTTCCACTTGAAAATGTGGAAAGCCTGAAGCAATACTTGCTGACTGTCCTCCATGCCCCTGCTGTGACAGCGAGATAATATCTCAGACTCCTAGGATATATGTCCTCCACCATACCCATGTTGCCACTGCCAAGACTCCACATGCGAAAGCTTCAGTGGTACCCAAGGTCCAAATGGACCAAACACTCCCACCCCTTGGGCCACAACATTCCCTTCTTACCATGCCTAAGGAAGGAGATCCTTTGGTGGCTGGATCAAGTCTCCCTCAACCCAGGTCTTCCATTACAACTCCTCACCCCAGTCCAGGAGATGTACACAGATGCCTGAGACCTGGAATGGGGGGGGGGGGCTACGATGGGCAGCTGGAAGGTGCAAGGCACATGGACAGGCCCCTTCAAGCATGAGCACATCAACGTCAGAGAAATGAGGACTATCATCCTTGCTCTGAGGACCTTCCAACCCATTTTGAATCAAAGCCCCCTGAAGTTGTTCAGACAACTCTACAGTTCTCTGGTATGTGAACAAACATGGGGATCAAAATTTTACTTGCTATGCAGACTTGCGCGCCAGCCCTGGGATTTGGTGGCCCAACATGGAGTCACCCTGCAGGCAGTCTATATTTCCTCAGCTCAGAACACTCAGGCAGACACCTTGAGCAGTTCCATGTCATAATCCACAAATGGATGCTACACATAGAGTTTCTGTGATTTAACAAGCTTGTTTCAGCTACATATTGTACTTATTTTACTGCCTGCACTTTAACAAAGTCGTTTTTGTGTTTAAATTACCCGTTTAACTGTTGTAGGCTACACACTCAAGTGTGATAGCCATTTCTGTGCATCTAAAGTGTTTTTTTGATTGTATCTGCTTTATTTTCTGGAAAAAAAAAAAAACAAAACAAAAAATACTTGTCTTCCCGCCTTTCTGAGCTAGTTTAGTCCAGTTTTCAGGTTAGTGCTGAATTCAGGGCTGTGTTGCAAGTTTCTGTGTTTGCCCATACCTTACTTGGATAGAAGGAAGTTTCTCTGTTCACTGTGAGAGAGGGAGCTTTGAGCAGCCTATCTGTCCCTGGAGGAGTGGTTTCAGCCCAGAAATTAGTAGTTTATTGGCCATTTTGGGCTAATTTTGATCTCTTTCATTTCCCTGTTATAAAACCCACATTTGCACGGTTTTGCAAGCCGGGCTGCGCTGGTTAGTTAGGGTATAACTATTCCTGGCTCCACAAAGTGTAGTCTTCAATTTTTCCCCTGGAACAAGACAAACTTTCAACTTAAGCACTCAAATCATTCACTTCTCATTCCGGCACTTGCCCAAAACTCATAGCAAGCACTAATAAACCTTAGCACTAGACCCCGCTGTACTTTAGAGAAGGACAAGGCTCTCTATTCGACCTTACCAGCCAATCAGTAAAACAGTTCACTGTACCTATCCAGGCATGTCCAGAGGGCAGTTTCAGGTGTATTCTCCAGTCCAACTGGTGAATCTGGGCATTTTGAGGCAATGTTGTAATTGCCTCATGTACACAGACAACCCTCTCCTCCTTCCTCCAAACACTAATACATGTGAGGATGCAGTTATACAGCCAAACTGGAGGCTAAGCTCTCTCAACCCAAGACTGGACCAGGCAGTCAAGAGGAGAAGGGAATTACTTGCATCACACCACCAGTCTCACATAGACCTATGAAACCAGCACCGGCAAAAAAACACACACAAATACACAAAAACATACTCGGAGGCTCTAAATAAAAATCTGCAAAAGCAACAGGGGCCTCCAAAGCAGACATCCAAGTAACCTCCACCCCCCCCAACACAAACCATGAAACACATACTTCACAAAACCAGTGTGCCACACAATCACAGCCCTTAAGGCAAAATAACATACCCAACACACTAGTAATGGGTGACTCTATAGTCAGACACACTGACATCCCACTCACTAGGCTGAACAAGGAGAAGGTTACTGTTAGCTGCCTGTTGGGTGCCAGGATCCGCCACATAACACAAGCACTCAGGTCACTCCAGAACAAGTACAAATATGACTCTGTCATTGTCCATGTTGGTGTGAATGACCTGAGCCGTACCTCCCTGGACTACATGAAAAGAGACATGGAGGAGCTCTCTGATCACGTAGCCCAGGCCGGTATGACCCTGACCCTAAGTAGCATCCTGCCCTCACCAAGAATGATACCACAGTATAGAGAAAAAAATTATCAATTTCAACAATTGGCTAAGCTTCTGGTGTCATTCAAAGGGGATCCAGTGTCTGTCAGCCTGGAATGACTTGCTCGACAAGCCACACTGCTTCGCTATAGACGGCTTGCACCTGTCACCCTTAGGCTTTCGAATACTGGCCAAGGCCCTTGCCATCCCCATAGTGCCTTTTTTAGGCAAGGCACAAAAGACAAACCCATCGCCGTAAATAGCACAAATAACAAAAAACTGAGGGTAATCCTGCTCAATGCCAGAAGGCTAAACCTCAAAATGCACGCAGTCAAGGCACTCCTCAGTATGGAGAAAATCGATATATGTGCAGTAATAGAAACCTGGTTTAAGGCTCCATAGAGCACCCCAGCACTACCAGGCTACAACTCATTCCATACATTTCGGCCACAAAACACGGACCGAAATACAAAAGGCGGAAGAGTATCCATATTCATCAAGGATACCTACACCTCCAGGTTAGAGGCACAGCACGAGGCTTCAGAGATCATCCACATGCAACTAACAATGGGCAAAACTGCTATTCAAATTATAGCTTGCTACAGATCACCCACCATGTCCCAGGACCCCCACTCTGCATCCCTGGAAACACTGGGAAACATAAAGGTCCCACCAAACACCCTGATATTGGGTGATTTCAATTACCCAAACATTAACTGGTAGAACTTCTCAAGTATGAACTCCCTTGCCCAACATTTCCTAGAATTTATAAACGCAAACGCCCTGGATCAACTAGTCAACACCCCCACCAGAGGTGACAACATACTGGACCTGGTCATCACCAACACGGGCGACCGGTGTTCCACACCGGAGGTCAACTCCTCGCTGGTTAGATCTGACCATAAACTATTCGCTCTGGATATCCACATTCCGCCACCACCCCGGTCAAAGAAACCACCGTGAAAAACTTTTCAGAAGCAAACTTCATATTACTTAAGAACGAGGTGGGAAGTTTCAAAGCCCCATGCTAAAGGATAACACTGTCCAAGCTGCAAAATCCTTTACTAATGCACTCTAAGGGCACCTACAAGAATGCATAGATCATGCTATCCCAAACAAAACCAAGACTCACTCCTCCAAGAAAAGAAAACCAGTCTGGTAGACCCCTGCCATAAACGAGCTATACAGTAGAAGGAGGAAACTAGTACAGAAGAGTAAAATCCCAAGAAGGGAAGACATCCCTGATCAGTATCAGCAAGAAACTACGTTCCCTCATAAAATCATCCAAGGCTAGCTTCGAAAGAAAAATTGCCATGGACTCCAAAGATAACAACAAGGCATTCTTTAGCTATGTCAAGAATCTAAGTGGCAATTCTCAGATCTGCTCTGAGTTAGTGCAGAATGGCACAAATTACACTGAACCGACCGATATAGCCAACATCCTGGCAGACAGGTTCAGTGCAAACTTCACCCCCCTCTCACCCCCAAAAGGGCCCATAACTATACTAGAAGAATGTAGTGCCCCTGAAAGCAGACACTCAGATTAAAACAGCCCTCTCCAAAGCCAAAAACACAACATCAGTGGGATCGGATGCTGTCCCAGGCTGCGTTCTACACGAGCTCAAAGATGAACTAACCCCTCACCTAAACACACTGTTTAAACTCAGCCTCTCCACAGGCTACATGCCCACAAAGTGGCGCACAGCAATGGTTATTCCGCTCCACAAAGGTGGAGCCACAACGGACCCTTGGAACTATCGCTCTATAAGCCTGACTAGCTTGGTCTGCAAAGCTATGGAGCGCATCATCATGGATCTCATTAACAGAGACATTCTAAACCTCCAAACACTGGACCCTACGGACCCTACCCAGTTCGGCTTTGTTAAGGGGAGATCATGCCTCCTAAACCTGGTGGACTTCTGTGAGTCAGTTACCAAGGCTATAGATGAGGGAAAGGTGGTTCACATAGCCTACGCAAAGGCCTTTGACACCATTCCCCACTCAGGTGTTATAGACAAGCTCACCATCCTGAACATAAACCCGTACGTCATGAAATGGGTTGCCAACTGGCTCACAGACAGAACCCACATGGTAAGAGTTGCGGGAGCTAGGTCTGACTCTAAACCGGTTACAAGTGGTGTTCCCCAGGGCTCAGTCCTATGACCCCTCCTGTTCAGCATATACTTCTCAGAGGTACAGGCAAGCACAGCAGGACTATGGCTGACCAAGTCGACTGCAAACTAGGGGCTATAATTGACTCTCCGGCTGACACAGACTTCCTCCAAAAGGGTCTCACTTAGACAGATATCTGGTGTCAAAACCATGGTCTCAAGCTAAATGCCAAAAAGTGCATAGTCATCCCCTTTAAAAAAAAACGAAGTACCCACAAGCTACCACATAGGTGGTAAGCCCCCTAAATACGGAAGATGTAATAAGGGATCTGGGGACCCAAGTAGATGGCAACCTCTCCTTTGATAATCACATTGCCAAAGTGGTTAGAAAATCCTTCTATGTGGCCCACCTAATAAGGGTTTGCATCCAGATCGAAAAAAGTAATTGGGCCCCTGTACGCATCACTCATCAGACCCATCATAGAGTACAGTGCCCATTTTTGGAATGTACCTTACAAGACACTTGCAACAACTAGAAAAAACACAGAAGTTCCTCACCAAGAGGATCACTGGCCTTAAGCAGATGCCCTATGCAGCTCGACTGAAGAAACTCCAGCTGTACTCGGTTGCATAACGCCTACTCAGAGGTGATCTCTGCCTGACATACAAGGCCATGTCCAACCCAGAATTGATGGACATGCTCCACCTAAAGAAAACTATATCCCCTCAAGCCACATGCTCCAGGGATCTTAACCTTACCACAACAATAAATAGGACGTGCTGGAGGGACAGATTCCTGTCCCAGAGACTTCCCATGCTCTGGAACAAGATTCCAATCTACATTAGGCAGAGTTCTTCGCTAAACCTCTTCAAGAGAAACCTTGACGAGTGGATGGGAAACAGAAAGTTTACCCCAGGGATCACTTCAATGGCTCTGCTGGACAGAGGCACAGAGAACTAATCTAAGGGGGCGGTGAAAGCCAACATATTCTGGCTAGGCTTATAAATGCCTTTTGGCAGATAGCCTATTACCTACCTATGAACCTATGAACATGGTTGTGTTCCTGGACATAGTCCACAAGTGGGGTACAATGCAAATAGATCTGTTTGCCTCCCCTGTGAACAGGTAACTTCCACTCTCTTGTATCAAGCCACCCAGCCATCTAACTATGGCAATGGATGTCTTTCCTATTTCATGGAAGAGGATGTTTCTCTATGCATCCCCCCCCCCTTTTCCCACTCCAACAAAAAGTCCTTTTGAAAATTCAGCAGGACAAGCCAAAAACCTTGTTGGTGATACCTTTTAACCAAGACAGTATTGGTATCCTCTCCTTCTGCATTTAGCCAGGGGCAGTCCTCACAAGTTATCTCACAGAGTGGACCTTCTCGCACAGGACAAGGGATCCCTAATCCATCCCCACTTGGAATCTCTGAACCTAACACTGTGGATGATAGAGTTTTGATCCCTTTCAGACACCTTTACACTGAGGACGTGCTTAATGTCTTGCAGGAGGTCAGGAAGCCCAATACTAGGAAATCTTATTTGTCCAAATGGAAATGTTTCTCCATCTGGTGTCTTCAGACAGCTAGACCTATTTCAGTGGGAGGTCCCTTTAGTGCTGTCCTACCTGTATGAATTGTTGCAAGCAGGGTTGGCATATTTTTCTATTAAGGCCCACCTAGCTGCTGTTTCGGCTTGTCTACCTAGACTCTCCTCTTGCTTTCAGACTTATAGTGAAGTCATTCCTTAAGAGAATACTGCACCTCAGGCCAACATGAAGGTCAGCATCCCCCCCCAGACCTGAACTTCGTTTTAGAAAAGCTCACTGTTGGTCTTTTTGAACCAGCATCAGAAGCCTCTCTAAAATACTGCACTTGGAAGACTGTGCTTTTGGTGGCCCTGATATCAGCCAGGAGAGTCGGAGCTCCGTGATGTCATGGCTAAATCCCACCTTTTCTTATCTTCAACAAGGATAGAGTGACCTTAACGACCAACTCGTCCTTCATGCCTAAGTTGGTCAATGAGCTGTCCCTGAACCAATGTATTCACCTTCCCACCTTTTTTCCACTTCCGCAGAATGACCGTGAGAGAGTCTTGGATTCCCTTGATGTTTAAAGGCAACTAAGATTTTATTTTGGCAAGACCAAGTCCCTTAGGACATCAGAGCACTTTTGTCTCCTTTCACCCCAGAGCTCTGGGAAAAGCGGTGACCAAACAGACTTTTTCTGCCTGGATTTCCAGGGCCATCTCCTTTTGTTACACCTACCATGGCAAACAGCTAACTTCAAAAAGCCCACTCTACTAGAGCCATGGGCTCACCTGGAGCCTTCTTCAAAGGGCTAGACACTGCTTCCATTCTAGAGACAACTACCTGGACATCTGTCCGTACCTTCACCAAACACTACAAACTGGACCATATTTCCAGGTCTAGAGCAGGGTTTGCTAGGGCATTCCAGCATGGGTTCTTGGAAAACGGTTCCATACCGCCCTCCTTTTCTTCCCTTTGAGCTTTGGCACTCACCCAAAGGTTATGAATACTGCAACCTGGGAATAGAAGGATATAGAATAGTTGTGTAAAATCTTACCATAACCATAGAGATGCCCTTCTCTTCATTGTTGCAGTATTCTATCCCTCCTCCCTACCGTGTGTGTGTGTGTGTGTGTGTGTGTGTGTGTGTGTGTGTGTGTGTGTGTGTATAGACATATATATGTAGATACACAGATAAACATGTATATATGTATATATGTATATATATATATATATATATATATATATATATATATATATATATATATATATATATCCATGGTGGTGGTGCTGCGGTAGCATTGTCGCCTCACAGTAAGATGCTGTCAGGTTCGATTCTCAGCTAGAGTGTCTTCTGCGTGGAGACGTGTGTGAATGGGCGTACCTTCGTTGAAGATTGTGTGTCAGGGCTGGCAACTCGGCATGTAACAATCAACTGCCAATCATTAGCGGACCGGAGTTCCGCTATGGTGACCCCTAACCGGGAAAAGCCGAAAGACACAACAATATATATATATATATATATATATATATATATATGTGTGTGTGTGTGTATAGTACGCAAAATGCCTTGATGGATGACGCAGGACTTGTGTGGCTATTCTGGGACTGGGGTGTTCATTTCTGAGGAAAGTTGCATGTAGAAGTGACTTTTATGGCACTTGCATCCTACTGCCGCCAGACATCCCACGTGCCTTCCAGTGACAAAAGCTTTTGTATACTGGCCGGATGTTCGGGTAGCTAAGCAGAGGATAATCCAAAGGTTATGAATACTGCAATATGGAAGAGAAGGGCATCTGTGGTTTATGGTAAGATTTTGCACAACTATTCTTTGTTTGGTTTTAGCCAGGTGTCTGTGATGGCAAGAATGTCAGTATCGTTTTCAGTGAGCCAAGCCTGTAGATCAGCAGTTTTGTTACAGATACTTTGAAGATTGGTGGTAGTTATGTTTAGTGACTTAGATCTTTTCTTTGGAGTATTGTTTGCAGTGTGAATGGTGGGGCTAGGACTTGGGTTGGGATAGGTGTCACCACATTTTATTAATGTCAGGGAATGACGAGATGGGGGTGGAGTGGGTTTAATTACTTTGAAGCTGATGTTGTGCATCAAAGGGGCATGAGTATATCCTGTGTGGAGAATTGTGTAGCTTGTTACAAGGATTCGACTTTGGTGCAAAGTAGTGGATTTATGTTCTAGAGGCTTGCTTGAATGTTAGAGTAGCTTTTTGATGGTGTGTGTCATGTAGTGGTTTCAGATTATAGTTTGGAGTATGTTGTAGATATTGATGATGGAAGCTGTAGTATTGTACCAGTTATGAGTGTAGTATAAGAGAAAAGTGTAAAGTAGGAAACAGAGTGGGCCATAATTTCCAGGTAAATTGAATGAAGAGAGAGGAAGTGAGAAAACAGGAAGTAATTGTATCTGATTGGATTGATTGTGGATGAACGTATGGCTGGCTGGTATTAATATGTGTACTGGGAGTGGGTGGGAATTGGGGGTAGGGTAGGAGAGTGGAGTGAGACCAAGCGAAGCAAGGGTGAACAGAGAGGGAAGGACCGACCAGATTGCAGTTAAGTGTAAAAGAAAAATAAACAATCAGTCACCAAAGCATTATGAAATTTACACTGAAGGGGAAGAGCTGTCCCAAAGAAAAAGCTTTAGGTAAGTGTATGGAAAAATGAAAGGATAGAGTGGAGGGTGGAAGAGCAGACAGAAGTTGATCTACTGGAGTTGAGTATCAGAAATAGGAATAACTTAAGTTGTAAGGCAGGGGTAGAATAAAGCAGGATAAAAAATGGTTCGTTGGTATGCTGACTGCAGTTTAAAAACTGGTTACTTGCAGCAACTAGGAGGTAAAATAACATACACAAGCTTAAATTGCAGAATGTTGGTTTGAATGAAGGCACTTGTATTCCATACTCGATGGGGGAAAATCAGAAAAACTTTTGCTGTACCAATTGACCTGTACTAGCTTAAATTGCAGAATGCTGGCTTGAATTACGGCTCTTGCTTTCTGTGCTTGATGGGGGGGAAATCAGAAAAATTTTTGCAACACCAATTGACCTGCAAGTAGCTTAAGTTGCAGAATGCTGGCTTGAGTGAAGGGACTTACATTCTGTGCTTGATGGCGGAAATCAGAAAAGCGTTTGCAGTACCGATTGACCTGCCTTATTGTAGCGTATTATTTAAATACAGAACAGCAGACATAAATGCAGGAACTAGCATACCACATAAGTGAGTGTTTGAACCGAGATATCTAGTAGAGAGAAAAGGTCTTACACTCTAAAGCTAAAAACACAGCCTCCGTTGGGCTTACAATATACCAGGTTGCCTCTTAACAGCTTAAATCAGGACTTATCAGGTTCATTAGGATCTCTATTTAACCACAGCCTCCTGACTGGCTTTGTCCTGATAGAGTTGAGAACAGCAGTAGTCATCTCTCAGCATAAAGGGAGACCGACTACTGATTGGGGAAATTACAGACCCATATGTTTGACTAGGACTGTATGCAAGGCCACGGAAAGAATAAATGGACCTGATAAATAATGATATAGGAAACATCCAAGCACTGAACCTGACACAATTTAGCTTTATCAAGGGCAGGCAATGCCTACTGATTCTGGCGGATTTCTTTGAGAAAGCCACTAAAGGCCATGGTTGAGGGCAAAAAAGTACATACTGCCTACCTCCACCTGGCCAAAGCATTTGGTACAATTCCCCACTCAGGTGTTATAAATAAACTCAGAAAACTGGGCATAAATTCCTTCCTCATCAGCCAATTAGATCATGGACAGGACACATGGTTAAAGTGGATGAATCCAGGTCCAGCAAGAGACCAGTGAACAGTGGAGTCCATAGGACTCAGTGGTGAGACCACTCTCTGTTCGGAATATACTTCTCTGAAGTCAAGGCTAAAGTGGAAGGCCTCTAGATGGCAAAGTTTGCTGATGACTGCAAGCTGGTGGCAATTATTGAATCCCCCAGTGATGTAGATATCAGTCAGGAGAGTCTGTATCACACAAGTGATTGGTGCCAGAACTATGGCCTAAAACTAAATGTGAAAAAAAAATGCATTATCAAATACCCCTGCAAATTGCAACATCAGTAGCACATGCCTAAGAATAGTCTCTGAGATGAGTGATCTAGGTATACAGATAGACAGTAGTCTGAACTTTGACCACCATGTGTCCACAGTGGTGAGGACATTTTATATGGCACAACTTATAAGTAAAGGGATGATGTCCAGATCCAAGAAGATTATAGTCCTGGTGTACTCATCCCTCATTAGACCAGTAATTGAGTTCAACACACCATTTGGTATGTACTTGACTAGGCACTTGGAGCAGGTGGAGCTACCTCAGTAGTTTCTCACAAAGAAAATACAGGGTGTAAACAACATGTCCTATGCAGATAGACTAAAAGCACTATCCTTTTACTCTGTCATTTACCAAGTGTTAAAGGGTGACCTATACCTGATGTACAAGGCAGTCACAAATCCAGTCATGATGGAGCTCCTCCACATCTGCAAGTCATAAAGCACAGGGGTCGCCCAATCTGGGGATCTAAACTTAGTGACTCAAACAAAACTTGCTGGAGAGATGGATATGTGTCTCAGTGATTGCCCCTTGTTTGGAACAGACTTCCTGTTCACATTAAGCAGAGCCCTTACCTCACCCTCTTCTAATGCAGTTTGGATCAATGGATGGGGAATAGCAAAATCACATCTGGAGTAGCGCTTATGTCCCTTATAGACAGGAGAAGTCTGTAAGATACTGAAGGTATGCCATCCTCTTGCCCCTGGGGCCCATATACTGTGTGAAATCAGGTTATATTGGCACGGCTTGTAAGAGCTCTTAAGCCGTTAGCTTGGTAATCTCCTATTAACCTATGGCTCTGTAGACCAAAGTGCAAATCAGAAAGTGATATTTAATCACCCAGGTACAGAAACTCCAGGTTTCTCAGGAGATACAAAGTTGTTGTAGAGGTAGTGCACAAAACCCTCACTGTACAGGTGTAGGTGAATGGAGAGTGTGGCTTTGGTTTAAATTGTGGAAGTACATAAAATCTTGTCTTCTCCCAAGTCTCCGCCTTCCAAGTCTGTCTGGCTCCTGCCTAAGCACATTCAACGTTAACATCAAGAAGGTGGCAGTAGAGGTCATAGCATAGGCAGCTCTGGCGGTGGCCCATCTGATCTTTTGTTGAGCTGTCTCCACTCAGTTTAAAGGTTAGGCCAAGAATACTTGTATTCAAAATCAGGTAGAGACTCTTTCCTTTTTGCTGAGTGCACTAATGTGCTCCAGTTCCCCTAAGGCTGAGTTTTTAGCCACTGCTGCCATAGTTAATGTCAGTGGGTCATCTGGCCTTGACTGGATAATTTTGTCAGGCTTGAGTGCCTTAGCATCAACAGGACTTTCAGAGGTGATCATAACAGCATCAGCATCTTCAACGTTCAGATTTCTTATGACCTCAGGGCTCTGGGTTGAGTTGCCTGGACCTGACAAGCAATTCAACATGCTGGCCCCACTTGTTGACATTCTTTGGGTCAGCCTTAGTGGTTGGAATCTAGACCAGTGAAGTAGGGTTGACAGTGATGTCTGTCTTTGGATGCCACTAATTCTCTTTGTGCAGGGAATTGGTTGTCTTGGCCTTTTGGTCTTGATGCTGGGGTCAGGGGGTTTTGGCCTTGCAGACGAAGTTGCCAAATTCAGCAGTCCCAGCAAGCATCTCTTTGATGCAAATGTTTAGTGAAGTACTTTCACAAGCCTCAATCTTAGCAGTTCAACCATTACCACTAGAAACTGCACCCAGCCGTGGGAGAGAAGAGGGAACTATAGGAAATAGGTAAAACTAGACGTAATCAAGGATTTGCATTTGGTACTCATTCCACACCCCACACCCCCTGATGACCTCTGTTTTGGAGAAACCGAAGTATTAAAATTTCTGATAGCAGGTTGAGATAACAGTAGATAAGGTAACGTGATGAGGTGGGTAAGGAGGTGGTATTAGTAGGAGAGGATTAAGGAATGTAGATTGATTGAAGGAGCAGTAGAGGGGTTGAAACAGCGAGAGAGAGTGAATGAGACTGGGATAAGAAACCAGGGTGATAAACAGAGAGAGATTGGCAATGGAAGAGAAACAGAAGGAACAGTGGGTTTATTCAGGATGGGAACACGATCTCGGACATGAGAATATAGGATTGAGCTTTTTCCACCATGTTTTTTTGATAGTGAGCCATATCCCAGGAGAAGCCAACTCTGACAGGCTTAGCTTGTACTTGGTGATGCCTCATGAGTGGTTCAGCAGTAGTGTGAAAAATCTTCCAACAATAGGGAAAACCCTGCTGCAGCCTGTTTGCCTCCTCAACCACTGCTAAATGCAGCAGTTTCTGCTCCCTTGTTCCCCCTATGTGGGGATCAACTCAAGGATGTTGTGGGGTGGAGCTGGCCCCTGGGACTCCTTTATGCGTCTTTCTCTTTTCCTCTTATGCAGAAATTCATTTACAAAGCAAAGTAGAGCAAATCTAGTAAACTTGGTAGCCTCCTTTTGGCCTTAAGTTTGACTTCTTCCCTGCTGTCTTCTGGAGAATCCAGCCCATGTAAAGCTGTTCAGAACCTTGCTGATGCACTTGTCGGGCAAGCATCACCCGGATATCGAAGCCTCAAGTTAAGTGTATGGTTATACCATTCCAATAATGGCTAAGAACCCATCATACCCTGAGCAGAAATCCAGTATCAGAAAGATAAACCGGAGCAAAAGGACACATTTCACCATTTGGACCACTTAGGTTTAACATTTACAGCTCCAGTAACAGCCATACTAGAATACTTGGTGCAGGTGTTCATTTCTGGGTTGAGTTGCTTCTCCTTTATTGTGGACATTTTAATCATCTGAAATTTTCACCTTCGGACTAATTCTTATCCCCCCCCCTTTTTTTTTAAGTGGGGGACACAAATTTGCCTGCCTTTGCAAGACTGCATCCCGTTCTGGGTTCTTTACTTCACCCTTCTGACTTCTGGGCTGACAGCCAGGGCGGAACTTAAGTACCTCTTCTGGAAGCCAGTTTTAGTTGCAGTCAGATCTGCAGTAATAGTCTCCTAAGTTGCAGGCATTGTGCATCAGAACTCCCTTACTTTTTTCAAAGAGGCAGGATGTGATTGTGAACCAATCAGGCCTTTGTGCTAAAGGTAGCCACCATAAAAATTCTCAAAGTCTAAGCAACAGTCTCTGCTAATAAAGATGAATATCTGCTGCATTGTATGATTGTACACAGACAACTTAAACCTAAACATTTAGGAAAGGTCATAGCTTTGTAGTTTAATTTTCCAACAGGAAGGTGGGCATAGGGATTTTAAAAACTAGCGCTAATCAGCTGTATGTCTGATTGTGTTCAATTTTCATATTTTGCATATGACAAGTCCCTTGCATCAGCATTCAGTGCACACTCTGTCATAGTGTTTGATACTTTTTCAGGCCTTCTTCTATTTGTGTGGCAGCAGCATGGGCTTCTCTGAATAATTTCATAAGACTTCAAGTCCTGGTCTGCTTTTGGGGTTGCAGTTAAGGAAATATTACAGGAGAATGAGGTGGGAGGCCTGTCCTGAAAGCCAAAGAGAATAAAGAAGATCTCTTCACATACAAAAGTTATGCACTTATTACACTATATCTGAAAAGGACACATGGGTGTTCTAAGTTAGTATAGAGGTCACAATATCCATTATTAGCCACAAGACCTGGGGAAGGGAGAACAAAGCAAGAGACTGAGGGTCAAGGGGAATTGCAGCTTGAGAGTTTGTTTGTTTTTTTTTGTTTTTTTGTGCCAGGCTGTTAGGATCTGAGTGGCCTTAAGTCCTCGAAGACAGCAAAGATTTAGCAGCAGATCACTGTGGTGTAGCATTTTGGTCAATACAACACTTTCATTGTAAGTACATTTTTTTATTTGCCGTTTTCCTTGAAGATCTCCTGTTATGGTTAAGCAAGTTTTCACATTGTTGATGCATTATTAGTAGTGTGGTGCATCCTTGAATGAAGTCAAGTTATTGTGATGTTTTTGCACATTTAAGATTTATGTCCAGAGTCTACAGTTATGTTAGTTATGATTCAGGAGAGCATAAGTCATTTCAGCATTTTTTTCTTTTTTTGCTTCATATACATTTGAGGTTTTTTACAGACTTCGACAAAATTGTTCATATCGGTTTAGGATTAAAAAAGTAGTCCATTTTTTTTAATGTTTTTCTTTCCAATAAGGGGGTACAGTAGACATAGTCGACACAGAACCTGAAAATGATCATGATGTGGGGCTGTTGCATTCGAGTGGCACTGGACGTGTTTCTCGTGAAAAAATGGTGTATATGACAGTAAATGACTCCCAGAACGAAGAAGATTTGAGTGAGTAGTATTTTACTTCTGTTTTTACTCTGGTAGCTGCCACTGAACACCCAGTATCATATTTATTTTTTCATGGCAGGCATAGTAAACATTGTAACTGAAGTCGGACAAGTTTAGAAGAAGACTTTCATCATTAGATCACTGTTGCAGTAACCTAAGCTGTGTAAGGACGTGTCTTGCCAAGAATTGGGTGATCGGACAGCTTCCAAAGCTTTAGGTTACATTCCATGCACACTAAGTTCTGTAGACCTCAAGGGGAGTGGTATACAGATGGTGGTGAGAGTTCCAAATTCTCAGAATTTTCTTACCATTGAAGCTTGATCTCTGCTGTGGCTTTCAAAGTGCTAGCCAACTGTCAATTTCTGAAGTCAGGCAGATAAGTATCCCACAGAGGTTGACCTTCCGTTTTCTGCGAAAAAAATATATTTTTCTGTTAGGCTTTTGTTTGAGATTGAGGACAAGTGTCAAGATGGTGAGTAGGTTCCTGTCATGATTTCTTTAAGTCCTACCTTTTAGACTGGAGAATACAGCAGTGTAAAAGGTTCATAGTTGATTATTATATTAGTGACCCCGGGGAGCCTGTTTAAGCCTAGCCATGCTTCCCAAATGTAGCTGGAAAATTTTGATACCCTAGGGTTGTTTTAAGGGTATATGTAGGCTTTGGAATGGGTGGTCAAGCATTTACAGGCTGCCTCAGTCTACTAAAGACATAGGTGCCAGACTAGGGGTAAATGTCTGATTCCCCATCCACTGTCCCAAGTTATGATTGAATTGGGTTAGAGAAGAACTCTGTTTCACACTGATGGGAAGCATATCCCAGAGAAGGGGTAGTCTCTTGAGACACATGCCTTTCCCTCCTCCATATTTTGTTTATTTTGCAGACTAGGTTTAGGTATCTAGTGGATAAATCTAATGCAATTTGCTTTGCAGATGTAAGGCAGGTCCATCGCAGCAGGGTCAAAAGATGCTTTGTAGGCCAGGCATAGATCACCTCTCAGTAGTCTGTAGGAGACTGAGAACAGGGATAGGGCTTTGAGGGAGTCTTAATAGGTCATATTGGTTGTTCCCTGTATTCTTTTTGTGAGGAAGTTTTGTAGACCATTCAATTGTATATGCTTGGTCAGGTACATACTGAAGGGGATGTTGTACACAGACTGGTCTGAGGCCTGAGTACAGTGGAACAATGACACCCTTGGACTTAGATGCCATACCCTTGTTTATAAGTTGTGTAACATGCAATGATTTATTTACCACCATAGATGCATGATTATCAAAGGCCAGGCTACCATCTACATGTCTTCCCAAATACCTGACCAGTGGGTCTTCTCTTGGGGGGGTGTTATCAAAGTGGTAGTTTCCAGAGGTAGCTGTCTTCCGAAGAATACCATTATGCCTTTCTTGGTATTGAGTTTTAGACCTTTGTTCTGGCACTAGTTATTAGTCTCTGTCAAACCTTTTTGGAGAGTATTTGTATCTCTGAAGGATTCTGTGACTGGACTTAGGTTGCAGTCATCAGTCAGAGGCCCTTGATGTTAGCCTTGACTTCAGAGATCTACATGCCAAAAATTATTGGCCCCAGCACTGAGTTTGAGGGGCTACACTAGAGACTGGCTGTTTTGTGCAGGTAGACTCCCCTAGCCTAACTTCTTGGGTCCAGTGTGGCTATCCAACAGGTAACATAAGGGTTTATAACTACTTTCATGAGTTTGTCTACAATTCCTCAGTGGTGCGAACTGCTTTCAGTCATTTTTTATCGATAGAGTGATGGTCCTGGTTCCTGGCTCCCTTGGATGTTCCCTTCCAGATCCAGCAGAAAAGAAAAGCTGTACCAGAAGCTTTACTGTTGACTCTGGGTTCCTCTTTGCCCTAGCTGGTTGGTCAGTGTATCTGCTGTGATTAAACCATAGTCCTGTGACAGCTCCTTAGTTTCTGTCTGTTCCTCTGGTACTGCTTGTCAGGAAGCCACTAAGTTCTGAGAGGCAGGCATGTTCTCAGTGGCCATTTGGCTGTCTGCTTTGGGCAAGAGATAATCCTGTTTGCCAGCATCAGATAAGAAAGTGGATAATGTTCCTTTGCAGGGCCACTCTGAGGAGCTTGATTTCCACGGAGAAGGACCACACTTAGACATTCATTAGACATTTTACTTTCCTATGTCCATTTCAATTAACACAGACATGGAATTGGCTGGGTTTTGCCAAAGGCTTATTTAAAGCCTTTCAGTCATTGCCGTCTGGGTATTCCCTTCATCTAAAAAGTTTAAGGTGCCCTTCTCTCTCAGTAGTAGTATGAAGAAAGTTTTTCTTTATATTCCCTACCTGTGTCTTTTGTGACACTGTTGCAGGAATGAAGAAGTTTGGAGTGAGGACAAAGAAGTATTGGAATCCATTATATATAATATATTGTAATTTACTTCTGTTGAATTTTCCACAACCTGCAGGTTTTCCCCGTTTTGCCAGCCTCAGAGAATGGATGACTTAATTTCATTACAGCCAGCAGTTTTATCTGACAGTTAGCCCTCAGAAAACCTGATATGTAAGTTTGCCAGTCTGACAAATTTCTTTACAAAAGGCTTAATGTGCAGTGATTTCTCTTTCAAAACCATCTTTATCCATCTGACAAAGATGGGAAAAATCTTGACACGTTTGGGAAGAAAGTATATACTACTTCCACCTTGGCCTTCAGGATAGTGAATTGTGAAGCTCACATGTCAAAAAACACCAGCAAAAACTTAAGACAATATGAGAAAGTTAATTACCAACCTTCCTCCTTCAGACTTTTTCTTTTGTGTTTTAGGTAACTAAACATTCTTTAAAATGACGTTCATCATGTTTATCACTGCTGCGGTAGCCTTGGCCATCCTGCTAAGGATATTACAGATGGTCAACTTTCAGAAGCTACAAGGGGAACCTTCCATGGGCGTAAATTGTTAACTCTAGTTGAGTTGAAGAAAGAGTGGTTTCGACACCAAGCCTTTCAGTGCATTCCTGTTGCTGATGAGCATTACCAACTTTTGAGGATTGACAGAGGGCTGCTTTCCATCAGTAGGCAGATAACTTCCCGTTGGTGAAAATTTTTTTCCATATTTTTCTGTGAAATTATTTTAAGGTGGGGGAAAATGTTGTTTTTATAGACTGTCACTTGACTTTTAGTAACTTAATCATGAGTGCTATTTTTTACTTTTGTGAGGAAAAAAGATGTTGACAACAAATTTAAAATGACCTTTTCCTTGGCAAAAGTTATGATCTGGTGATGTCATTTTCATTCATTCCTCAACTAATGGGTCAGAGATCTGACAATGGATCTGACTCAGACACTTTTACTAGACTCATGGATCCAGCTCCCGAGCTCCTACCTTTACCCGTAATACTCCACTCTCCTGGTTTAACCCAGACCTTGTTTGCTGCAACATTGCTCAGACATGGATTTCAGCTCTCAAGCAATTGGAAAATTAGAGATTGCCTTATATTCTTTTTTTTGTGAAAACTTAATATAGTTAGTTGATTCCTCCTCCTCCTCCCTTTATTCCATTTTCGTATTTACCTGTACTTTGTATCCATTCTCTTCATATCTTTTCTCTTCCCTTTCCTGTCCTAGGCCTTCCTGTCTATTTAGGGTATTCTGTCATGCCAATGTTGGTGTGCTGTCCTTTGCTTCCACCCATTAAGGTATTTCTCATTTACCATATCTGGTAATTTTTTTCTGTGTGGCGCTATATCTACCAAAAAAAAAAAAGTATACATCTGTTTTAGATATTTTGTGTTCCTCATTATTAATAGTTGGATTCTGCTATGGCTGACAAATCTACGGGTTTTAAAAAGTGCACCACTTGGGCATAAAATCCCTAACTCGGATGCTTACAAGGAGTGTGTATATTGTCTGGATGCTGCTCATTTGGACGTGGATTGCTCTGTTTGTTTGGGGTTCAGTTCCTGAGGCTTAAGTGACTCTAGAAATGAGCTTGATCTGATGTTGTTCTCTTCATTCTTCTTCATGATTGGGTCTCAGATCCGGCTCAGCCACATTTTCCAGACTTTAATCTGCTTCTCGAGCTCCTTCCTTTATCCATAATGCACTACAGCAACCCAAGAACCTCAGATCTCTTTTGCCTCTTCAGCGATTGGACGTGGATCTGTGTTCTCATTGGCTAGTTAAGTAAAAACTTTTTTCTCAACCAGTTTCTGCCGTTGATATTTCTTACTTTTTCTCCTCCCTCATTAGCTTTCAGAGCATTAGGGCTTCCTGTATTCTTTTTTATCTCTCTCTCCTTTTCATACGAGAATTCTTTAGATAGGTAGCTGTTATAATTTTTTATGTGTTTTGTTATTGTTATAGTTTTTATAATTTAAAATGATTCGTAGTTAAAACTTTGTAATTGAAATTTAGGTGTTTGACACTGTAGTGCAAAACTGTGTCCATGTGTGTCCGTCTGTCCATGTCCATCTATGTGCGCGTCCATCCGTGTGTGTCCATGTGTGTGTCAGTGTCCATGCGTTTTTGCGAGCTTTAGGGTCTGTTTTATATAGCTTGCTTTTTCTGACAGTTGGGAGTTGCATCTGATAAACCCTCTCTGGGGTTTAAGCAGTGCACTTCTTGTGGGTGCAAGATCCTCAGTCAAGTTGTCCACAGAGAGTGTGTCTACTGTTCAGGTGCTGATCATCTTAAGGGTTCCTGTGAAGCTTGTCCGTCATTTAACCCATGTGCTCTCGCAGACAGGTGAAACAAACTTATTTTAAGGGGTCTCCTTCCTTGTCTGTTTCTGAGGCTCAAACCTCCTCGAGAGCTCCTTCCTCTTCTTCTAAGGAGGCTAAGAAGTGATCGCTCTCTATTTCCCCAAGAGATCCCTTGGAGCTGAAATCTAAGACAAAAAAAAAAAAAACTTTGGGTGCAGTCTCCAAGGATCCGAAGAAAACTACCTCTGGAGGTAATTACAGTGTCACAACCTTCTTCCTAGGCTCCGATGTCTGATCCTAGGGCTCTGGATCTGACAGCTTGGAGCATGTCTCAACCCGTATAGTAAAATTTCCTTCACTTGCCATCTCTTCTAAGTCAAAGCATTCAAGACCTCCCTTGTCAGCTTCTCCCTGATCCTCGAAAAGCTGGTCTGAGGCAGATATGGACACTATGATGAGGAAGTTCCTCAAAGCCCAGATCCAGTTGGGGGTAGTGTCTGCTCCGTCCCCTTTTGGATTAGTGAGCTGTCCGGCCTATACCTTTGGAACTCCTTCTCCAATCCAAACCTTGGCTTTAGAGTTACAATTTTCAGGACATCCAAGAGCGTCAGCTTTGGTGCTGGGGAAACCCCCTTCCCCGACTCCAGTGATGCTTCTGATCAGCCCTGTTCCTGTCTCTTTAGATCAGAGTGGATCTCTGAGTGAAGACATTGGCACCGGGTCTGGAGGAATGGGATCGCCCAAGTCTTTGTCGGATTCTTCCCTTTCCCTGGCTGCTTAGCCTTCAGTAGCTCAGGTCCGATTCCCTCTGGAAGCTATGAATCTGTGGTGAGTCCTGGCCATTTTCCATTCTGCTCCAAGGGAGGTGTAGAGGACTTCTCCAGGTCCTTTAGTTTTCCAGGTAGTGGAAAGGGTATTCTCCCATAGTGGAGGACTGTCATCTCATGTCCTGCAGCCTACCCTTGTATCCCCTTTTGCATGGCAGTTGTAGCAGCTCACATGAAACTCGAAGGATTCCAGGTGTTTCCATAGATGATTGGCTCCTCTGCGCTCCCATGAGGCATCAACTTCTCCAAGCCAGATATTATCTGATTCAAATCTCACACTCCCTGGGGATCACCGTAAATTTAGAAGAATCCAATCCGACTCCTGTGCAGAGCCTAGAATTCATAGGAACGCAGTTAAACACGAGGTATCAAATATTTTCTCTCTCCCTTCACAGCATTATGGCATTGAGGAATCAAATCCAAGAACTGTTATCTCACTTGTCCCCTCCTGCATGTCTAGTCTTACAAGCTCTTGGGTCAGTGTCCGCTTGGGTCAGTGTCAGCAGCGATTGTTAGTTCCTCTGGCAAGGTTCTTTATGTGAATTCTTCAGTAGACATCAGCAGTACAGTGGTCTATACTTTATCAACCTCTGTCTGTTCCCATCAGACTTAACACCGATCTGCAAATGTCATATTGGATTCAGTCGACCTCTTTTTAGGAAGACCCTTCTCTATTCCCCTTCCAATAGCTACAGTGTCCACAGGAGCTTCTCAGTTGGAGTATGGTAGGGCATTACAAGGGAAAGATGGTCCAAGGCACGTGGTCCCCTCTAAAGACCAGGATCCTTGAAATGAGAGCAGTTCTTTTAATGTTGCATGCCTTTCAAGATGCTCTCCCTCTGGGGACCATTTCAGTTCACCGACATGTCTGTAGTTTGATACATCACAAAACAAGGAGGAACCCATTCATACCCTATGTTCAGAGAGGCTCTGAGGGTGTGGGAATGGGTGATATCTTAGGACAGCTTTCTGGTTACAACTTGCATTCTGGAGAAAACCAACAAGCTGGCAGACAGACTCGGCAGACTGTCCCGATTCCTCTTGAATGGTCCCTCAGTCAATCATTGGGAAACATGATCTTCAACTGTTGGGTCAGCCTTGCTGCGACCTTTTTGCCTTTCTCCTCAAGTGCAGTGAGTTCTTTGATGTTCATCGTGTTTCACTGTTGTAGTCATTACACTTGGGTTGTCCTGCTGGCAGGCTACCCGCAGTCGGCCTGAATTCCAAAGTCCTGGTCCGGCGTCGGTTGCTGTCGCCTCTTTGTCAAGTGCGCCAGGGGTATACAAGATGCAGCCGATGCCATTTTCTTCAGTCTGTCTTGCCGCGCGGCGCCCGAAGCAAAAGCAGTTCGCAAGTGCCAGTCGGCCGACTCCTGAGATTTTAGAAATCGAATTTCAGATCCGAAGTCTTCAAAAAAGCTAAGTACCCCGTTGGGGAAACTTTTTTCTTGCTCCAGACCGATGTCAGAAAAAGTTAACAATTGTATTTCTTGTGGGAAGCAAATACCTCATAAGGATTTTCATTCTTACTGTATTCCTTGCCTAGGCCCTGACCACGACGTTGCTAGTTGTCGGTTTTGTGCTAGATTTAACCAATGCACTATTAAGCGTCGGTACGATTTTGCATTTCATTACTTTGGCCGAAGGTTTAATTATATAATGCCTTTGGAACAGCTGACGACCGGAGTCCATAAAAAGCGCAAGGAAAAAGAAAAGGACAGGCATCCGAGGTCCAAAACCGACAACGAAGCCTCCGCTAGACCAGTCGCCGGTTCTCAGTGAGGCGCTTTCGCAGCCCCAGACACCCGCTACCTCAGAGCCACAGGCCACTTCCGACTCCCACGTGGAGACAACTAGGCCTCTGGATACTCAAGGTATTGGACCTTTGGAAAATATTCCCCCAGGCAGGCATCGGCTTCTGAGGGTGTTTTCAGACCAACACAGTTATACATCAAGCCAGCGTCAGCTTCCAAGGCAAAGACCAAGTCAGCTTTAAAGACAAAGAAACAAGTACAGCATTCTCCTGGACAGACTTCCATGCCTAAGAAACAGATGCTCAAAATGGCCGAAGACCTAATTACTTTGATCAGGGGTTCCCATCCCCCTCCTGATAAGAGGCCTAGGCAAGACACTGAATATGATTCTTCTGAAAAGGTTTCAATTTCTTCTGATTCCTCTTCAGAACAGGGATACTCTTCCTCCCTATGAGGATTCTGATGCTGAAGAATCTATCCCTTCGGCCTCTCCTCCTGTGGACTATTCTTTTGGGGAACCCTGCATACCATGAAGGAGCATTTTCACTGGGACAGCCAAGATTACTCAGAATCTAAGAAAAGGCTCAGATTTTCTTTTACTCCCTCAGCACAGACCTCTTGCTATTCCACCTGTACTAGACATTATAGGTGATGTATTTTCAGGGTCCGGCCTGTCTCCTGACTCTTTACCCCCTGCACCCATTAAGCCAGACAGGTACTACAGGGTTCCAGATTCACATAGATTTCTATATAAAAACCCTGCTGCTGACCCAGAAACTATATCTCAGGGTCCGAAAGGGGTTAAGGCTTCCACTGCAAAAAAACCCCTGTTCCCTCTGATAGGATTCTAGAGCACTGGACAGATGGGGGAAAAATGTTTACACTTCTGCTACCCTGGCTGTAAGGGCTTTAAATTGTCAGTTTCATATGCTTAAATATCAGCAATACTTAATGTCGCTGTTAAAACAGAAAATGTTGACAAATTCTGAATGTGCTGAAAACAAGGAAATGCAGGATTTATTGCATGCAGCTGAACAAGTGGGAAAGCATACTTTTCAATGTGGTTTTGATTCACTGGAGGCCTCTTGCAGGGCCGCTGTTACTGTCATTCGAAGGCAAATTTGGTTAAAGGAACAGAATCTGCCTGATCATGTTAATGCAAAATTATTGGATGCTCCAATACAGCATGATACTTTGTTTGGTGTTAAGGCAGGAGAGGTGTTAAAGAAAATGGAGGATAAAGCGAAATCTATGCAGACAGTAAAGGATTTTTTACAGGTTCAGCCACCTAGATTTAGCAGGAACTGACCTTCTAAGAATTGGTCCTTTCCTGTGTCAGATAGACCACAAAGAGGCAGATACAGATGCCCTAGAGGCAGATCTCAGCCCCAAGGCTCATACAGGCCTAAACAACGGGGTGCTCCTACCTCCAAAAGCAGAGAAGACAAGTCAGAGCCATATAGGAAACAGTCCCAATGACTTTCCACTGCCAAGGCTGAGCACTTATCTTTTGGCAGCACCCTTAGGGGGAAGGCTAGCACTTTTTTCACAAAATTGGCACATGATCACCCAGGACAAATGGGAATATAGTTTCACAGGGCTACAGGTTCCACTTTCACACTCTTCCAAAGACAAAAGGTATGCCAGACCTGCCACACAATCAATGGGCAGAGGCGCAAAAGCCAATCTCATCTCTCTTGGACATGAGGGCTATTCAGCCAGTACCACAGCAAGAGCAAGGATTTTACTCAGTACTTTTCTTGATACCCAGAAAGGACAAAGCTTGGTGGCCAATACTGGACCTGTCTATTCTAAACACTTTTTTGGACGTTCCAAAATTCAGAATGTTGACATTACAGCAGCTTCTGCCCATGCTGGGCAAGAAGGCTTGGCTAGTAACTTTGGACCTGAAAGAGGCATACCTGCATGTCCCAGTCAGACAAACGAGCAGAAGATACCTCAGATTCATAGCTGGCTCAATGCACTGCCAATTCTCTGCACTGCACACAGCATTGACTTATCAAGTGCATCTGCAAGCACAATTCCTGCCAGGAAAGACAAATACTCTGGCAGACAAACTAAGCTGAAACCTCATGGACCCTCACGAGTGGAAACTAGATCCACAAGTCTTCAGCATGGTAACAAGGAAATGGGGATGCCCAGACATGGATCTATTTGCCTCCCCACACAACTGCCAACTACAGAGATTTTGCACAAGGACTTATCACAAACAAGCATGGAAGGTAGATGTTCTATCATTCAGCTGGAAAACCCTTACAGTATATGCCTTTCCTCCTCTGCCTCTCCTCCCCAAGGTACTCCTAAAGGTCAGACAAGAGAAGTCAAAAATGATACTGATTGCTCCAGACTGGCCATGCCAGCACTGGTATCCAATCCTAAAGAGTTTGTCTCAAGGCCCAGCCTGGACCTTACCTCAAATTCCTCATCTACTGACCCAACAAAACAATCCGATCCTGCACAGCCATCTCAGAACTTTAAGTCTGGCTGCATGGCGGATAATATAAACACTCCAAGCACACCTCTTTCTAAAGCAGTTATGGATGTTATTTTGGAGGCCACGAGGCCCAGCACCAGAAAATCTTATGCAGAAAAATGGAAAAGATTCTGTGCTTGGAACCATGCACAAGGATTTGACACGCTTGTTCCAAATATTCCTCAAATTTTACAATACCTAACTGAGATGCTGGACAAAGGCCTATCCTTCTCATCAATTAAGATACATGCCTCTGCTATTTCAGCTCATTACAATATGGAACCGCCCATTTTTTCACATCCACTACTAAGGCAGTACCTCAGATGGGCCATAAACATAAGACCTCCAAGGAGAGCACCTTCATGTGACCTTAATTTTGTTTTGGAAAAACTCACACTGCCTCCTTTTGAGCCAGCCAACACAGCCGAGATAAAATTCTTAACATGGAAAACAGCTCTGCTCCTAGCAATTACTTCAGCAAGAAGAGTCTCAGAGTTACAGGCATTAATGGCTGTGGAACCTTTTATTATTTTCCATCTGGACAGGGTTTCTCTAAGGACGAACCCAACATTTATGCCTAAGGGAGTGTCCAGTGTGGCTCTTAATCAAACCATTGATTTACCCACTTTTTATCCAAACCCACAGAATAAAGGGGAGAGACTTCTGCATTCTTTGTACATGCACAGACAGCTACACTTCTACTTGGACAAAATTAAATCTTTCAGAAAGACTGAGCAACTTGTAGTGGCATATGCTGCAGGATCACAAGGAAAGGCTATCTCAAAGCAGACCTTTTCAAAATGGATAGGCTTCTGCATTAGTTTCTGCTATTCACAACATGGCAAAACAGTGCCTAAGGGCATTAGGCCACACTCAACCAGAGCAGCAGCCACTTCAGCAGCCTTCCTCAGGGGAGTACCAACCAATGATATTTTGGAGGCTGCAACTTGGACTTCAGTGCACACATTTACAAAGCACTACCACTTACCTCTTTACTCTAAATCCAGAGCAGGCTTTGCCACTGCAGTTCTGCAGGGCCTCATAGCCACTCCTAATTCTATTTAGACCCAGCCACCCAACCTCAGCTTTGGGATTCAACCCAAGTATAATGACTGCAACAGTGAAACACGAAGAACATAGTACAGTTGTGTACCTACCATAAATGTAGATGTTCGAATGTATTCACTGTTGCAGTCCAGGTTACCCACCCACCATCCCCCTTTATTTGCTGGGACTTATCTGTACTTCTCTATTCTATACAACCTCTGTGGTGTATTTGCCTGTAGATGAAGGTAATTTTTATGTTAGTGCATGCTTTTTTATAAGCATTATTTTTAGCCTACCCTTTTGGGGGCAACTGACATCTGGGGCAAGAAAAACTGAAGAAAATGGCATTGGCTGCATCTTGTATATCCCTGGCGCACTGACGTCAGGGAAGAGGTGACAGCAACTGATGCCGGACCAGGACTTTGGAATACTGGCCGACTGCTGGTAGCCTACCAGCAGGATAACCCAAGTGTAATGACTGCAACAGTGAATACACTTGGAACATCTACATTTATGGTAGGTACACAACTGTACTTTCTGATCCCCCCCCTCCGGGGGAGTCCCCCAAGGGATGCTCCGGTGCACGATTGGGTCTCTTTTATGCCTATTCCCCTTCTGTTGATCCCAAAGTTTCTTCAGAAGGCTAGCAGGCTGAAGAGCTCAGTAATCATCATTGCTCCCTTCTGGCCTCATCATATATGTTTCCCCCTCATCTGGTCTCAACTGAAATATCTTTTATGGATACTGGAGCCATGACAGGACCTCATCTCTCACCCGTCAGGATTGCAGCACACCAGTCTTCATGCCCTCAAGCTTGACAGCATGGTTTGTACACTTCCAACCATAGTGAGGCTTGCTTCCCCGGTTCATAACATCATCTTAGCCTCACAAAAGGTTTCAATCAAAAAGTCTATAACAGTAAATGGAAAAGGTTTGGTATTTGGGCTACGAGTAAAAATATTGATCCTTTCTTAGCATCTGTCTCAGATATTTTGCTTTATTTTTTAGTATACTGTTCAAGGAAGGAGTAAGTTTCTCTACCATCAAGCTTCAACTACCTGCAATTTCTAATTTTCATACAGCTAGCCAGTCTCGCTCCTTGTCTACTTTTAGATTATGCAAAGCATTTATGAAAGGCATCTTCTTGCTGAGGCCCCCCACTAAAAGACCCTTCCCCGCCTTGGGAAGTAACTGTTGTGTTGCAGATTTTGACCCATAGACCTTTTGAGCCAGCAGCCAGTTATGGCATGAAGTTTTTGTCATGGAAGAAAATCTTTTTAGTGGCCATTACTTTGGCGAAAAGAATTTGAGCTACAGATGTTATTCATATCTTCATACATAATCTTTCTAAAACCAGGGTTTCGCTACATACCAATCCCTCCTTTATGCCTAAAGTAACCCTGGAAAGCAATATTAACTAATCTATTCAGCTACCTGTATTTTTCCCCAGTTTTTTCAAACAAAGGAGAGAGTACATTCTGCATCTTCTTGATGCACAAATGTGGCTTCTGTACAAGCTGCAGATTTATTAATGACGGACCCTATGTCCAGATTGACTCTTATGGTAGGAACCTAGTGTCCAGGGCGCTGTAATTGTAACACTAAAAATGTTTATATTGCTACCTGCATTTCATACTCTGTATTTTATATAGGCAAGACCACCAGGAAACTACATGACAGGATTATAGAACACAACAGGGGTATTTGAAAGTGTAGCAGCGCCCTTTACATACATAGTTCAGAGTGTACACATTTTAAAAAGTTCCCATTTTTTGTTATTGCTAGAGTTTTGGTCAGTACAAGAGGGGGTGATGTTGACCTTGATCTGCAGATCAAGGAAACTGAATGGCAATTAAGACTCAATGCCAGGATGAAACCTGGAATTAATAACTCAATTTCCATCTCGAGTACTTGAAAAAAACGAGCAAAACAGGTTTAAATACAGGCTCTTACAAGCCTCAGTGAATGCTAGGAGTTTTTTGGAAAGAAATTTTTTTTAACAGATATTTTTAAACAATTTTTAACATGTATATTTTATTACTTATTTATTCTGTTATTGCAATAATTCTAATAACATGGATGTCATTCATAAACTAGTACATTATTCGTGAATGCATGATGTCACAGGAAATGATGTCAGTCTGTTCCTATTAATGTGACTGTTGTGAACTTTTATTTGACTCTGATGATTGTTGGATTGTAAAAGGCGAAAGCGCCAAGTCTCTGGTGATTTTATCATATTAAAGTGACTGCTTCTTGTGCAAGAACACGTTGGTTTGCCTGTTTATTTTTTTACTGTATTTACCACACTGCTTCTGCATTGGTGGTTGCTGTCCATTTCCTAGAAAATGGAAAAGGTTTGTTATTTGGGCTACAAGTAAAAATATTGATCCTTTCTTAGCATCTGTTTCAGATGTTTTGCTTTTTCTTAGTATACTGTTTAAGGAAGGAGCAAGTTTCTCTACCATCAAGCTTCAGCTAGCTGCAATTTCTAATTTTCATACAGCTAGCCAGTCTCGCTCCTTGTCTACTTTTAGATTATGCAAAGCATTTATGAAAGGCGTCTTCTTGCTGAGGCCTCCCACTAAAAGACCCTTCCCTACCTTGGGGACCTACCAGTTGTGTTGCAAATTTTGACTCATAGACCTTTTGAGCCAGCAGCCAGTTGTGACATGAAATTTTTGTCATGGAAAAAAATCTTTTTAGTAGCCATTACTTTGGCGAAAAGAATTTGAGCTACACACGTTATCTTCCAAATCTCCATACATAATCTTTCTAAAGCCAGGGTTTCACTACATACCAATCCCTCCTTTATGGCTAAAGTAGCTATAGAAAGCAATATTAACTAATCTATTCAGCTGCCTTTGTTTTTTACCCAGTTTTTCCAACAAAGTAGAGTACATTCTGCATCTTCTTAATGTTCATAGACAACTGCGTTTTTATATGCCTAGAGCAAAACTGCTCAGGAATTCATTCCCATTGTTTATAGGCTTTTCTAACAAATTGTCGAGCAATCTCAAAAATTACACTGGCAAAATTGATCACTTGACTGTATCACCTTCATTTATTCTTGAGAGAGGCTTAGAATTACCATGCTCTCCAAGAGCGCATTCATCTAGATCTGTAGCAGCTAATTCTGCTTTTTTTATCCAGGATTTCCATTGATGTTTGTGCGGCAGCCACCTGGTCAAACAATAAAAATAACTAAAGTCACTGGAACCACAACAGTTTATTATAATCCACTCAGTGAAACACTGTAAATCGAATAAAAATGCAAGTTTAAAAACTTTGGCCCTAGAGGCTTCCTCCGGTGTTAGATGTTAAGAATTAAATTAAAACACTATATATAACTAACAGGTAATCACATGACACATTAATTGAATAAATTAGATGCAATTATGATTGTATTTCAACAAAGGTTTTAAAGGAGCCAATACCATTTAGACCTGGTAAAATATGAGCTTTAAGTCGAAATATCCATCTCATCTCTGCTAACTCCGTTTTCAATGAAATATTGTCACCCCGTATGTCTGCAGTACATACTTCTAATATCACAAACTTAAACATATAACTGTCATAGGTTAATAGGTTCATACTAGGCTATCTGCCCTAGGGCATTTATAAGCCTAGCCAGAGTGTGTTTGGCATTCGCCACCCATTTTAAATGAATTTTGCTATGCCTTTTTTCAAGGTTAGTATACTGTGCCTCTGTCTAACAGTGACACAGAAGTGATACCCGGGGTAAACCTACGATCTCCCATCCACTCATCAAGATTCCTCTTGAAGAGAGTCAATGAGGGACTCTGCCTAACCTGGACTGGGATTTTATTCCAGAGTGAAGGGAGCCTCTGGGTTATGAATCTGTCCCTCCAGCATGTCCTATTTATTTCAGTGCTGAAGTTCAAGTCTCTCCAGCACGTAGCTCGACGGGATTTGGATTTTCTGAGGTGCAGCATGTCCATTAATTCCAGGTTGGACATGGCTTTATACGTCAGGCACAGATCGCCTCTGAGCAGGCGGTATGCCACTGAGTAGAGCTGGAGTTACTTTAACCGGGCAGCATATGGCATCTGTTTGAGCCCTTTGATCCTCTTGGTGAGCTACTTTTGGGGTCTTTCCAGTTGCTGCAGGTGTCTGGTAAGGTACATCCCAAAAGGGGCATTGTACTCAATTATGGGCCTGATGGATGAGTAAAGAGGCACAATGACCTCCCCTGATCTAGATGTGAATCCCTTCATGATTAGGTGGGCTATATAAAATGTTTTTCTAACCACTTTGGCCACGTGGTTGTCAAATGAGAGATTGCTACCAACTTGGGTCCCCAGGTCCCTAATTACTTCTTCCGTACTTAATGGATTACCACCTATGTGGTAATTTGTGGGCACTTTGTTTTTGCCAAAGGGGATGACTATACACTTTTTGGCGTTTAGCTTGAGGTCATGGCTCTGGCACTAGTCTGCTTCTATGAGGCCCTTTTGTAGCATGCTTATGTCGGCTGGAGAGTCGATTATGGCACCCAGTTTGCAGTCATCTGCGAACTTGGTCAGCCACAGTCCTTCCGTGTTGGCCTGTACCTCCGAGAAATATATACCGAACAAGAGTGGTCCCAGGACTGAGCCTTGTGGGACGCCACTTGTAACTGGTTTGGAGTCTGACGTGGCTCCAGCAATTCTAACCATGTGGGTTCTGTCCTTGAGCCAGTTTGGAACCCATCTAGTGACATAGGGGGTTATATTTAAGCTGGTGAGCTTATCTATAATGCCCGAGTGGGGTATTGTATCGAAGGCTTTTGCGAGGTCCAGGTAGGCTGTGTGGACCACCTTCCCCTCGTCAATGGCCTTGGTGACTGTTTCAAAGAAATCGACCAGGTTTAAGAGGCAGGATCTGCCCTTAACAAAGCCGAACTGGGAAGGATCCAGTGTCTGTAGGTCCCCAATATCTTTATTTATGAGGTCCATGATGATCCTTTCCATAGCTTTGCAGACCAAGCTAGTCAGGCTTATGGGGCGATAGTTTCCAGGATCCGTTGAGGCACCACCTTTGTGGAGAGGTAGTAAGGCTGAGATTAAACAGTAGTTTTATGTTTGGGTTTAGCTCTTCTTGGAGTTCATGTAGGATGCAGCCCGGGACACCGTCTGGTCCCATTGATGCTGTATTTTTTGCTTTGGAGAGGGCGGCTCTGACCTGAGCATCTGAGATGTCAGGGGGGCAGCACTCTGCTGGGATAGATATTTGCCCTTTTGGTGGGGAGAAGTTTGCGCTGAACCTGTCAGCTAGGATGTTGGCAATGTCTGTGGGTTTGGTGTATTTTTTGTCATTTTGGACTAATTCTGAGCATATCTGGGAATTCCCACCCAGGTTCCTAACATAACTAAAGAAAGCCTTGTGATTATCCTTAGTGTCCTGTGCAATATTTCTCTCGAAGCTGGCCTTAAACGATTTTATGAGTGCCCATAGTTTTTTGCTAATACTGATCAGAGATGCCTTCCCTTTTTGGGATTTTGCTCTGTCATGTGGTAGCTTCCTCCTTCTATTGTATAGTTTGTTTATGGCTGGGGTCCACCAGATAGGACGCCTGCCTTTGGAGGAATGTGTCTTGGTTTTATTTGGGATTGCATGATCCATGCATTCCTGAAGGAGTTCATAGAATGCGTTTATAAAGGATTCTGCGGTTTAGGCCGTATTTTCCACAGGCCTGGGGGCTTTGAAGGATTCCTCCTCGGTTTTGAGGAGTGTGAAATTTGCTTTAGAAAAGTTTTTCACTGTGGCTTTCTGGGCACGAGGTGGGGTCGGGATGTGAATATCCAGTGAGATTAGTTTATGGTCTGATCTTACCAGTGAGAGATACACTTCTGGTCTGGAGCATAGAGTCCCCATGTTGGTGATGATCGGGTCCAGTATGTTTTCCCATCTTGTGGGAGTGGTAACAAGTTGTTCCATAGCATTTGAGTTTATAAATTCTAGGAACCTTTGGGCTAGGGTGTTGGAGCTAGAGTAATGCTCCCAGTCTATGTTTGGGTAGTTGAAGTCGCCCAATATAATGGTGTTTGGAGAGACATTCATATTTTCCAGTGTTCTCAGGAAGGCCGAGTGGGGTTCCTGGGTTTGGGATGGTGGTCTGTAGCAGGCTATAAACTGGAAGGCAGTTTTACCCACAGTTAGTTGCACATGGATAGTCTCTGATGCTTCGTGCTGTGCCACCAACCTGGAGGTGTGGGTATCTTTGACGAATATTGATACTCCCCCCTCCTTTTGTGGTTCGGTCCAAGTTTTGGGGTTAAAAAGCATGGTATGAGGTATAACCTGGTAGTGCCCGGGTGCTCTCGGAGCCTTGAACCAGGTTTCTGTTACTGCACAGGTATCGATGTTCTCCATGCTAAGGAGAGTTTTGAGTGCGTGCATCTTGAGGTGTAGACTTCTGGCGTTGAGTAGCATTACTCTAGTTTTTTATTCCTTGTGATACCTATGGAGGTGGGTTTGTCTTTTGAGCCTTGCCTAAAAAAGGCACTATGGGAGTGGCAAGAGCCTTTGCCAATATCCGAAAACCCAGGGGTGATAGGTGCAAGCCATCCCTAGCGAAGCATCGTGGCTTGTCGAGCATGTCATCCCAGGCTGACAGGCATTGGATCCCCTTTGAATGACACCAATACTTAAGCCAATTGTTGAAATTGATCATCTTGTCTTCATATTGTGGCATCATTCTTGGTGAGGGTAAGATGCTACTCAAGGTCAGGGTTATACAGGCCTGGGCTACATGCTCAGAGAGCTCCTCTATGTCTCTTTTCATGTAGTCCAGGGAGGTACGTCTCAGGTCATTCACACCAGCATGGACAATGACTGAGTCATATTTGTACTTGCCTTGGAGTGACCTGAGTGCTTGTGTTATATGGCGGATCCTAGCGCCCGACAGGCAGCTCATCATGACCTTCTTGTTCAGCCTGGTGAGCGGGATGTCAGTGTGCCTGACGATAGTCACCTATTACAAGTGTATCAGGTGTGTTGTTTAGCCTTAAGGGCTGTGACTGTTCGGCACACTGGCTTTGTGAGCTATGTGTTGCACATGTTTTGTTTTGGGGTAGCGGTTGCTCGGGTGTCTGCTTTGGAGGTCTCTGCTGCTTAGGCAGATTTTTGTTTAGAGCCTCTGAGTATGTTTTTGTGTGTTTGTGTTTGGTTTGCTGTCATGGTAGGTCTATGTGAGACTGGAATTGTAGTGAGTGTGGTTTCCTTCTCTTCCTGACTGGTTACGCCAGTACTGTGTTGAGAGAGCTTAGCCTCCAGTTTGGCTATATGGTTGCATCTCTCACATGTGTTGGAATTTGTTGAGAGGAGGAGAGGGTTGTTTGTGTACATGAGGCAGTTGTAACATTGCCTCAAGATTCCCAGATTCACCAGCTGGACCGGAGAGGAGATTGACAACTGACCTTTGGACATGCTAGAATAGTATTGGGAATTCCTTTATAATTGAAAAAAAGGGCCAGTCGGGAACAAGGTACTCAAGGGGAGTTTGTGAGGGTGTAGTGCTTTTAATTTTTTAATGCTGACTTATATAATTGCTTTAGTGAGCAAGTGTCAGGCTTTAGAGTAGGAATAGGGTGTTTATTATGAGAACTAGATCAGTTCTAAGGGAAAAAGTGAAGAGCAGACTTTGTGGGGCCGAGAAAGATTTAAACCCAATTATGCGGCACTGCCTGATGCTCCGCTATGCGCAAAATCGCGCAAAGCCGCGCTAAAGCGGGTTTTATACAGGAGGACTTGAAAGAGCTAGAAATGACCCAAAACTGCCAATAGACTACCAGATTCTTGTGCTGGGAACACTCCTCCAGGGATAGATAGGCTGCTCTAAGCTCCCCACTGCCACTGGTGAACAAAGAAGCCTCCCTTTATCCCGGAAAGGAAATGGGCAACACAGGAACTTTCCAAAAGTCCAGAATACAGCAAAGCCTGTATTTGGACTACTCTAGGTCAGGAAAGGCGGGAAACAAGGATAATTTTTTGTTTTTTTTTTTCTTTTTGCAACAAACAGCAGGAAAATGCAATAAATATGTAACCTAGGCTAGCGCACTTGAGTGTGTAGCCTCAACAGGTAAATACAACAAACAGGACAAACTTTAAATTACAAGCGCAAAAGTGCGCTAAAGCTGGCTTTAAAGCAGGGGGTTAGAAAAAGATAGGAAATGGCCCAAAATGGCCAATAAGCTACAAGTCACTGGGCTGGAACCACTCCTGAAGGGACAGATAGGCTGCTCAGAGCTCCCCACTCTCACTGGTGAACAAAGAAGCTTCCTCCTATCCAAATAAGGATATGGGTAACACAGGAACTATGACACAGCCCAGAGATCAGCAATACCGGAAGACTGGACTATTCTAGTTCAGTAAAGGCGGGAAACAAGGATTTTTTTTTTTTTTTAAGTAGCAGAAATTAGGTACAGAAACACAGTAAATGCTTTAATTCGGCTAGCACACTTGAGTGTGTAGCCTACCAAGTTGCCTGTATCACTCTGCAGGACACCATGAGGAGCTGTGCGGAGTTGTATACAATAACAAACTTTTTAAATCATAGATTCGCTAAAAAAAAAAAAAAAAAAACTGGCGTTTTAGGCAGAATTAGTTAAGAGAGCAGGAAAAGCAGAAAAGTCATACTTAATCACTCCAAAGTCACTCTTTTGTCTCTCTGCTGCTGTAGACTGCGCAGAACACTTGGAAGGCACTCGCTGAGCGGAATACAAGCGTAAAAACTGTGCAAAAGAGGTTTTTATAGCAGGGAAGTGAAAGAGATAGAAATTAGACCAAAATGACCAATAAACTACTAAGTTCTGGGCTGAAACCTCTTCTCCAGGGACAGATAGGCTGCACAAAGCTCCCCTCTCTCACAGGTGAACAGAGAAACTTCCTTCTATCCAAGTAAGGTAATGGCAACAAAAAAACTTGTAACACAGACCTGGATTCAGCAATAACCTGAAAACTGGACTATACTAGTTCAGAAATGTGGGAAACCGGTATATAATTTTTTTTCAGAAAATAGAGCAGATACAATCAAAATTAGCCCAAAAAGGCCAATAAACTACCAACTTCTGGGCTGAAACCACTCTTCCAGGGACAGATAGCCTGCTCAAAGCTCCCCTCTCTCACAGGTGAATAGAGAAACTTCCTTCTATCCAAGTAAGGTATGGCAACACAGAAACTTGTAACAAAACCCTGGATTCAGCAATAACATGAAAACTGGATTATACTAGTCAGTAGTCATCAGTTTCTGAACTGTGTTTATATAGAGCATTTGTACTTTTCTTAGTGTTTATTTCTGGAACATGACTACAGATACGTTCTTTGAATTTCTGGTTTGTTTTCCCTACATAATATGAACTACATGTTACACAGGTCACCACATAAACAAGAATCTTGGTGTTACAATTCCCATATGCTCTCAGTATTAGTGTTTTTATTATTATCTAAATCAATAGCCTTATTCGTATTAATATACATACAGAATTTGCAGTTACCACACTTATAAGTACCTTTCTTGTTTTGTTTGTTATTGAACCACATCTTAGGCTGTTCTGTATAACATAAGATATTTTTAAGGTTTCTATGTCGTCTCTTAGAGGTAGAATTTGGTTGTTCACTTAGAATATTCTTTAATTCTGGTATGTCTTGTAGCATATAGCAATGTTTAGTAATTATTTTTCTAACAGCTGATGTATTTATATTATATGTTAGCATACATCTTACCTTGTCTGTCTTCCCGTTAGTCGGTGTTGTATTTAAATGATTCCTGAAGCTAAATGATTTTTGACTGTATGAGATTTAACATTGTCATGTATGCTCTTCACCTCATTATATTTATACCCTTGGTCAACAAAGTCCCTTATAGCTGAATGCATTTGATTAACATTTGACTTAATAGTATTTAACCTTGCTACTCTAAGAAATTGGTTCTTAGTCTCATCCTTAAAAGTGTGGCATGGGTGCATGCTACTTCAATAGAGCAGATTGTTTCTTTTGATAGGTTTTTTATACAAAGTCGTATCCAGAAACCCTTTTTCATTTTTCATTATCATAATGTCAAAGAAATCTATTTTATCTGATGATATGTTTATTTTAAATTTTAAGAATTGGTAAGTATTAGGAATATATTCATAACCTGTTTCAAATATAGATTTATCTCCTTTTATATTAGAAACAGGTCATCCACAAAACGACAGAATAAAACATTGTCTTTAAAAGGGTTACTATTTGCCTGAATGTAGTTATGTGCCCATATATACATTACAATATTGTCAAAAGTGTTTGCCACTGTCATGCCCATTGCAACCCCACGTACCTGTTTATATAATTGTTGCTGAAGTAACAAAATGTTATTGCTTAATACAGCTCTTAGAAGTTCACATAATGTCCAGTATATTTTTGTTCATACTCAGTATGTTCTACTAAAAATTGTTTTACTAATTATATGCTGAAGTCTATGGGGATTATAGTAAACAACGAATTTACATCTAATGTTACAAAATAACAGTTGCTTAGATCAGTATCTTTGGACCACTCATATAAACTACATAAAAAGTCATAAATGTGACGTATAATAGTTTTAGCAGATTTTAAGTTTACTCTTATTTGTGCTTCAAACAATTGAGCGTGGCTCAGTTATCCATCCCCTACCTGAAACTGTAGGTCTCACTGGTGATAGAGATTTATGTAATTTAGGAACCCCATAGATTACTGGCACTTTCGGATGTTCAACCATAAAATATTCATATAACTCTCTTGAAATCGTATTACTCTTGTGTAAGATTTGTAATTTGAGTAACATTCTTAATTTCATTCCTCTCATTCAGAGAAACTGTTTGTTTGATAATCTGCAGCTACCAAGATATTATAC
Source organism: Protopterus annectens (assembly GCF_019279795.1). Classification (NCBI taxonomy): domain Eukaryota; kingdom Metazoa; phylum Chordata; order Ceratodontiformes; family Protopteridae; genus Protopterus; species Protopterus annectens. Next base: position 318,521,147 of record NC_056735.1, read on the forward strand.
ATTTCATTAATATAGTAGTCAGTGTCCATTATTACAATCCGCCTCCCTTATCTGCAGGTTTTATTACAATATTGTCATTTTCTAGTAATTTCTTACATGCAAGCTGTTCTTCTGGTGTTAAATTGTGAAATTTATTATAATTTTCCTCCATATGTAAAAAGTATATAACTTTTTTAACTACTTATTCAAAAACTTTTACAATGTCATTGCCCTTTGGTACATGCTCGAGCATTTGAACTGTACAAGGTTTGAGTCACAGCAGCCAAAAAAATTCAATATTTAAATTCTAGCTTCTAATAAAATATTTAAATTCACTAATCGTTGCTATAATGCGTAGCTTGCAGGGATAAAGGTTAACCCTTTATCTAATAATGCAAGTTCACTGGAGCTTAGTTAATATTTAGATAAGTTATATACTATTGTTTTCAGACCTTTGTTTGGCTGTGAGCAAGAGGGCAGTTTGCTTTTCTTCCTTCTCTTGTATTGCTCCTGCTTCTTTGTATTCTTTTGGCTGGCAGGGGTAGCGGTTCTTTCAGCAAAAAAGAAAACAAAATTTCAATTGGATCCAATGCTCCAGTGATGTTTGGGTCCACTAAAACTTGTCCATCAGCTTGTTTTTCTGATCTACAAGAAACCGTTCAGGGGGTTATGGTTCTATCGGTGGCAAGTGCAGTCACTATAGGTGTATTAACTTGTTGCTGCACATTGTGCGAAGGAAAATCCTGGAAGTGAGATTGAGTTTCAGCAGGCATACAGTTGGAAGCTGCTAATGACGTGGGATGTATTTCATTGGTCATTGGTATAGAGGAAATATTCATTCTGCTTGCATCTGATGTTAACGGAGAAACATTTATAGTGTTATTAATTGGTATTGCACATCCTGAACCAAAGAGACTGTTTAGTCAGTCATTTTATGTGTACGTTGATAAACAGAATTTGTTATTGCTTTCTTGTTGCTTTTACAAGTTTTTCCATTCAATTTCATTGCCGATGTAGCCGATACATTGTTAGCTTTCTATCTAGCTGCAGAGTCATTATCCCAATAGAATACATGCCGTTTTTAAAGTAATTAAATTTAGTCCCTGAGTAAGTTTCTCTTTTTTGTTTCAATTAAACGGGTCTCATATTGGTTTATACTTTGTAAGGTCTCATGGGAGAGGTCTGGGTGTTTATTTTGCTGTATGCGATCAATTCAATGTATAAATTCTCAATTTCTGAGCTCATCTCAGTCTGTTAAAAAGAAACCTTCATTAGTACCATATACATAAATGAGCAGCTGAGATTTATCAGCTGCCATCTTCTTAAGAGGTCCATATACTTTTGTCGAAATGTCGGCATCTTAAGTATCCTAAGACCTCTTGGAATAGTTTTATGTTGCAAATATGCATTAAAACTCAAGCATTGCCACTTGGTAAACAAGATTTTCAAAGTATTTTATTTTGGATGTGAATTAAGGTGTATCAGCAGAATAATAATGTCTCTGAAACTGTCTCATCATTATTTACCTGTAGATTTAAAAGTGGGTTACTGGGTACCTCTATGAGAGCATTCAGGTTCATTGCTAGTTGATCTGGCTGGTTACTGGTAGATGGTACAGCAGTGGAGTTGTACATGTCTGGGGTCATTCACAAGGTAGTAAATCCACATAAAAGATGAAAAGACCACCAGCAAATCCAAGTGACTTCATGAAAGCAAGAGTAGAAATAGAAATAAAAATAAAAAGAACAAAAGTCACTGGAGCCACAACAGTTTATTATAATCCACTGAGTAAACTCTGTAAAATCCAATAAAAACGCAAGTTTAAAAACTTTCTCCCTAGAGGCTTTCTCAGGTGTAAAACTTTAAGAACTAAATTAAAACACTATATGTAGCTAACAGGTAATACATGACATGCTAATTGAGTAAATTAGATGCAGTTATGATGAATCACACCTTTGTTGCACTCCATAAATTGGATATTGTATCTAGAAGCAGGACTTCCTTTGGCTCGACTGTACTCCAGCACATCCTTCCATGAGGGCTACCTAGGAGACATGTAGCTGGGACTTTGACCCAGTCGTGAGGAAAATGAAGAGAACAATATCAAATTAGAAAGTTATGTCTTACCATAACTTGGCATCTCTGTTGTCCATCTTCATTCTTTCTCACTTTCCCTCCCAACTATCCCCCTGTTTTATTCATCTAGAGGATCTAAGGAAGATTGCAGGATGCTTATGTCCCAAGTCTGAGTCTCCGTTACATTTTTTCTTTCCTGTCCTTGTTATCTAATGGAGGGCAAATCAGCAAACTCGATCTGAGGGTCTGGGTTGGTATAGTGCATTATGGGTAAAGGGAGGAGCTTGAGTGTCTGATCTAAGTCTGGAAAATGTGACCGAGCCAGAACCAAGGGTCACATCTGAGAGCCATTCGTGAGGAGGAATGAAGATGAACAACATAGATGCCAAGTCATGGTAAGATGCAACTTTCTTTTTAAAAGGTTTGCTACCTTTTTCTCCTGTAGCTCTCGGCTGGGGCTCATCCCCCCCCCCCCCGGTAAAACAGATAAAGAAAATGATTGGGCACCTATGAAACGGAGTCCAGGAAACGGACCCCTAATCATTCTCCACGTTCTGCTCCAACCTCAGAGACACTGGTTAGTGTCAGAAACTTTAGCTCCAACTACATCTAAGCCATGGTCTCCTCTGATACGATACCTTTTCACTACATCTAAGCCATGGTCTCCTCTGATACGATACCTTTTCACTACATCTAAGCCATGGTCTCCTCTGATACTATCCCTTTTCACATCGGATCCAATTTCTTCTCCGCTCCATTTGTCCTTTCTACAGGCGACTCCTAAAAGATCCTCTAAGCCACCATCTACCACATCGTCCCGTGGGTCTTCCAGGAGTTTATCTGAAGCAGAAGTGGATAAGTTGATGAGGAAGTTTCTCAGGGCTCAGATTCAGAAGGGGGAGTGTCCATCTTGCATCGGACCCATGAGTCTGCCCTCTTCCCAACATCATGTTGCTTCTCCTTCTCTACTGTGATCAGTGACTTTGGAGCCCTTGGATCCAAGATCTTCTAACATGTCCTCATCGGCTCTGAAAACTACTTGTTCTTAGACTTCAACAGTTCCCTGAGATGTCCTTCAAGGATGCATCTGCAGTCCTTACAAATGGGTTGTCCTGTCGTCAGGCAGCCCTTCGGTTGGCCGGATTCCAAAGTCTGGGTCTGGCCTCGGCTGGTGTCGCACTTCACCCGACGTCATCTCTGCTGGTCTTCGGGTATAAAGGCATCAGCCGACGCCATTTTCCTCAGTCTTTCTTGCCACGTGGCGCCCGAAGCAGAAGCTGTTCGCAAGTGCCGGTCGGTCAGATCCAGAGATTACTACTACCGAATACTACTCAAGACTTCTAAAGCTAAGTACCCGTTGGGGACTCTTTCTTGCCTCAGCCGATGTCAGAAAAAGTGAATAACTGTTTAACTTGAGGGAAACAAATACCTCATAAAGATTTCCACTCTTACTGCTTACCTTGTTTAGGCCCAGACCACGACGTAGCAGCTTGTTTAGCCTGTGCTTCCTTCAACCGACGAACGCTTAGGCGTCGGTCGGAGTTTGCTGAACAGTTTTTCGGCTCAGATTTTGCGTACATTATGCAGTCGGATCTTCCGACTACTCAAATTGTTAAGAAACGCAAAGAAAAGGAACGACACTCGCGGTCCGCGGTTTCGGCCGAAACCACGGTTAAGCAAACCGCGAGTGTCTCGGTTTCGGCCGAAACCGAGCAAACGGTTCAATCTTCAGCCGAATCCATGACTACCACCGAGCCCCCTTCTACCCTTGTTGAATCGGCCTCTGAAGTTTTGCCTACTAATGTGGTTTCTCTAGAATTATCGGACACCATCCCTTTGGATGTCTCTACCCCAGCACGTGGTGCTGCTAGGCCTCCTGCGGCCATGTCTATAAAGGCCTTTGCCAGGGTTAAAGCAGCCAAAACTGCTAAGTCTGTGCCTGTTAAGCCCCCCTCTCACAGGCCCAGTTCCAGTTCCCAAATGCTTACTCTGGCAGAGGATCTCATCTCTTTAATAAGGGGATCCCAATCTCACCCAGACAGGGCCTCTCAACCTCCAGAAAAGAGACCTAGAGCAGAGCCCCCTGAGCCAGTGTCCTCAGATGACTCTTCTGATGTTTCAGACAATACAGACCATCCAGAGGCTCCTCTTTCTACTTATGAAGATTCTGATGCTGAAGAATCTATTCCTTCTGCCTCTCCACCAGAGGAATTTTCCTTTGGGGAAACCTTACATGCCATGAGAGAGCAATTCCAATGGCAGGGACAAGATTTCTCAGATTCAAGAAAAGGCTTAGGACCTTTTTACACTTACCGCAACATAGGCCCTTAGCTATACCTCCAGTTCTTCCTGTTGTGGATGATGCATTTAATGATGTTTGCACTGCTCCTGATACTTTACCTCCAGCCCCTGCTAAGCCCGATAGGTTTTACAGGGTACCGGACACTCATCACCACTTATACAAGGCTCCTTTTGCAGATCCTGAGACTATCTCCCAGGGGCCTAAGGCAGTAGCCGACCTCAGCAAAACCCTCTCCCTTCTGATAGGGAATCCAGGTCCTTAGAGAGATGGGGTAAAAAAGTATACACCTCTGCTACTCTCTCAGCTAGAGCTCTGAACTGTCAGTTTCATATGATCCAATACCAAGAGTTTATGCTTGATCAGTTAACTAAGAAACTGTCCTCTGATGATTCTTTAGATAAGAAATATGTTCTGGAAATGGTGAATAACATTCAGCAGGTTAGTAACCATTCTTTAAAATGTGGCTATGATGCACTGGAGGCTTCATTTAGATCAGCCATGACTGGCACAGTTATAAGAAGGCATGCATGGCTGAAAGAACAGGTCTTGCCGGATCATGTTAAAGCAAAGCTATTAGATGCTCCTATGGATAAGGTCAGTCTATTTGGTTCTCCTGCCCAACAAGTAATGAAGAAAATGGAAGAGAAGGCAAAATCTGTACAAACAGTTAAAGATTTCTTACAGGTTCAGCCCCCAAGGTTCAGCAGGAATTGGCCTTCCAAAAATTGGTCCTTTCCAGACTCCTCTAAAAATCAAAGAGGCAGGAATAGACGTTCCAGAGGCAGAAATCAATCCAGAGGAGGTGCCTACAGGGGACGCCAGTGGCAAGGCAATAATCAACGAGGCACAGATACAACCACTACCACTGCAACAGGACAATCACAGTGACTTGGCTCTGACACCGCCTACCAGGGAACAAATAGCAGCACCCTTAGGCGGAAAATTAGCCTTATTTTCAGAAAACTGGCACTATATCACAAGACACAAGTGGATTTTGCAAACTATAGGCCAAGGCTACAGGTTTCATTTCCACACCTTACCAGTAAAAAGAGGAATGCCAAACCTACCACCAAATCAAAAGACAGAAGCCCTGAAACAAATAGCTCAATTAACAAAGATGAGAGCTGTGGAAAGGGTACCACCTACAGAACAGGGCAAGGGATTTTACTCCAGACTCTTCCTAGTACCAAGAAAAGAGAAAAGTTGGAGACCTATTCTCGACCTGTCCGCTTTAAACACATTCATCATTGTTCCAAAATTCAAAATGCTGACCCTACAGCAACTTCTTCCCATGCTGGGAAAGGAGTATTGGCTGGTAACTCTAGATCTCAAGGAGGCATACCTGCACGTCCCCATACGACCAATTTGCAGAAGATGCCTCAGATTTCTTGCAGGATCAGAGCATTATCAATTTTCAGCATTTCCCTTTGGCTTATCTACTGCGCCCAGAGTGTTCACGAAATGCCTGGCATCAGTAATCGCTCATTGCAGGCTTCAGGGAATCCAAATTTATCCATACCTGGACGACTGCCTGATACAAGCGGACAACAAAAGCAAGCTGACACAAGACTTACAAAGAGTCATTTGCTTACTACAAGCCCTGGGATACACAGTCAATTTAAAAAAGTCAAGACTGATACCATCCCAAACAAGAACATTCTTGGGTGCAGAATTGGACACAGTAAAACAGATGGCATTCCTAACTGCAGAAAAACAAGAACAACTTCCTCTTTACTTCTTGGCATTAACAAAGCAGAACAAACTAACAGCAAGGAAAGTACTGCAGGCCTTGGGCTTCATGGCATCCTGCATAATCTTGGTCCCCATGCCAGACTGCATATGAGAAAGCTACAGTGGTACCTAAAGAATTTATGGTCTCAACACAAGCACAGCTTAGAAACCGAAATACCACTGATCCCATGCCTGAAAGAAGAGTTCCTATGGTGGGCTCAGGCATGCCAGTCAAACCCAGGTTTGTCCTTCCACAACATTCAAACAAGCCAAACCATCACAACGGACGCCTCAGACCTCGGTTGGGGGCCCACATGCTGGACAAGTGCATTCAAGGCTTATGGACTCCAGATCAGCTGCACCTGCACATAAATCAAAAAGAAATGCTGGCAGTAAAACTAGCAATCCAGAATTTCAGACCATTCCTCAAAGAAGGCCAATTGATGATAAGGACAGACAACACCACAGTCATGTGGTACATCAACAAACAGGGAGGCGCTCATTCATACCCCCTATGCCGAATGGCTCTGGACCTATGGAATATGGCTCTGAGCTACAACATTCAATTACAGGCAATATTTGTACCAGGAAAAGAAAACATCCTAGCAGACATGTTAAGCAGAACTACCTCGGATGCTCACGAATGGATGCTACACCCGGACATCTTCAAGGCCATCACAAAGAAATGGGGAATACCACAAATAGACCTATTCGCATCCCCACTCAATCACCAGCTCAAGAAATTCTGCACAAGGACATACCACCCACTTGCTTGGAAGGTGGACTCTCTATCCTTCAATTGGAAAGGCCTGACAACATATGCATTTCCACCTCTTCCTTTGATGCACAAGGTACTACTGAAAATCAAAGAGGAACGTCCAAGGATAATTCTGATAGCTCCAAATTGGCCAAGACAACATTGGTATCCATTGCTGAGGAGCATGTCTCGGGGGGAAACGTGGACACTGCCCCTGATTCCTTTGATGTTAACTCAGAGCGACTACAACATCCTGCATCCAAACCTGAAAACTCTGCAACTGACTGCCTGGAACATTACATAAGAGCAACTAACCCAGATTTATCCCAAAGGGTTAAAGACATTATCCTTGAGGCCCGCAGACCTTCAACAAGAAGGAACTATGCAGGAAAATGGAAAAGGTTTGTCATTTGGAGTACTGAGAGGGAAAGATGTGTCAAAGGTAGATATTGCCAACATCCTGGAGTACTTGGCAGAGCTTCTCCATACAGGCCTGTCCTATTCCTCCATCAAGATACATGCATCAGCTATTTCTGCAGAATACAGCTACGATCCCCCTGTCTTCTCACATCCTCTACTCAGGCAGTTCCTGAGAGGAATTAAGAATGTAAAACCTCCTAGGAAACCACCATTACCAGCATGGGACTTGAACTTTGTGCTAGAAAAATTGACACTCCCTCCATTCGAACCAGCAGCAACAGCAGATCTTCAACACCTATCCTGGAAAACTGCTTTCCTACTGGCAATTACTTCAGCAAGAAGGGTTTCGGAACTACAGGCCTTAATGGCAGTACAACCCTTCCTAATCTTCCATCAAGATAGAGTGTCCATGAGAACTAATCCTACATTTATGCCTAAGGTGGTATCCAGAGTGTCTCTAAACCAGGCAATCCACCTACCTACCTTTCTTTCCCAATCCACAGAACAGGGGGGAAAGACTGCTGCATACATTGGATGTACATAGACAGTTGCGCTACTACCTGGACAGAACCAAGGGCAATAGAAAAACTGACCAGCTTCTAGTAGCTTATGCAACAGGAAGGGAAGGAAAAGCAATTTCCAAACAGACAATCTCCAAGTGGATAGGAAATTGCATACGATTCTGTTACTCCTACCATGGAAAGCAAATTCCACAGAACATAAGGCCTCATTCTACAAGGGCTACAGCCACTACCACAGCTTTCTTACGAGGAGTGGCTACCAAGGACATTGAGGCTGCTACTTGGACCTCTGTGCATACATTTGCCAAGCATTATAACTTACCTCTATACTCTAGATCCCAAGCAGGGTTTGCCACTGCTGTTTTGCAAGGGATCCTAACTACACCATAATTCTTCTTCCTCCTCCCCTAGTTTGGCTATGGTATTCTACCCATTTAGGACTGCAGATGCATCCTTGAAGGACATAGTACAGTTTTGTACCTACCATAAATGTAGATGTCCGAACAGGATAGCATCTGCAGTCAGGATTACCCACCCTCCTTCCCCTCTGTGGTACTCCTAGGGTATTTGCCCACCTAATAGCTAGCTGGGGGGGGATCTCTTATGGTGTATTTGTTTGTATATATGTACATACATGCTTATTTTTTGTGTTTGCCTTCTACTTTTTGGAAACATTGGCATTTACCCAAAAATTTAGCCATCCAAGAGGGCAACTGGCATCTGGGGCAAGAAACACTGAGGAAAATGGCGTCGGCTGATGCCTTTATACCCGAAGACCAGCAGAGATGACGTCGGGTGAAGTGCGACACCAGCCGAGGCCAGACCCAGACTTTGGAATCCGGCCGACCGAAGGGCTGCCTGATGACAGGACAACCCATTTGTAAGGACTGCAGATGCTATCCTGTTCGGACATCTACATTTATGGTAGGTACAAAACTGTACTTTATCCGACTTTGTCCGCTGTGGAGCAGGAGGACTAGTCGGGCCAAAGCATTGGGATAGACTCCCAAGGTTGTCGGAGCCATCTTTGCCTTTCGATGGTTCAGTTAGGTAGCTCATGTCTGACTACCTCCTTGAGGCAGGAGTCCACTGGGTACAGCGGTCGGTGCCAGGGGCCAAGGCTGCTATGAGATCAGCTGCTGTTTCTTCTGGGCCCTCTGCCTTTGAGGTTGTGGAGATGGCCTTCTCATTACCTTGAGAACGGATATCCTTGCCTTCCTTGGATCTTATCCTCCCTCCACTGAGTCTGAGCACTGATACCATCATGCTTACTCCACCGGGACAGCCACCCCATTCTGGCCTTCAGCCAGTCCTTGTACAGGGCTCCCAACCTTTTTCGGATACCTCACCAGACCATTCCACTGATGAGATCCCTAGGGAGCACATGTACAAAAGGAGGCACTTCGATTCCTCCCAGAAATATTTCACATAAGATACTGACTTTAATGAAGAGGAAGGGTCCCCCAGGTTAGTACCCGATTAGGTCTCCTTTGGAAAGATACTAGAACTCCTTAAACAGAGAGGTGAGTAGTCTTTTGGTACCCCTTCCCAGGAGAAGTCAGTTTTTTGGAGACTTTCAGGGCTGGCCGGGCTACGTCTTTGGTGGTTTCTCTAGCTGATGAGTTAACTGACCTTATTTCATGCTGAGCATGGAAGGAACCTGATATAACAGAAGCTATCTCTAAGAGACCTGACTAGTTTCCAGCCCCCTCCCCCAAATATGGGGCCCACTGGAGCAAGGGAGACCCTATAGATGTAATATTGGTGATAGCAGCCACCAGGAGAGCGCTTGGTGACAGCAGCCACCAGAAGAGCACTTGTAGAACAGAGCTCATCTGTACGCCCTCTTAATAAAGAGTCAAGGGCAGTGGATGTGTTTGGAAAGCACGTTTATGCCTCAGTGGCATTTGCCCTTCAGTCAATGAATTGTGTGACTCAATTCATCAGGCTACAAAGGGATTTGATCAAGGAGCTTTCTAAATCTGTTTTGGGCTCCCTGTCTGTGGAGGACTAACTCTAGGACTGCGGGTTCAGGCATAATGGTCAGGAGGCATGCCTGGATGCACTCTCTCCATGCTAAGGGTAAAGCCTTGCAGGAATTTTAATATATTTTTGTTTCTCCTATTCCTAAATTTCAGAGGAATTATCCCTCCAAATTTGCTTTTGGTCATAGACAGTCTTGGCCTCTGCCTAATGGAAAAATTATTCTAGACACGTGCCTCGTACTAAGTCTATGCAAACCCCTACTTCCCAGAAACCTGCTTTTCAGGATAAGTTGGGGTCCAGTTGACACTTTGTTTCCCCTTTCCCTTGGCCAAGTTCCCTTATCTGTCGATCTTTCCTTGTCTCTTCCAGATTGGTTAAGGATCACAACAGACTCGTGGGTTCTGTCCATTATCCATCAGAGATATTTCATGGTTTGGGAAATCCCTTTCTCCCTTTTTGAGCATCCCTCTACCTCCTCAGGAACAACTTCCTCTTTTCCCAGAGGTGCTCCATTCTCTTTTGGTCTAGGACACCATTCAAGCTGTGCTTTCTGCCCATTTGGGGAGTGGGTTTATTCCAGAATGTTTTTTTTTTTTGGTTCACAGAAAAGAGGGCACTTGGAGACCAATTTTGGATCTTTTCCAGCTTAATACCTTTCTCAAAATTATTTCCTTTTCTCTTCAGACATTATTTCCTCTTTTTCTACCCAGGCCTTTCTGGTCTCTCTGGATCTCAAGGATGCCTACCTTTGTATCCCCATACATCCCCTTTTCAGAGAATTTTCATATTTCTGTTTCTTCCTTGCATTTTTAGTTTTCACAGGTTAGTACTAGGTTAACTGCCCTTGTGGGCTATTTTAAGCCTAGTCAATTACCCCATGTGCGAATCAAACCCTGCACTTTGTGTTTGTAAGGTAAACACTTTTAACCGTTATGCCAATCTCCCTTTGCTCTTTGGTCTCTCTATTGCCCCAAGGGTGTTCACTAAATACCTTGTTCCTGTCATTGTCTTTTGCAGGATGAGAGGAGTTCAGCTGTTTTCCTACTTAGACGACCTGCTCATTCAGTCTTCTTCCCCTGATGCTCTGTTTTGGGATCTCCAGTTTACTATTTCCCTGATGTTCTTTGTGTTTCACTGTTGCAGTCATTACATTTGGGTTATCTGCTTTCAGTAGCCCTCAGTCGGCCTGATTAACAAAGTCTTGGGTCCTGTGTCAGTTGCTATCTCTTCTTCCATGATGTCTGGGGTATAAAACATGCAGCCGACACCATTACATCAGTTTTTCTTGCCGTGCGGTGCCCAAAATAGAAGCAGTTCGCAAGTGCCGGTTGGCCGACTCATGAAATTTTCGTTTTTGCGTTTCAGAACCGAAGTCTTCTAACTAAAGCTAAGTACCCCGTTGGGGAAACTTTTTCTTGCTCCTTATCGATGTTAGCAAAAGTTAATAATTGCATTTCTTGTGGAAAGCAAATACCTCATAAAGATTTTAATTTGTACTGTATTCCTTGCCTAGGCCCTGATCACAACGTTTCTGATTGTCGTTTTTTTGCTAGATTTAACCAACGCATTATTAAGCGTCGGTATGATTTGCGTTTCAGAACCGAAGTTTTCCAACTAAAGCTAAGTACCCCGTTGGGGAAACTTTTTCTTGCTCCTTATCGATGTTAGTAAAAGTTAATAATTGCATTTCTTGTGGAAAGCAAATACCTCATAAAGATTTTCATTCGTACTGTATTCCTTGCCTAGGCCCTGAATATGACGTACCTTGCTGTCGGTTTTGTGCTTTATTTAATCAGTGCATTGTCCGTCGTTGGTATATTTTTGCCTCTAACCAAAATAAGGAGATGTGAACTGAGTGAACAACACGTTACCAAAAACACAACCAAAGTTCACTCTGGAAGCTCCAAATGAGGGCTAAAGAACCACAGATATAAATCCCTTGATATAAATCCACAGATGCGAATCCAAGGTTAGTTGAAATAACCAAAAATGATTCCAAAATGCGAAATGACTCTTTAATAACGCTTGAAAAATCCAAACAAGTACGTTTTCGAACACCTTCTTCAGCAAAAGACAATTACAACTTGCTAAAAATGCTTGCACTTTATATACAAGGGAACTGATTGTTAAATTGATTAATTAAATAATTTAATTGCATTTCATTATGCCCTGATAAAAGTTTTAAACACAAAATATTCACTTGAAAGTTTTTACTTGATAGTAATAAAACCAAATAAATAACAAATGTTAAAAACAATCATTGTATTCATGGGAATGTTTAAATATATTTGTATAAAAGTTGTTTTAAAACATTTTAAAAGAAATTCCTTATACTTGTATGTAATGAAAAGTTACTATGTTAATGTGTAGTGTATATCACCATCTAGTGACTAAAAATAATATTGTAGATTATAACTTGGCAGCTCTAAGCTTTAAAACTGGAATGATGGAAAGCATATCATTCATACCAGGTCGTTTGGTAGCATCCAGTGTTATCTGCCAAAATAATTCTCTGTACTCAAGTTTGGTTTCCCACATGCCACCCCTGATTTCTTTTGGTACTACCTCTAAAACAAAAAATTTGAAAACTGCATTTTTACAGTACTGGGAATGACGAAATAAAGCATTATGTTCATTACTTTTTTTAATTTCATAGTAATGTTCATATATTCTGGATCTAAGCTTCCTTTCTGTTTTCCCTATATAAAATGAATCACAGGAGTGGCATGTGGCTATGTACTCTACTCCCTGGGTATTGCAATTAGAAAATTTGGAACTGGAAATTGTCCTATTTCTGCTGGAAATGGAAATAGTAGTGCCTGTTTGAATGTATTGGCATTGGGAGCAGGATCCGCACCTGAATGTACCAACTCTGTGTGTTTGACCATTCATATTTATAGTACCCCCTATTTCAAAAATATTTTTGAGGTTCATGTCCTTCCTATATATGAATTGGAGGTGTTGATTTTTGATATATTCTAGATCAGTGATATTCCTAAACCTATCCCATTCCTGTTTAATTTTGGTTTTTAGTACCTTTGCATCACCAGTATAATTCATAACATAGGCCTTTGTAAAATTGTTGCTGTTTGTATTAGTTCCATGGGAATTTTCTTCTGGTTCACTTTGGTTACATAATGGTTTGGAAACATCTTGTCCCAAAATTGGAGCGAATCTCCCCTTCCTTCCTTCTAATACAATCTGGTATATTTCTTCTATAAGGTAGTCTGGATATCCTCTATCTCTGAACATATTCATAACGTATTCACTATCCCTAATAAAATCTGGATCTTCAGAGGTCATCCTGATGGTCCTAATGATTTGCCCCTTGAAAATATTCCTATTTGTATTCTGAGAATGTTATATTTATAACTTTGGACATTATTGATTTATTTGAATCAATTCCACACGATATTGGTCTCCAGTGGCTTGAGGAAAGTATGGCCCAAAAATGGTAATTTTTCAACAGACATATTTAGAACATGTCTCTTGCTGATGGAGGTGGTTCTCAAGAATAATTTTATGTTCTTCCAAGGTGAATTTTTCTAGCAAGAAAGGGGTGTTGCCATGGGGGCAAAATGTTCACCAACCTACGCAAATATTATACTTTCCTGGTGGGAGACATTATATATTAACAATTGTCAATTTATTAAATGTTGGAGCTTCTATAAACGCTTTCTTGACGATATTGTCATTTTTTGGACTGACACTGTGGAAAAGTTTTTTTAATTTTTGGATTACATCAAAAGCACAACCACGTTTTTAGATTTTACCTGTACTATAGATTTTGAGGAGTGTGTCTACTTGGATGTTTTAATAAGCAAATGTAATGATCATTTTACCTCCAAAATATATAGGAAGCCAACATTTTCCAATTCTTATCTTCATTTTTCTAGTGGACAGCCTTTTGGTCAAAAAAGGAATATTTTCAAGGGGCAAATCATTAGGACCAGCAGGATGACCTCTGAAGATCCAGATTTTATTAGGGATAGTGAATACGTTATGAATATGTTCAGAGATAGAGGATATCCAGACTACCTTATAGAAGAAATATACCAGATTGTATTAGAAGGAAGGAAGGGGAGATTCGCTCCAATTTTGGGACAAGATGTTTCCAAACCATTATGTAACCAAAGTGAACCAGAAGAAAATTCCCATGGAACTAATACCAACAGCAACAATTTTACAAAGGCCTACGTTATGGATTATACTGGTGATGCAAAGGTACTAAAAACCAAAATTAAACAGGAATGGGATAGGTTTAGGAATATCACTGATCTAGAATATATCAAAAATCAACACCTCCAATTCATATATAGGAAGGACATGAACCTCAAAAATATTTTTGAAATGGGGGTACTATAAATATGAATGGTCAAACACACAGAGTTGGTACATTCAGGTGCGGATCCTGCTCCCAATGCCAATACATTCAAACAGGCACTACTATTTCCATTTCCAGCAGAAATAGGACAATTTCCAGTTCCAAATTTGCTAATTGCAATACCCAGGGAGTAGTGTACATAGCCACATGCCACTCCTGTGATTCATTTTATATAGGGAAAACAGAAAGGAAGCTTAGATCCAGAATATATGAACATTACTATGAAATTAAAAAAAGTAATGAACATAATGCTTTATTTCATTCCCAGTACTGTAAAATGCAGTTTTCAATTTTTTGTTTTAGAGGTAGTACCAAAAGAAATCAGGTGGCATGTGGGAAACCAAACTTGAGTACAGAGAATTATTTTGGCAGATAACACTGGATGCTACCAAACGACCTGGTATGAATGATATGCTTTCCATCATTCCAGTTTTAAAGCTTAGAGCTGCCAAGTTATAATCTACAATATTATTTTTAGCCACTAGATGGTGATATACACTACACATTAACATAGTAACTTTTCATTACATACAAGTATAAGGAATTTCTTTTAAAATGTTTTAAAACAACTTTTATACAAATATATTTAAACATTCCCATGAATACAATGATTGTTTTTAACATTTGTTATTTATTTGGTTTTATTACTATCAAGTAAAAACTTTCAAGTGAATATTTTGTTTAAAACTTTTATCAGGGCATAATGAAATGCAATTAAATTATTTAATTAATCAATTTAACAATCAGTTCCCTTGTATATAAAGTGCAAGCATTTTTAGCAAGTTGTAATTGTCTTTTGCTGAAGAAGGTGTTCGAAAACGTACTTGTTTGGATTAAGTCATTTCGCATTTTGGAATCATTTTTGGTTATTTCAACTAACCTTGGATTCGCATCTGTGGATTTATATCAAGGGATTTATATCTGTGGTTCTTTAGCCCTCATTTGGAGCTTCCAGAGTGAACTTTGGTTATATTTTTGCCTCTAAATATTTCAGTTCTCTGTTTAATTATCCAGAAATGTCGTCGGTTAGCCATCCGACTACCAGATTTTGAAAAAAACTCAAAGATAAAGACAGAGACAGGCTGGCGAGGTCCAAAACTGCTGACAACGCTTCTAAGCCAATTGCCAGTTCGCTGGTACTCAGTGAGGCGCTTTCACAGCCCCCGATACCCGCTACTTCTGATTCGCAGGCCTCTGCTGAGACCCATTCGGAGTATGCCACGAGATGCTTAAACTATGGAACCCGCGGATGTCTCCTACCTTGGATGGGTCCAGAGTCCCTGTGCAGGCACCGGCTTCTGAGAGTGTATTCAGGCCTACGGACTTTCATATTAAACCAACACCTTCTTCATTTAGGCCTAAATCTCGAACCATGCCTACAAAACGTACGCCCAGGCTGCATTCTCAGGCCTCTATGCCTAAAACACAAATGATAAGAATGGCTGAAGATCTTATAACTCTAATCAGGGGAAGCCAGCCTCCCCCTTCTAAGAGACCTAGGACTGAAGTTGTTTATGAATCTTCTGACCAGCATTCTGATTTTTCTGATGATCTGGATTTGCTCTTTTCTACTTATGAGGATTCTAATATAGAGGATTCTGTTCCCTCTGCTTCCCCTCCAGAGGGTTTTTCTTTTGGTGAAACCTTACATACTCTAAGGGAGCATTTCCACTGGGAAAGCCAGAATTTTTATGATTCAAAAAGGAGGCTTAGGGATTTCTTACTTCTGCCTCAGCATAGGCCTTTAGCTATTACTCCTGTATACTAGACATTGTTGATGCTTTTTTGGAATCTAGTTTGGCACCTGATACTTTGCCTCCTGCTTCCTTTTTTAAAAATCCTATTGCGGATCCAGAGACTATTTCACAGGGACCCAAGGGCATGAAGGCTTCTACTGCTAAAAATCCTACCCCTTCTGATAGAGACTCCAAGGCGCTGGATAGATGGGGTAAGAAGGTTTACACTCCTGCAACCTTGGCCATTAGGGCTTTAAACTGCCAGTTTCATATGTTAAAGTATCAGCAACATGTTATTGGATTGCTTAAAGAGAAAATTATGTTGATTC
Source organism: Protopterus annectens (assembly GCF_019279795.1). Lineage (NCBI taxonomy): Eukaryota > Metazoa > Chordata > Ceratodontiformes > Protopteridae > Protopterus > Protopterus annectens. Next base: position 318,537,368 of record NC_056735.1, read on the forward strand.
CTGACTGTGCGGAAAATAAAGAATTACAGGATTTAATACATTCTGCTGAACAGGTTGGAAAACATACTTTGCAGTGTGGATTTGATTAATTAGAGGCCTCTTGCAGGGCTGCTGTTACTGGGTCTGTGCTCAGAAGGCATGCTTGGCTTAAGGAGCAATCTTTGCCTGATCATGTTAAAGCTAAATTGTTGGATGCTCCCTTAAATCAGAGCCACCTGTTTGGCAACAAGGCTGAGGAAGTTCTTAAAAAGATGGAAGATAAAGCTAAATCTATGCAAACTGTTAAATATTTCTTACAAGTTCAGCCTTTTAGATTTAGTAGGCATTGGCCCTCTAAGAATTGGTCCTTTCCAGCCCCTTCCAGGTCTTCTCAAGCCAAACCCAGGTACAGCAGAGACCCCAGGTTTCAGTCCCAGGGGACACACAAGACTAAGCAGTGGGGGGTTTCCGCACCCAAATCAGGGAGTAGTAAGACTCCCCCCTATGGAAAACTGTCTTAATGACTTGCTTTTAAAACTTCCAAGCATTTCCCATCTGAATGCTCCTTTAGGCAGAAAGATTGGTCTGCAGGCCAAAAACCTGTGAACGCATTACCCAGGACAAATGGGTTTTAAATATAGTGTCCCAAGGATGTAGATTTCACTTCCACACCTTACCAGCACCAAGCTGGTGGCCAGATCTACCCCCAAATCAGTGGGCAGAGGCCCGAAATCAAGTACTCTCTCTCTTAAACATAAAAGGCAATACATGGCGTCCTATCCTGGACCTTTCTACTCTAAATACCTTTCTGGTGATTCCAAAATTCAAGATGCTGACTCTTCACCAGCCGCTTCCTATGCTAGGCAAAGATGCATGGTTGGCAACACTAGACTTAAAGGAAGCATACCTGCACATTGCTATCAGGGAGTCTTGCAGAAGATACCTACGCTTCAAAGCAGGCGACATGCACTATCAGTTCTCTGCACTGCCCTTTGGCTTATGTACTGCGCCCAGGGTATTCACAAAGTGCCTAGCTCCAGTCATTGCATTCTGCAGGCAAAGAAATATTAAAATATATCCATACCTGGACGGTTGTCTATATGGCCTTTGTTTAAAGGGTATTGACTTGTCTGGGGTACACCATAAACGAAACAAAATCATATCTGGTACCCTGTCATCAAATTATATTCCTGGGAGCAAGCTTGAATACAACTTCCCAGATGGCTTTCCTCACACCAGAGAAACGGACTCATTTGACAACCTGCTTCAAACAAGTGGCCACAAAACCCCAGTTATCTGCAAGGTAAATATTGCAGGCCTTGGGGTTCATTGCCTCCTGCATTCTTCTAATTCCATATGCAATGCTGCATATGGGGAAACTGCAGTGGTATCTCAAAAGCCTATGGTGTCGACATTCACAGGATCTAGAAGCTGTAATTCCTATCATACCTTGTCTACGCCTAGAGTTCCCTTGGTGGGCAGAAGCCTGCCATCAAAACAAGGGACTATGATTCACACTACCCCCTGCTGCCCAAACCTTAACAACAGATGCATCAGACTATGCATGGGGGACTCACCTGGCAGGGAAGTGCATTCAGGGCAAATGGAACCGAAGTCAAATGCACCTACACATAAATCAAAAGGAAATGTTAGCTGTATAGAATGCTCTGACAGCCTTCAAGGACCACATTCTTCCAGGACAACTAATGGTAAAGATGAACAACACCACAGTAATGTGGTACATAAACAAGCAGGGGAGTACACATTCTTACTCCCTCTGCAGACTAGCCATGGCATTGTGGAACACATCCTTGAGCTACCAAGTGAATCTACAAGCTCAGTTCCTGCCAGGAAAACTAAGTACACTGGCAGATGGACTAAGCAGAAACTTCATGGACCCACACGAGTGGAAACTGGAACCAAGGATTTTCAACATGTTGACAAGCAAATGGGGGAGCCCAGATATAGACCTGTTTGCCTCCCCCCAGAACCATCAATTGGACAAATTTTGCACAAGGATTCCCCACAAACTAGCTTGGAAAGTGGATGCTCTATCCTTCAGCTGGAAAAACCTATCAGTTTATGGCTTTCCTCCCCTGCCTCTGCTCTCCAAGGTTCTACTAAAGATAAAGCAGGACAAGCCAAGGATGATTTTAATTGCACCAGACTGGCTACGCCAACACTGTTACTCCCTCCTGCACAGTGTCACGCTTGGCCCCATGGCACCTGCCTCAGACTTCTTCTCTGTTGTCTCAGCAGGAGAATCAGACTCTGCACCTTCAGCTGCAGACACTGAACCTAGCAGCCTGGTTAATCACCTAATCTCTCCTTTACCACCCTTAGCAAATCAGTGATGGACATCATTTTAGAGGCTAGGAGGCCTAGTACTAGAAAATCTTATGCTGCAAAATGGAAAAGATTTTGTACCTGGAACCAGTCTCAAGGAATGAGCATAGCAGTGCCCAGTTTACCTCAGATTCTGCAATATTTGACTGAGATGCTTCATAAGGGCTTGTCCTTTTCCTCCATCAAAATTCATGCCTCAGCCATTTCAGCTCATTATAGCACAGAGCCTCCCCTCTTCTCTCACCCACTGCTCAAGCAGTTCCGTAGAGAGGCCAAAAATTTATGGCCACCGAGGAGAGCTCCAACTCCAGCCTGGGACCTTAACTTTGTCTTGGAGAAACTCACTCTTCCTCCTTTCGAGCCAGCTGCTACTGCAGATTTAAAGTTCCTTTCCTGGAAAACAGCTTTCCTTTTAGCAATCACTTCTGCAAGAAGTGTATCCGAGTTACAGGCCCTTATGGCAGTGGAGCCTTTCATCATCTTTCATGCGGACAGGGTGTCCCTCAGAACCAATCCCTCCTTCATGTCCAAGGTGGTATCCAGTGTGGCTCTTAATCAGTCCATTCATTTGCCTACCTTCTTTCCTAACCCACAGAACAAAGGGGAACGGATAGTGCACTCCTTAGATGTGCACAGACAACTTAGATTCTACTTGGACAGGACTAAACCTCAAAGGAAACCTGATCTACTGCTGGTGGCATTTGCTGCAGGGACAGAGGGGAAAGATATTTCCAAGCAAACCATTTCAAAATGGATAGGCTACTGCATTCATTTCTGCTATAAGCACCATGGAAAACCTATCCCACAGGGCATCAGACCCCATTCAACCAGGGCTGCATCTACCTCTACAGCCTTTCTCAGGGGTGTCCCTACAAGGGACATTGTAGAAGTGGCTACCTGGAGTTCTGTACATACTTTAACCAAGCATTATCATTTGCCAATTTTCTCTAAATCCAGAGCTGGTTTTGCCACTGCAGTCTTGCAGAGCCTTATAGCTGGTCCTAATGCTAACTAAATTCCTCCTCCCATCCTTAGCTTTGGGGATCTACCCAAATGTGATGACTGCAACAGTGAAACACGAAGAACATAGTACAGGTTTGTACACTTACCATAAATGTAGATGTTCGAGTGTATTCACTGTTGCAGTCCTGGTTACCCTCCCTCCAGCCCCCTTTCTTCTTTTGGCTATACCTCTACTCTCACTTACTATGCTCAGAAAGCTTTTTGGTGTATTTGCTTTTTTGTTGGAGGTATATCCTTGTATTATAGATTTAATTGCTTCCCATTACGGGGGCACCTGACATCTGGGGCAAGAAAAACTGATGTAATGGCGTTGGCTGTATGTTTTATACCCCTGACGACCTGACGTCATGGAAGAAGGGACAACAACCGATGCAGGACCCAAGACTTTGTTAATCAGGCCGACTGAGGGCTACTGCAAGCAGATAACCCAAATGTAATGACTGCAGCAGTGAATACATTTGAACATCTACATTTATGATAAATGTACACAACTACTTTACAGAGACCTGGGTTCATCATAAATTTCCAGAAATCAACTCCTTTCTCAGGATCATATTTTCCTCATTTGCAGGCTTCTGACCATCCATGTTTGGCATATCTGCCTGCTCCCAAGGCCCTCTCTCTCACTGCCTTTTTCCCACTCTCTTCTTTCTGTAGCTTTAGTCACAGCAAGGGAATTTCTCAAGTTCCTCTGGTTTATGGCTTCCACTATTCCCATGTTCCCCTCTGGCCAGGTTCCACATGAGAAAGCTTCAGTGGTATTTGAAGTTTGTGTGGTTCCAGCATTGCCACCCCTATACTTCCCAGTATCCTTCCTTCCCTATCTTAAGCTTGAGCTTTGGTGATGGATTCTTCAACTTTCTCTCAACCCTGGGCTTCCTTTCCAAGCTCCAGTCCCACTCGTTCTTTTCATGCTCCTCAAACATGGTTGGGGCTGTCTCCTTCAGCTGTCTCAAGATTTAGGGTCTCCAGCCTCCTCATCAGAGGTCAGACCACATCGGTATAAAGGAGATTAGGGCTCTGTTTCTAGTTCTTCAGGCTTTTCATCCCTTCTTTCATCCTGGGTGTAGATGAGAGTGTAGGACAGAATGTACTGTGCCTTTAAGAAGCATGTCGAAGGCTGTGTGTGCACGTATATGTACCAGGCACGTGCTATTCCTTGTGCTATTTTGAGAGTGCAGCCAGAGAATGAATATGTATGATTGCAGTAGTTTGTATACAAGTTACTTAAGTTAACATTGGTAAACTTCTCTTGTGAAGTGTGTGTATAAAATAAAGCTGCTTGAATAGAACCCACAATGACTCTTCTGTTTTGTCCAAAGTAGGAGAGCAACATTGTGTCAGAACTGGGATCGCAGAGAATAATATTCGGAGTCATGATATGCAGAGTGGACAGTGAGGGTAAACTAAGAGAAACTATCACGAAAAAGACCTGAAAAGAATCAAAGGCAATGAGAATTTGTGCAAACTGCTTATTTTATGTAAAAAAAAAAAAAAAAAAAAAAAAATGGAGCATGACATGGCCACAAACCGCATTATTAAACAAGCAGGAGGCACAAGAAGTTTATTAACAAATGGAAATGTTCAAAATAAAGATTATTGACGAAACAATTTACAGAAAAGCAAAACAAGTGTATTTGAGGCAAAACTAGTGTGTTTAAGGCAAAACCGGCATGTTTAGGCTAAAATGAGCACAAGAAAAGTACAATGGGTATGAAAGGAGATTAAACGAGTGAAACAAATGTAATAAGGTTAAAAAAGGGCACCTTCCTCCATACTTGCCTTTACTGTACTGATTGTTTTTTTCACTGCCCTGCTGCCTTCTTTCCTTGGGTCTCTCCTTACTTCTACCATAAAAAAACTTTTTTTCACTGCCCTGCTGCCTTCTTTCCTTGGGTCTCTCCTTACTTCTACCATAAAAAAACTCCTGCAGAAGCTAAAACCATGCACCAATGCCCCTGATAACATACTTCCTCAGCATAGCTGCCAAAGCCATTGCCCTCCCAATTAGTATCCTAATTAACCGCTCTGTCCAAGAAGGTCTTGTTCCACAACTCTGGAAAAAGGCTTTTTATCATTCCCCTACACAAAGGAGGCAACAATACTAATATTACCAACTTCCGGCCCATCGCCATCCTCTTTCCCCATTTCAAAAATCCTAGAAAAATGTATCCATCTTCAACTCCTTCTTTATCTATTAGACAACAACCTATTAACTCCTACCCAACACGGATTCAGACCCAATCATAGCACTATGACTGTCCTCCTATCCTTCGTTGAAACTGTGAATAGAACTAGAGATTCTGGCTTCACTGTATCTACCATCCTACTTTATCTTTCTAAGGCCTTTGACACTATCTCTCATAACCTACTCCTTACTAAACTATCTAACCTAAATCTATCACTTTCATCTTTCAATTGGTTCACCAGCTATCTCTCCAACAGGCAACAAGATGTCAAGTGGAAAAAAGCCACCTCCTCCTTCCTCAACACCCCCACAGGTATCCCACAGGGTTCTATATTGGGCCCCCTCCTCTTCAATATATTCATCAATGATTTTTTCTGCTCAATCCCTTATGCTAACATTATTCAATATGCAGATGATTCTACAATTATCTGTGCTGCCTCATCCATCCCGACTCTTAAAGCTGACTCAAGATGCCTTTTCTACCACAGAACAGTGGATGAAAGACAGCCATCTAGCACTCAATGCAGCTAAAACAAAACTTATGATATTTACCCCCTCTAAAACCAATACATTTGATAGAAAACTATTCTCCATCAGCAGCCAAAATAATACAGGTCTTGAACTGGTATCTGAAACCAAGCTACTAGGAGTCCAAATTGATGACTAGCTTAAATTTGATTCCCATCTACTGTTAAACATAAAAAAAAACACCAGAAACTTGGCATGCTCTACCGACAATGGATACCTCACTTCAGCTAATAAGCTCACTCTCTCTACTACATTTCTCTTACCCTCCCTTCTTTATGGTGCCCCTCTTTTAACAATCCTACAATCATCTCTCAAAACAAAACTGTCCTCTTGTTATAATAAAATAGCCAGATTCGCCACTAGCAACAAATCATCAACCCATCACTGTGCACCTCTCCACAAACTAAACTGGCTAGAGCTTCCCAACTACCTCTCCTATACTCAGCTCACCTATGCACACAAACTTATTTTCCAGCCATCCCTCTGTCCCTCCCTCTCCACTACCTTTAAAATGCCCCACACACAAAGACTACTCAGATCTACCAATCAAAACCTAAGAAGTTTATAGACCTCTTCGCCCCCCAGGACAAAACCTACTGTCCTTTTTTCCTAGCACGCCTATGGAACTCCCTCCCTCCATTCGTACTATCACTAGCCTCCCATCCTTTAAAAAAATCACTCCACTCACATCTAACATCCACATGGGAATGCTCCTGCTCCCACCCCTTATAACCTATTCCCCACTTCCTGTAGTCTTCCATCTCTTAAATTCCAGATAGCAAATTCATATTTGCATATAGTAAACAACTTCTTATTTGCATCTAGCAAACTCTAAGCCTACTGCATCTAACTACTTATTTTTAATCCTACTAGAGCAATGTTCTCATTTTTATTTTTGATTGTAACCTCAGTATTTTTTGTTCTATCTTATAACCAGAAATTGTTAAAATGTAAATCACTGTAATCTTTGTGTAATCTTTGTTTGGAGCTTTTCTCCCCAGGACTCCATTGAAAGCAGGTTATTTTGGCCCAATGGACTATCCTGGTTAACCAACTGCAAATAAAATAAAATAAATAAATAAATAAAGCATAAATAAAGCAAGGGAACTGCATGTTTATTGGCAAAGTGCTGTGTTTTGGTATAACTACGACTCTGTATTGTATTTAGGGCATAACTAAAGTTATTCAAAGTATCTCAGTGTATAAAAGGGCTTACAGTATGTGCTTATTACTGTGCATGTGTTCCAAAGAGTTTGTGTGCAAAGTGCAACTGTTCTGTGAAGTACAGTCAAAGTGTAGCCATTTCGAAAAGTTTCCTGTGCTGCATGTCTGTTCGCAAAGTGCTGCCATTACAGTGCATTTCTTGCACTGTAAGGAGTTGCCCAGCAAGTTACCTCCATTTTCTGGGAAATTTCAGTGTACTGTGCACAGTTTATTTGCAAAGTGCAGTTACTTCGAAATGTTATTGACTCTGAGCTTCTCTTGCCCAGTTCATTTACATCATGCAGTTACTTGAATGCTTCTTAAAATGGTGATAAATTAGTTTTGCAATACAGTAATTTCAACACTATTACAGTGCCCTAGAGACTTATTTTGTAAAGTTCAGTTATACAGAGGCTTGTTGTGCTATTGGGTAAAGTTACAAATACTGGCATAAATTTCTGGCATATGTGTATGTGTTTGTGTTTATTTGTAAAACCCTTCACTGCTGTGTTAATATGGCAGACGGATTTCAAAAGCCCTTATCTCTTGTATTTGATCAGAATATTGTAGAGAATTGGAGAATATTTGAGCAAGAGTACGATATTTGTATACAAGTGGCTTATTCAGATAAAGATGCATGCACCAGGGCATTCACTTTGCTAAACTTAGCTGGGTCAGAGTCCATAGAAAGAGCATTTATTTGTGTATGCACCAGCAGTATGAAGGAGAATATGAAAACCGTCATATTGTTGTACAGACTGAATCAAGGGAAGACCCCAAGTGTTTGAAGTACAAGTTCAGAGAAATATGTAACCTCCCCCCTAAACAATTACATTAGAGAGGTATTTGTTTTACATGAGAGATCAGAAACCAGGGGAAACTTCTGCAGCTTATATAACTGACCTGAGAAACCAGGCTAAAACGTATTGGTTTGGTGACATAGAAGATGAGTTAATAAAGGACAGGCTCGTGTGTGGCATTAATAATGCTGCTGCAAGAAAGATCTTGCTTTGTGACTGGGACTTAATGTTGAGTAAAGAGATAGATTTGTCAAATCCATGAAGTGACAGAAAAACACACAAGTATGCTTGCAAGTGACAAAAGCATAGTTGCAGCAGGCTCCAGAACAAATGTAGATAGCATGCAACACGTGGCAAACAGAAGCAGGCCTAAGCACATGGCAGCCACAGCCCTTGCTGGCTCACCAGAGAAACCATGTAGTTTTCCAGCAAGTTTTAAGGCTAGTTCAGTTAAAGAAACATGTTCCTTAGTGCAGTGCAAGCGTGAATCAACAAAACCCAAGTCTAGCACTGCACTGCAGTGCAGTGCAAGCGTGAATCAACAAAACCCAAGTCTAGCTTTATTGTTAACTGTTGCAATTGTGGTGTAAATCATGAGTCTAAAAGAGAGAAATGCTTAGCATTCAGCAATGTCACAAGTGTAAAAAATGGAAAAATTTCCAGAAGTTTTACCAGTCAGGTAAACCTCACTCAAATTGTAAAGAAAGGTCCCACAAAAAAGCAAGTTGATCAAGTAAGGCCACATCAGTCAACTTTCTATGTAGATAGCATATCAGTAGTTGGTGAAAGAGTTGATGCAGTAAATTTATTAGCAAAGAGTGAAGTGTTTTGTACTGTCCGCATCAATGGTAAATCCACAAAGCTTAAAGAAGACACTGGTTCAAAGTGTAATGTTATATCAGCAGACACATTTGCTAAAGTGAGAACTAATGAACAACTCAGTGTGGCCAGTAGTGGGAAGCTAGTTGCTTATGGAGGTGAAGAAATCCAAACTAAATACTCAGAATACTCAATGATGCTTTCATGTTATTTGGCCAAGAACTGTTGCAACTTGTTATTCTATGTAGTCCGAAGACCTTGGGTCTCAAGGATATTTTAAGAATGAATCTGCTTTCTTTTACCAACGAAATTCATCCCATAAGTGCATCTCCTAGTTCCAATTTTTTTGAAACCATTTTCTCAGAGTATGCTGATGTTTTCAGTGACAGGTTGGGCAAACTTCCAGTTGTGTATTCTATGAAGTTAGATTTAGAGGTCTCTCAGTGGTCAAACCAGGAAGAAGAGTTCCAATAGCTTTATAGGATAAAGTTAAGGCTCAGCTGGTTAAAATGGTGCAGCAAGGTGTAATTTTCCAGTTACAGAACCAACTGAATGGGTGTCTTCTATGCTAGCAGCTCACAAAAAAGGCTCAGACAAAATTAGAATATGTATTGACACAAGAGTTTTGAACAAAGCATTGAAGAGACCATATGCGCACAGTCAGAGGTTGCAGCTCTAATACTGAATGCCACTGTTTTTTCTGTCTTGGATGCAAAAAGTTAATTTTGGCAAATGATGCTTGATAGCAAATTCATATTGCTGACAACTTTTGGTACTCAGTTTGGCCAATACAGATTCTTAAGGATGCCATTTTGAATAAATTCTGCAAGTGACGTCTTCCAGCGTGCAGTGGAGCAAATTATTTTGGGTTATCCTTGTGCTATAATAGTAGATAATGTATTGGTTTGAGGCAATGGTGAAAGCAGAGCATGACAGAAACATAAAGAAAGTTCTAGACAGAGTATGTGAAGTAAACTTGAAGCTCAATCCTCTGAAGTGCAAATTCAAACTTCCAGAAGTTACATATGTAGGTCATTTATTTACCAGTACTGGCTTGAGATCAGACCTGACCAAGCAAACAGCTGTTCTTGAGATGTCAGCACTAGAGAATGTTCAAGCTCTTTTCCTAGGCATGGTCAATTATTTAGGCAAGTTTATACCAGACTTTAGTGAGTTGACAGCACCTTTAAGAGAGCTGACAACACAAAAAATGTTGCATTGTCATGGTTAGAACAGCACCAGAAGGCATTTGAAGACCTTAAGCAGAAAATTGCCACCTCACCTACATAATGATACTATGATGTGAGCAAACCACTCACTCTTTCCTGTGATGGTTCAAAATTTGGTTCTGGCGCAGTTGTACTTGAAGAGGGCAGACCAGTATCCTATGCATCTAGAACACTTATCCAAATTGAGATGCATTATGCTCAAATTGAGAGAGAACTTTTGGCAGTAGTATTTGCATATTCCAAGTTTCATGGTTCTGTTTATGGTCGAGCTATTCAGATTGAAACTGACCACCAACCTCTAGTCACTATTTTAAAAAAGCCTATGCATTCAGCTCCAGTGAAATTACAAAGAATGATGCTCAAATTTCAAAAGTACAACTTCAAAATGGTCTATACAAAAGGCAGACTGCTCTGTCTTGCTGATACCTTATCCAGAGCGTCCAGAAATATGACGGAACAGCTTGACACAGAGAATTTTGTCGTTGATGTGATGGCAGTGCGTAATCTTTCTACCACTAGGCTTGATGAGTTGAGATCACACAAAGACTGATCCAATTTTGCAAAAGCTCAATCACTACATTAATGTTGAATGACCATCAAAGCCATCTAGTGTGCCATCAGAAGTGCAAACCTATTTTCCTTACAGAGATGAAATGTTGAGGGAAGATGGCATTATTTTCAAAGGTCCTAAAATTGTTCCTGCTTCCTTACAATAAGAATATATGCAGATTTTGCATCTTGATCACCCAGGTTATGCATCCACTAAGAGAAGAGCAAGAGAATTAGTATTTTGGCCTTCCATTACTGAAAGACATTGATAAGGTATTTTCTTCTTGTTCAGTATGAATAGTACTAGACCGCATTTGCAAAAAGAACCATTTCAGCTAAGTCCAGGTCTTGAACTACCTTGGTCAACAGTAAGCACTGATATCTTCGAGTGGAACAATCAGCGCTACTTAGTATTGATAGACTCTTATTTGAATTGGTTTGAGATGATCTACTACCTAACCTAACATCCACTGCTGTTATTACTAAGTTTAAACGTCATTTCTCAGTTCATGGTAGTCCACACAAAGTTAATTCTAACAATGTTACTCAATTTACTAGTCCATTTCAGAAATTTGCAAGAGAATGGGACTTTGAACATGTTACTAGCAGTCCTGAATATCCAGTCAAATGGTCTAGCTGAACATGCAGTGCAGAGAGCAAAGCAATTACTTGAAAGGTCAAAGCGTGACAATACTGATGTCTCTTTGAATTTACTTAATCTCAGAAACATACCCCATGATGATATTCTTGGTTCACCTGCTCAAAGAGCTCTATCCAGGCAAACCAGAACTACGCTACCTATTAGATGCCCTTCTATTCCAGTGTTGCAATATTCTACATATCGGTTTACCCTTCTCCCTTTCCAGTTCATCCTGCCAGGATTCCAAAGAATTTCAGTCCCTCTAGGTGTGTCAGATGTCTGACATGGCTGCTGGAATGTGTGCCATAAAAGTGTTTTCTGCATGCACCAGCCCTCAGAACTTTTCAGCCACCAGTTGTATGCCAGGTGATCCTGCAAGCCGCAGACATCAGATTAAGAAAATTCAGATAAGTACCCCATTGGGGATCCTTTCAGTCCTTCTGTTTTTTATACATAGTCTGTCATCCGTAAAGGGTAAGTGTAAGTGTAGCTGGCAGATTCCCCACAAAGACACCCACGACCAGTGCCTTTTTTGTTTGGGTAAGGAATATGATCATGACAACTGCCCTATTTGTCAGGCATTCTTACCTAAGACCTTATGTCACCGTTTGCATGCTCCAAACCTTTATCTAGAGAACCAGCGGTTAAAGCAAATTGCGTTGGGAATGGAAGCCGCGTCCACCACTCCACCAGAACCACCTAAGAAGAGGGCCAAGATCATGTGGCCCCCAGTAGGGACATTCTTTCCCATCCTTTCTGATTGCCTTGCCTGAACCTTCTCAGCTTCAAGTTGACCGCATGGTTTATCCAGTTCCAGTGATGGCCATAGACCCTTCGTTGTCTTAAGAGGCAGTACATTTCTTTTTGGCATTGCAGAAGTATTCTACATGTAAAGGTTTCCATAGTAAATGGAAGACACTGTCATTTGCATGTGTGCCTCAGGTTTTACTCTTCCTTTCACAACCCTCCTCTTCAGGCTCCAGATGATGATCTTCTATTCCAGTGTTGCAGTATTCTTCTAGCGGGTTTACCCTTCTTCCAATCAGGTTGTCCACAAGATTTCCAAATCTTTTCCAGTCCCTCTTGGTGGATCAGACGTCTGACGTGAAGGCAGGTATGTGGACCATAAAGGTGACATCTGCAGGCACCAGCCCTCAGAACTTTTCAGCCGCCAGGTGTTCCTTCTACTTGCGGACGTCAGATCTGTTTCACATTAAAGATAAGTACCCCATTGGGGCCTTTTTCTTCAGTCCTTTTTTATTTTATAGACTCTTCATGTCCGGTAAGAGTAAGTGCAATTGTGGTAGTCAAATTCTACATAGACACCCACGACCAGTATCTCTTTTGTCTAGGTAGGGATCACGAATACAAAAACTGCGCCATCTGTAAATTGTTCATCCCCAAGACCTTTCACTGCAGCTTACAGACTTTTGACTTATATCTTGAGAACCAGCACCTAAGACAGATAGCTGTCTGTATGGACGCCGCCTCTGACTCCCCATCCGAACCACCAAGGAAGAGGGCCAAGTCCATGCAGCCTACTTCTTCCACTATGCCTCCCTCTGCTGCTCCTCAACCTGTAGCCGCTGTCAGCTTGGATGAAGATCCGGCTTCTGCCACCTTAGATACAGTGGGTATCTTTCAGGAGGCCACATAATCTAGGGCAGACAACACGTCCGGGGAGGATGTACTGACACCTGTTACAGATGCCAGGGGTATAAAAGATGCAGCAGACACCATTTTCTTCAGTCTTTCTTGCCGCACGGTACCCGAAGCAAAAGCAGTTCGCAAGTGCCGGTCGGCCGACTCCTGAGATTTTCGAAAACTAATTTCAGATCCGAAGTCTTCATTAAAGCTAAGTACCCCATTGGGGAAATTTTTTTCTTGCTCCAGTCCGATGTCAGAAAAAGTTAACAATTGTATTTCTTGTGGGAAGCAAATATCTCATAAGGATTTTCACTTACTGTATTCCTTGCCTAGGCCCTGAACATGACGTTGCTTGTCGGTTTTGTGCTAGATTTAACCAACGCACTATAAAGCATCGGTACGATTTTGCATTTCATTACTTCGGCCGTATATTCAATTATATTATGCCGTCGGAACAACTGACGACTGGAGTTTCTAAAAAACGCAAGGACAAAGATAAGGACAGGCATCCGAGGTCCAAAACAGACGATGAGGCTTCCGCTAAGCTAGTCGTCGGTTCGCTGGTTCTCAGTGAGGCGCTTTCACAGCCCCTGAAGTCTGCTACCTCAGAGCCACAGGCCGCTTCGACTCCCATGTGGAGCCGACTGGGCCTCTGGAAACTCAAGGTATTGGATCCTCGGAAACAATTCCCTTAGATGGGTCCGGAGCCGCTGTGCAGGCATCGGCTTCTGAGGGTGTTTTCAGACCAACTCAGTTATATGTAAAGCCTTCTTCAGCTACAAAACCAAAGACTAAAGCAGCTCTAAAGACAAAGAAACAAGTACAGCATTCTCCAGGACAGGCTTCCATGCCTAAAAAACAGATGCTCAAAATGGCCGAAGACCTTATTACTTTGATCAGGGGTTCCCATCCCCCTCCTGATAAGAGGCCTAGGCAAGAGACGGAATATGAATCTTCAGATCAGGTTTTCATTTCCTCTGATTCCTCCTCTGATCAGGAATACGCTATTCCTCCCTATGAGGATTCTGATGCTGAAGAATCTATTTCTCCTTTGGGGAAACCCTGCATACCATGAGGGAGCACTTTCATTGGGAGAGCCATGACTACTCAGAATCTAAAAAAAGGCTCAGAGATTTTCTTTTACTTCCTTAGCACAGGCCCCTTGCTATTCCCCCTGTTCTGGACATTGTAGATGATGTTTTTTCAAATTCCGGCCTGTCTCCAGACTCTATACCCCATGCACCGGTTAAGCCAGACAGATACTACAGGGTTCCAGATTCCCATAAATTCCTATATAAAAACCCTGCTGCAGACCCAGAAACCATATCTCAGGGTCATAAGGGAGTCGAAGCTTCCACTGCTAAAAACCCTGTCCCCTCTGATAGAGATTCAAGGGCACTGGACAAATGGGGGGAAAAAGTTTACACTTCTGCTACTTTGGCTGTAAGGGCCTTGAATTGTCAATTTCATATGCTTAAATATGAGCAATACCTAATGTCACTACTAAAACAGAAAATGTTGACTAACTCTGAATGTCCAGGGAACAAGGAAATGCAGGATTTATTGCATGCAACTGAACAAGTGGGAAAACATACTTTGCAATGTGGTTTTGATTCTTTGGAAGCCTCTTGTAGGGCCACTGTAACGGGTTCTGTGATTAGGAGGCATGCTTGGTTAAAGGAACAGAATCTGCCTGATCATGTTAAAGCAAAATTATTAGATGCTCCATTACAGCATGATACTTTGGTGTTAAGGCAGAAGAGATGTTGAAGAAAATGGAGGACAAGGCGAAATCTATGCAGACAGTTAAGGATTTCTTACAGGTACAGCCACCCAGATTTAGCTGGAACTGGTCTTCAAAAAAATTAGTCATTTCCAGTGTCATACAGGCCACAAAGAGGCAGGTACAGATGCCCTAGAGGCAGATCCCAGCCCCAAGGCTCATACAGGCCTAAACAGTGGGGTGCTTCTACCTCCAAAAGCAGAGAAGACAAATCACAACCTTATAGGAAACAGTCCCAATGACTTTCCTCTACTAGTACCAAGCACTTACCTTTTGGAAGCTCCCTTAGGGGGAAAACTAGCACTTTTTTCACAAAACAGGCACATGATCACCCAGGACAAATGGGTCTTGAATATAGTGTCTCGGGGCTGCAGGTTCCACTTTCACACCCTGCCAAAGGCAAGAGGCATGCCAGACCTGCCACACAATCAATGGGCAGAGACACAAAAGCAAGTTTCATCCCTCATGGACAATGGGGGCCATTCAGCGAGTACCACTACAGGAGCAGGGACAAGGATTTTACTCACGACTTTTCTTGGTACCCAGAAAGGACAAAGCCTGGAGACCAATACTGGACCTGTCTATTCTAAACACTTTTCTGGACGTTCCAAAATTCAAAATGTTGACTCTGCAGCAGCTTCTGCCCATGCTCGGCAAGAAGACTTGGCTTATAACTTTGGACCTAAAAGAGGCATACCTGCATGTCCCAATCAGACAATCTTGCAGAAGATACCTCAGATTCATAGCTGGCTCAATGCACTACCAATTCTCAGCACTGCCCTTTGGCTTATCTACTGTGCCCAGGGTCTTCACAAAATGCCTGGCACCAGTAATTGCTTTTTGCAGACAAAAGCCAAGAATACAGCATCCATGGGACCAGATGACATCCCGGGCTGTGTACTACATGAACTAAAATATGAACTGGCACCTCACCTAAGTGTCATGTTTAATCATAGCCTCACCTCAGGTTTCGTGCCCACTGAGTGGCGCAGAGCTACAGTTATCCCAATCCACAAGGGGGGATCCACCTTGGATCCCAGAAACTACCATCCCATCAGTCTGACAAGCCTTATCTGCAAGGCCATGGAGCGTATTATCATGGAACTTATAAACAAAGACATTGGCAACCTTCAAACACTGGACCCCACCTAGTTTGGGTTTGTGAAGGGCGATCTTGTCTCCTGAACCTGATTGACTTCTTTGAATCAGTCTCCAGAGCCATGGACAAGGGTAAGGTGGTCCACACAGCCTATCTAGACCTTGCCAAGGCCTTTGACACCATCCCCCACTCTGGAATTATAGATAAACTTACTAAGTTGGGCATTAATCCCTATGTCACCCAATGGGTTGCTAAATGGCTTACTGATAGAACCCACACTGTAAAAGTAGCTGACTCCAAATTCAGCTCCAGACAAGTGACAAGTGGAGTACCTCAGGGTTCAGTCCTGGGGCCGCTCTTGTTTGGCATCTACTTCACTGAAGTACAGGTCAACACTAAGGGACTCTGGCTAACAAAGTTTGCAGATGACTGCAAACTGGGAGCCATTATTGAATTCCCAAATGATGTGGATACTCTACAAAGGGCCTTACAGAAACAGATGCTTGGTGCCAGAGCCATGGGCTCAAGCTCAGTGCCAAGAAATGTATTGTTATCCACTTTGGGAAAAAACATATATCCATGAATTACCATATAGGTGGCAGTACACTAAACACAGAAAGTGTGATAAGAGACTTAGGGACACAGGTGGACAGTGGTCTCACCTTCGATAACCACATTGCCACAACAGTCAGGAAATCCTTCTATGTGGCACACCTCATCACGAAGGGCTTTTCATCCAGAAAAAAGGAGGTCATTGTCCCACTGTACTCATCTCTCATTAGACCCATTATAGAATACAACACCCCATTTGGTATGTACCTCTCAAGACATCTGCAACAACTGGAAAGGCCTCAGAAATACCTCACTAAAAGAATCACAGGCCTAAAGCAGATGCCCTACGCTGACCGCCTTAAAAAACTCCAGCTATACTCTGTCGCATAACGTCTACTCAGAGGCGATCTCTGCTTAACATACAAGGCCATGTCAAACCCAGAGCTGTTGGACATGCTACACTTAAAGAAATCCCAATCCCTCAGAGCTACACGCTCCAGGGATCTAAACCTTGTCATCACAATAAACAAAACATGCTGGAGGGATAGGTTCCTGACCCAGAGACTCCCCAGACTCTGGAATAGATTACCCATACATGTCAAGCAGAGTGCCTCTTTGGACCTCTTCAAGAGGAACCTTGACGATTGGATGGGAGAAAGGAAATTCACCCCAGGGATCACGTCAGTCGCCCTGCTAGACAGGGGTTCAGGAAAGTAAATAATGTGGGAAGAAATAGCCAGGGAATTGTTATGGCTAGGCTTGTATAGGCCCTAGGGCTGATAGCCTAGTACCAACCTATGAACCTATAAGAGGAATTCAAATATTTTCCTACTTGGACGATTGCCTTATTCAAGCAGAGAACAAGGACATTTTACTAAAACATCTGGCGTTTGTAAAAAGATTGCTAATTTGCCTAGGGTACACAGTAAACGAAAAGAAATCAAAACTAGTACCCTCTCAAGAGATAATATTTCTGGTTGCAAGCTTAAATACAACTACCCAGATGGTTTATCTCGCACCAGACAAACAAAAGCAACTGACTTCTTCAAAATGTTGGCAACAAAAACCCAGTTATCTGCAAGAAAAATTCTGCAGGCTTTGGGCTTCTTGGCATCCTGCATTCTGTTAATTCCATATGCAAGACTGCATATGAGGAGACTACAATGGTATCTAAAAAGTGTTTGGACTCAACATTGCCACAGCCTGGAAAAATTAATTACACTCATTCCCTGCCTGCAGCAGGCGTTTCGATGGTGGGCACAGGTCTGTCACCACAAGGGACAGCCTTTCACTTTACCCACTGCCAGGCAGACAATAACAACAGATGCATCAGATTATGCCTGGGGGGCCCACATGGCGGGAAAATGTATTCAGGGCACATGGCCCACAAGCCAAATGCATCTTCATATCAATCTGAAAGAAATGCTGGCTGTTCAAAATGCACTGACAGCCTTCAGGGATCTGCTTCAACCAGAACTGCTGATAAAGACAGACAATACTACAGTCATGTGGTACATAAGCAAGCAGGGAGGCACACATTCCTACCCCCTCTGCAGACAAGCCATGATTTTGTGGAACACAGCACTGACTTATCAAGTACACCTACAAGCACAATTCCTGCCAGGAAAAGCAAATACTCTGGCAGACGAACTAAGCAGAAACCTCATGGATCCTCACGAGTGGAAACTAGATCCACAGATCTACCTCCCCTCACAACTGCCAACTACAGAGATTCTGCACAAGGACTTATCACAAGCTAGCATGGAAAGTGGATGCTCTATCATTCAGCTGGAAAAACCTTGCAGTATATGCCTTTCCCCCACTACCTCTCCTCCCCAAGGTACTCCTAAAGGTCAGACAAGAGAAGCCAAAAATTATCCTGATTGCCCCAGACTGGCCACGCCAGCACCGGTACCCAATCCTAAAGAGCTTGTCTCAAGGCCCTGCCTGGACATTGCCCCAAATTCCTCATTTACTGACCCAACAGAACAATTGGATACTGCACAGCAAGCTCAAAACCCTAAATCTGGCTGCATGGTGGATAATGTAACCATTCAGAACACACCTCTCTCCAAAGCAGTTATGGATGTTATTCTGGAGGCCAGGAGACCCAGCACCAGAAAGTCATACGCAGAAAAGTGGAAGAGATTCTGTGCTTGGAACCAGGCACAAGGAATTGACATGCTTGTACCAAATATTCCTCAGATTTTACAATACCTAACTGAGATGTTGGACAAAGGCCTATCCTTTTCATCAATTAAAATTCATGCCTCTGCCATTTCAGCTCATTACAATACGGACCCACCTATTTTTTCACATCCACTACTAAGGCAGTACCTCAGAGGGGCCAAAAACATAAGACCCCCAAGAAGAGCACCAATACCTGCATGGGACCTCAATTTTGTCTTGGAAAAATTCACACTGCCTCCTTTTGAGCCAGCCAGTTCAGCTGAGATAAAATTCTTATCATGGAAAACAGCTCTGCTCTTAGCAATAACTTCAGCAAGAAGAGTCTCAGAGTTACAGGCACCAATGGCGGTTGAACCTTTTATAATTTTCCATCCGGACAGGGTTTCTCTGAGGACAAACCCAACATTTTATGCCTAAGGTAGTGTCCAGTGTGGCACTTAATCAAACAATTCATTTGCCTACCTTTTACCCAAACCCAGAGAATAAAGGGGAGAGACTTCTACATTCTTTGGACATACACAGACAGCTATGCTTCTACTTGGACAAAACTAAAGCTTTCAGAAAATCTGAGCAACTCTTAGTGGCATATGCTGCAGGATGTCAAGGAATCTGAGCAACTCTTAGTGGCATATGCTGCAGGATGTCAAGGAAAGGCTATCTCAAAGCAGACTATTTCCAAATGGATAGCCCACTGTATTCGTTTCTGCTATTCTCAACATGGCAAATCAGTGCCTAAGGGCATCAGGCCACACTCAACCAGAGCAGCAGCTACTTCAGAAGCCTTCCTCAGGGGAGTACCAACTAAGGACATTTTGGAGGCTGCAACTTGGATTTCAGTGTACACTTTTGCAAAGCACTACCACTTACCTCTTTACTCTAAATCCAGAGCAGGCTTCGCCACTGCAGTTCTGCAGGGCCTCATAGCCACTCCTAATTCTGTTTAGGCCCAGCCACCCAACCTCAGCTTTGGGATTCAACCCAAGTGTAATGACTGCAACAGTGAAACACGATTAACATAGTACAGTTGTGTACCTGCCATAAATGTAGATGTTCGAGTATATTCACTGTTGCAGTCCAGGTTACCCACTCACCATCCCCCTTTCTTTGCTGGGTTTTCTGTACTTCTATATACTATACAACCTATGTGGTGTATTTGCTTGTAGATGAAGATTATGTTTTACTTTACTGCATGCTTTTTTATTGGCATAATTTTTTAGCCTACCCTTCTGGGGGCACCTGACATCTGGGGCAAGAAAAACTGAAGAAAATGGCGTCGGCTGAATTTTTTATACCCTTGGCGCACTGACGTCAGGGAAAAGGAAACAGCAACCGACGCCGGACCAGGACTTTGGAATTCAGGCCGACTGCTGGTAGCCTGCCAGCAGGATAACCCAAGAGTAATGACTGCAACAGTGAATACACTCGAACATCTACATTTATGGTAGGTACACAACTGTACTTTCAATTGGGAATGCTCAGACCTGTCTGAAGCACAAAAAAGATTTTATGATCTGATTCAGATGGAATCACCTAATCAGTCACCTATCCCACCTGTCCAACCTGCCTTCCTGGATGCATTTGCTGCAGCATCCATTAATCCAGTTTCCCAACCACCTGGTGGTTGTAGAGCAGACAGGTTATACAGGATCTCTGACTCCGATAAATTCCTTCTCAGTTGTCCCCCAGCAGACCCTGCCAGTATCTCCATTTCTACTGACAGGGCATCCACACTACTCCCTACTGCCACTGTCCTTCCAGCCGATAAGGAAAGCAAAGCCATGGAGAAGTGTGGGAAAGAAACTTTTTATACTTCTGCTACCCTAGCTTTTAGAGCAACCAATTACTAGTCTCACATGGCCAAGTACTCTCTGGCTCTTCTTAATGACATTCCCGACTGTGCTGCTAAAGCATCCTTGTCTTCCTAACTCAGGCTTGTCTCACAAGTCAACAAGCAGTCACTTAGGTGCGCATATGATGCAGCCAGGTCAGCTGCATCAGCATCCGTACTAAGAAGATATTTTTGACTATGTCTGCAGCCACTCCCAGATGACTTCAGAGCCTAGCTCCTGGATGCCCCCTTGGGCCATTCGGCTGTCTTTGGTACTAAGGAGGCTGATCTTTTCAAGTCACTCCAGCAAAAAGGGAAAGAGCTTCAAGACCTCAAACACTTCCTTGTCTCTCCAGTCCCAAAATTCCAGAGGAACTTCCCAGCTAAGACACAATGTATAAGAAAGGCATCAAGGCCTTCAGCCCCCCTAGGTCCAGAAGGCCTCCCAGGGAAACAAACTGCCCAGCCAACGACTCCTCAGTCCTCTGGCCAGAGGCCTCCTTTTTCAGACAGGGCAGGCAGTGTCTGACTGTCTGCCACCTTTCCTCTCACCACCTCCTACCAACACCCCCTTGTCCACCCATCTCTCTCACTGTCTCCCTGTCTGGTCCCTAGTAACAACAGACAAATGGGTCTTGTCCATCTGAAGGACGGATACTTTATGATTTGGATCATTCTTCTTCCAAGACTGCCTATCCCACCCCCTTACACCAGCTTCTACAAGGCACCATAGAATCAGCCACCCCCCACTCTTTGCTCGAGGGAAAGGTTTCTACTCAAGAATCTTTCTGGTGTTCAGAAATGAAGGACCATGGAGGCCCATCCTAGAGCCCACCTCAACTTCTTAAAGGTTCCCTCCTTTAGGATGCTTACCTTACCCACACTCTTTACCCTCATTCTCCCTCAGGCCTTCATGGTAACCCTGGACATAAAGGAGACCTATCTTCACATCCCCATAAAGCCTGCCTCCAGGAAATATCTTGGAATCATAGCAGGCTCTTCTCACTTTCACTTCTGTGCATTGCCTTTTGGGCTCTCCACCATCCCAAGGGTATTCACAAAGTGCCTAGCCCCAGTCATTGCCTACTGCAGGACAAGGGCAATACAGATATTTCCATACCCAGCCAACCTCATTTAAGCAGCAGACAGACAAGACCTTTCTTGTTCACACCAAGGACCTTTTGATCCTGCTGCAGTCTCTAGGGTTCCTGATAATTTACCCGACATCCCAATTCCATCCTACACAGGACATTGTCTTCCTGGGATACAGAATCAGGACAGACATAAGCATGGCCTCCCTCCCAGAGGAAGAAGTGGTGTCCCTCTCTCAGCACTTTCAATCTGCCCTCCATTCATCAGCTCTGACTTATAGGGAATTACTAAGACTTCTGGGGTACATGGCAGCTACAATCCCCATGTTGCCTCTAGCGAGGTTAGACATGAGAAAATTTCAGTGGTACTTTCGCTTGGTGTGGATCTAGGACTCTCATCCTCTAGAGTTCAGGGTTCCACTCCTCCCCTGTCTTCACCAAGAATTAAAATGATGGCTTGCCCAAGTTGCCCAAAATCTGGGTATGCCCCTGCAAATGCCTACCCGTTCACAGATCATGCACATAGATGCCTCTGACCTGGGCTGGGGGCAACTTTGGGTCCAAGGACAGTGCAAGGTTTGTGGACAGCCAGACACAAACAAATGCAAATCAGTATCAGGGAAATGACAGCAATACTCCTGGCCCTGCAGGCTGTCCTATCGTACCTCCAGCAGGGCCACCTTAAAATCTTCACAGACAACACCAGGTGATGTGGTACCTGAACAAGCAAGAAGGGACAAAGTCCTACCTCCTATGCAGACTAGCTCTACAGGTATGGGATCTGGCTGTCTCTCACGGAATCTCCCTCCACATGCTGTCAAGAGACATGTTCCTAGATCTGGTCCACAAGTGGGGTATTCCTCAGATAGACCTGTTTGCCTCCTCCATAAACAGGCAACTCCAAGGCTACTGCTCCAGAATTCACGACCCGAAGGCATTGCAAACAGATGCCTTCTCAGTGTCATGGAAGGGGAAGTTCCTGTATGCCTTCCCCCTGTTCAGCAGGACTCACCAAAAATCTTCCTGGTGACTCCCTGTTGGCCAAGGCAGCACTGGTTCCCCTCTACTTCTTCATCTGTCCAAGGGCAATCACCACAAGTTACCCCCCCCCCCCCAGTGGACCTACTCACACAGCACAAGGGGACACAGATACACCCACAGTGCCGGTCTCTGTATTTCTACCTGTGGCAGATAGAATTCTGATTCCATTCAGACACCTGTACAACAAGGACGTGCTTTCAGGCCTACAGGAGGCCAGGAAACCCAATACAAGAAAATCTTATCTCTCTAAATGAAAAGATCTTCCTTCTGGTGTCATAAAAGGCAGATGGAGCCGCTGGACAGTGACTTACCTTTGATTCTGTCCTACCTGTGTGAACTCCTGAAGACAGGTTTGTCATGTTCCTCTTTAAAAGCACACCTGTCTGCCATTTCTGCCTAACTGCCTAGAGACCCTCCGCTGGCATTCAGATTACCTGCCAAACTTTTCCTGAAGGGGGTTCTGCACCTAAGACTTCCTAGGAAACCATTCCCTCCTCCCTGGGATCTTAATTATGTGCTAGAAAAACTCACTTTACCACCCTTTGAGCCTGCTGACAAGGCCACCTTAAAGTTTTGCACATGGTAAACAGTCCTGCTTGTAGCTTTGACATCAGCCAGGAGGGTCTCAGAGTTCAAGCCCTTATGACTACTCTGCCTTTCCTGGTTTTTCATATGGACAGGGTCACCCTAAGGATAAACCTTTCCTTCACCCCCAAGGTGGTCAATGACCTTTCCTTGAATCAGGCTGTCCATTTGCCTACTTTCTTCCCTAACCCACAGGGAGATAGTGAGAGAGTACTTCATTCCCTGATTTAATTGCTGGAACCTGTGTTCTGAGAGACTGCCTTCCTGACTATCTACACATATACAGAACTGAGTATATTTTTTTGGTTATAGAGTTTAATTGTTGCTTAGATCTCTGTTGAAACTGTTGTCTCCCTGTTTTGAGGGTGATCTGCAAATATACAGAGCTGAGTATATTTTTTTGGTTTTAGAGTTTGTACTGTTAGTTGTTGCTTAGATCTCTGTTGAAACTGTTTTGCCCACCCACTATCCCTATTTTTGGTCTGTAGTTTAAATGTGGTGGCTTTTGCAGTTGCCCGCCCCACTGTAGATTTGATCTGGGACACTCCCCCAGTCCCATCTCTTTATCACATTCTACCTGATAAACTCTTTCTGCACTTGCTTTTAGTTCTTTTTAATTTAATTGCATTTTTTAAACTGTGTTTGGTCTAATATTGCTACATACTCGTGTGCTAGCTTGCACTGCATGTGGATTGTTTTTACTACTGTTTTTGCTACTTTTCTGTAAAAAAACAAAACAAACAAACAAAAAAAAAAACTGTAAGCCTGTTTTCTACCTTTCCTGTAACTAGTGTTCCAGATACAGATTTGCTGTATCCAGGACTGTATGTAAGCTTCTGAGCCCCCCCCAAGCCTTTTTGTGTTGGAGGGAAGCCTTCTAGCTTATTAGTGGGAGTGGTAAGCACCAGGTAACCTGTCTACCACATAAGGAGTGGTTCTGGCCCAGAAATTGTAGTTATTGGCTGTTCGGGCAATGTCTTCCATCTCTCTCAACTTTATGATTTGAAAGCCTGCATTTGCACTTGTTTCTGTCCTGTAACTCGTCTAGTGCAGATACTAATTCTTAGTTTTAGCACTTAAACTTGCTTATTCATGCTCAGCACTTGTTCAGAACTTGTAAGCACTAAATAAGCTACTAATTACTATTGCACTCAATCTTCCTCATTACCTAGAGAAAAACAGTTTTTGTACTTACTTTTCTCACTTGCTTAGAGAAAAACAGCTCTTGTACTAACTTATATAGAGGAACATAGTTTTTTATTCAGGCATGTCCAAGGGTCAGCTCCCAGTGTTCTCTCCTGTCTATCTGATGAATCTGGGCATTGCCTCATGTACACAGACAACCCTCTCCTCCTACCACCCAACACTACAGCCTGTGAGAGATGCACTTATCTAGCCAAACTGGAGGTAAAGCTCTCTCCAACCAAGACTGAACTTGACAGTCATGAGGAGAAGGTAAACATTTGCATCACACCACACTCATCACAGACATGGAAGAGCTCTCCGATCGTGTAGCCCAGGCAGGTATGATCCCAGCCCTGAGTAGCATTCTGCCATCACGCCGAATGATGCCGCAGTACAAGGACAAAATGATTGACTTCAACAATTGGCTAAGCTTCTGGTGTCATTCTAAGGGGATCCAGTATCTGCTTGGGATGACATGGTCGACAGACCATGATGCTTTGCCACAGATGGCCTGCACCTGTCACCCCTGGGATTCCGGATACTGGCTAAGGCTCTTGCTGCCCCTATAGTGCCTCTTTCAGGCAAGGTTCAAATAACAAATTCACCACCGTAACAGTAACAGGCAAGCAAAAACTGAGGGTAATGCTACTCAGTGCTAGAAGTCTAAGTCTCAAAATGCACTCCTTAAAATGGAGAACATCGATATCTGTGTAGTGACTGAGACCTGGTTCAAGGCTCCAGAGAGCATCCCTGCACTACCAGGCTGTAACTCATACCAGACTTTTCGGCCATGTAACCTGGACCAAAACACCAAAGGCGGAGGTGTGTCCATATTCATTAAGGATATCCACACCTCCAGGCTAGTTGCTCAGCATAATGCATCCGGGGTTATCCAAGTGCAACTAACTCTGGGCAAAACTGCAATCCAAATTGTAGCTTGCTACAGATCCCCCACCATACCCCAGGATTCCCACTCCTCTTTTCTTAATGTACTGAAAAATATTAGGGTTCAACCAAACACCCTAATAATGGGCGACTTCAACTACCCCACTATTAACTGGGAAAACTACTCGTGTACCAACTCCTTAGCTCAGCGCTTTCTGGAATTCATAACCTCCAATGCCCTGGATCATCTTATCCACACCCCCACCAGGGGCAACAGTGTTCTAGACCTAGTCATTACCAACATGAGTGACCGGTGTTCCACACCTGAAGTCAACTCCTCATTGGTCCGATCCGACCATAAGCTAGTCACCCTTGATATCCACATCCCACCCCCACCCCCCATTAAGGAAACCACGGTAAAAATTTCTCCAAAGCCAACTTCATGCTTCTTAAGACAGAAGTGGTGAACTTCATGACACCCATGCAGATGGACAATACAGTTACAACTGCTGAATTCTACACAAATACACTCTATAAGCACTAACATGAGTGCATGGATTGTGCTATCCCAAACAGAACTCAGACGCTATCCTCCAAAAAAGGAAGTCAATCTGGTGGTCCCCTGCCATTACCAAACTCTACAACAGAAGGAAGAAACTGTTGCAAAAGTGAGTAAAATCCCATGAGTGGGGGAGCTCCCTGGTCAGCCTCAGTAAGAAGCTGAGATCCCTTATAAGATCCTCCAAAGCTAGCTACGAAAACAAAATCGCCACTACTTCTAAGGACACCCACAAAGCATTCTATAGCTATGTCAAGAATCTCGATGGCAACACCCAGATCTGCTCTGAGTTACAGCACAAAGGCATGAAAATTACAGAACCAACTGATATTGCCAACATCCTGGCAGATAGGTTCAATGGTAACTTTACCCCCCCACCCCCTAAAGGGCCCATATTTCTATAGGAAAAATGCAGAGTCCCTGTAATCACAACTACGCAGGTAAAAGCTGCACCCTCTAAAGCCATAAACACAGCATCCATGGGACCGGACAACATCCCAGGCTGCGTTTTACACGGACTTCAGAACGAACTGGCTCCCCACTTAAGTACCATGTTCAATAATAGCCTCGCATGAGGCTTTGTGCCCACTGAATGGCGCACAGCAACAGTTATCCCACTCCACAAAGGGGGAGCCACCACTGATCCCGAGAACTATCGACCTATTAGCCTGACGAGCTTGGTCTGCAAGGCCATGGAACATATCATCATGGAACTCATAAACAAAGACATTGGTAACCTCCAAACTCTGAATCCCACCCAGTTCGGGTTTGTGAAAGGCAGATCATGCCTCCTGAACCTGATCGACTTCTTTGAGGCAGTTAATAAAGCCGTAGATGAGGGTAAGGTGGTTGACACAGCCTATCTTGACCTCGCCAAGGCTTTCTACACCATCCCCCATTCTGGAATTATAGCTAAACTCACTAAACTAGGTATAAATCCCTATGTCACAAGATAGGTTGCCAACTGGCTCACTGACAGAACCCACACTGTAAAAGTTGCAGACTCCTAATCTGACCTCAAAGCAGTGACAAGTGGAGTACCACAGGGTTCCGTCCTGGAACCTCTCCTGTTTAGTATCTACTTGTCTGAAGTACAGGCTAACACAGAAGGCCTCTGGCTAACGAAGTTTGCAGATGACTGCAAACTAGGAGCCATAGTCGAGTCCCCAAATGATGTGGACATCCTACAGAAGGGCCTTGCTGAGACAGATGCCTGCTGTCAGAGCCATGGCCTCAAGCTCAATGCCAAAAAGTGCAGTGTCATCCCCTTTGGTAAAAACTCTGTACCCATGAACTATCACATAGGCAGCAGTCTACTTCACACTGAATGTGTGATAAGAGACCTTGGGACCCAGGTGGACAGTAGTCTCTCCTTTGATAGTCACATCGCCACAGTAGTCAGGAAGACCTTCTACGTGGCACACGTCATCATAAAAGGGTTCTCATCCAGGAAAAAGAGGTCATTGTTAAAATAAATAAATAAATTGTTCTCCTCTACTCGACGCCCATTAGACCCATTATAGAGTACAGTGCCCCTTTTGGAATGTACCTCACAAGACATCTGCAGCAGCTGGAAAGGCCACAGAAGTACCTCACAAAGAGGATTACTGGCCTCAAACAAATGCCCTACACTGACTGTCTCAAAAAACTCCAGCTTTACTCCTTAGCATATCGCCTGCTCTGAGGTGATCTCTGCCTAAAGAAATCCCAGTCCCTCCGAGCTACACACTCTAGGGACCTAAACCTTGTCACCACAATAAACAGGACATGCTGGAGGGATAGATTCCTGTCCCAGAGACTTCCATACTCTGGAACAGGCTACCCATCTATGTCAAGCAAAGTTCTTCATTAGCACTCTTCAAGAAAAATCTTGATGAGTGGATGGGAAATAGGAAATACACCCTGGGGATCACTTCTGTGTCTCTGCTCAACAGTGGCACAGGAAAATAACTTTCTTGGGTGGCGTAAGCCAGGGAACCTTGTTGGCTTGTCTTACGTAGGCCCTTGGGCCAATAGCCTAGTTACCTACCTATGAACCTATGATAGTGCCAGACATACCCCTAAACCTGGAAACATCAAAAATCTGGACAAAGGCCCATGAAAATTAGGTACAACTGAGCAAAACTCTGTGCTGATTAACATAATAATTGCGTACATAATTAGGTAACCCTGCCCACTCCAGTGGAATTGTGGGATACCAGCTTTTAAATGTAAACTGAAGAATAGACAAAATATGATCATGAAACACAATCTAAACAGAATAGTGTTTTATATTAATATTTGTGGACAAAGAAAAAATACTTGTATTTGTAAGAATTTTGTTTGAGCAGTCATGATTAGATGTTCTTCGTATTTCACTGTTGCAGTCATTACATTTGGGTTATCTGCCTGCAGGTAGCCCTTAGCCGGCCTGAATACCAGAGTCTTGGATTCCTGTGTTGGATGCTGTCTCTTCTTCCATGACATCAGGCCGTCAGAGGTATAAAACATGCAGCCAACGCCATTACATCAGTCTTTCTTGCGGTGCGGTGCCAAAAGCAGAAGCAGTTCGCAAGTACCAGTCGGCCAACTCTTGAAATTTTCGTTTTTGAGTTTCAGAACCGAAGTCTTCAAAAAACCTAAGTACCCCGTTGGGGATCCTTTTTCTTGCTCTTAAACCAATGTCAGTAAAAGTTAACAATTGTCTTACCTCTGGAAGGCAAATACCTCATAAAGATTTTAATTTGTACTGCATTCCTTGCTTAGGCCCAGACCACAACGTCCCTCGCCGTCAGTTTTGTGCTTTTTTCAACCCCCAAACTATTTGTCGACAGTCTATGTTTGCAGCAAATTATTTTGGTACTCTGTTTAACTGTCCAGAAATGTCGTTGGTAAGCCATCCGACTACCGATATTCCAAAAAAACGTAAAGATAAGACAGAGACGGACTGTATAGTTACAAAACTGCCGATGACGCTTCCGCTAAGCTAATTGCCAGTTCACCGGTATCCAGTGAGACGGTTTTACAGCCCCTGATACCCTCTACTTCAGATTCGCAGGCCTCTGATGAGAACCATTTGGAGTCCAGTATGCTGCGAAATGCTTCTTCGACTATGGTACCTGCGGATGTCTCTATCTTGGATGGGTCCGGAGCCGCTGTGCAAGCACCGGCTTCTGAGGATGTATTCAGGCCTACAGACTTGCATTTCAAACCAATGCCATCTTCTTCAAGGCCTACAACTCGACCCACACCTAGAAAACCGATGTCCAAACTGCATGGTCAGGTCCATATGCCTAAAACAAATGATAAGAATGGGCGAAGACCTTATTACTTTAATTAGGGGAAGGCAGCCTTCCCCCTCTAAGAGACCTTGAACTGATTTTCCTTCTGATTCTTCTGATAAGGATTCTGAAATTTCTGTTTCTTCTGATTACCAATATTTGCCCTTATCTACCTATAAGGATTCTGATGCAGAGGATTCCATTCCCTCTGCTTCCCCTCCAGAAGATTTTTCTTTTGGTGAAACCTTGCACACTCTTAGGGAGCATTTCCATTGGGAAAGCCAGGATTACTCTGACTCCAAAAAGAGGCTTATGGAATTCTTACTCCTCCCTCAACACAGGCTTTTAGCTATCCCGCCTATCCTGGACATTGTAGATGATGCCTTCTTGGAATCTAGCCTGGCCCTAGACACTTTACCTCCAGCTCCCAGAAAACCTGACAGGTATTATAGTACCTGACTCTCACAAGTTCCTCTTCAAGAATCCTACTGCGGATCCATAGACCATTTCCCAAGGACCTAAAGGGATTAAGACTACTACTGCCAAAAACCATACCCCTCTGATAGAGATTCCAGGGTCTTGGACAGATGGGGTAAGAAGGTATACACTTCTGCTACTTTGGCCATTAGGGCGTTAAACTGCCAGTTTCATATGTTAAAGTAGCAGCATATTATGGGACTACTTAAACAGAAAATTATGTTGATTCCTGACTTTGCTGAACATAAAGAATTACAGGATTTAATGCATTCTGCTGAACAAGTTGGTAAACTTACTTTGCAATGTGGTTTTGACTCTTTAGAAGCATCTTGCAGGGCTGCTGTCACTGGGTCTGTACTTAGAAGGAATGCTTGGCTTAAGGAGCACAATTTGCCAGATCATGTTAAAGCTAAATTACTGGATGCTCCCTTAAACCAAGACTGCCTGTTTGGCAACAAAGCAGAAGTCATCCTTAAAAAGATGGAGGAAAAAGCTAAATCTATGCAAACTGTTAAAGATTTCCTGCAAGTACAGCCTCCCAGATTTAGTAGGCATTGGCCTTCTAAGAATTGGTCCTTTTCAATCTCTTCCAGGCCTTCTCAGTCCAATCCCAGGAAAAGGAGACCACCTAGGCTACAGTCTCAAGGCACACACAGGCCTAAGCAGTGGGGTGCTCCCACTTCCAAAGCTGGAATTAGTAAGACACCCCCTATGGAAAAATGTCACAATGACTTAACCTTAACCCTTCCAAGCCCTGCTCAACTGCTTGCTCCCTTAGGGGCAAAGATTGCTTTGCATGCAATAAACTGGGAACTCATTACCCAGGACAGATAGGTTTTAAATATAGTCTTCCAAGGATACAGATTCCACTTCCACACCTTACCAACCCCAAACGGTTGGCCAGACCTACCCCCAAATCAGTGGGCAGAGGCTCAACAGCAGGTTCTCTCTCTTCTAAGTATCAGGGCTATTCGGCCTGTCCCAGCGGAAGAAAGGGGCGAAGGTTTTTACTCTAGACTCTTCCTGGTACCCAGAAAAGACAGCTCCTGGCATCCTATCCTGGACCTCTCTATTTGAAACACCTTTTTGATAATCCCAATATTCAAAATGCTAACACTTCAACAGCTGCTTCCTATGCTAGGCAAAGATGCCTGGTTGGCAACCTTAGACTTATAGGAAGTTTACCTGCACATTCCAATAAGGGAATCTTGCAGGAAATACCTACGCTTCAGAGCAGGCTCCATGCACTATCTGTTCTCTGCACTTCCCTTTGGCTTATCTACTGCGCCCAAGGTGTTCACAAAGTGTGACTCCAGCCATTGCATTTTGCAGGCAGAGAAATATTCAAATATACCCATACCTGGACGATTGTCAAATTCA
Organism: Protopterus annectens; assembly: GCF_019279795.1. Classification (NCBI taxonomy): domain Eukaryota; kingdom Metazoa; phylum Chordata; order Ceratodontiformes; family Protopteridae; genus Protopterus; species Protopterus annectens. The sequence goes on from NC_056735.1 coordinate 318,568,234, forward strand.
GGCATAAAGCCAGGACATGCTATTAAAACATCTGGCATTTGTAAAGAAACTTCTAACCTCGCTGGGGTACACCATATACAAAAAGAAATCTCGTCTAGTACCCTGCCAACAAATTGCATTCCTGGGAGCAAGCTTGAACACAACTTCCCAGATGGCTTATTTCACGCCACAAAGACCCATTTATCTGCAAGGAAAATCCTACAAGCCCTGGGGTTCATGGCCTCTTGCATTCTGCTAATTCCATATGCAGGACTGCATATGAGGAAACTACAATGGTATCTAAAAAGCCTATGGTTTCAACATTCTCAGGACCTGGAGAGAATGATTTATATCATTCCTTGTATAAAGACAGAGTTCCTTTGGTGGGCAGAGGCCTGCCACCTAAACAAGGGACTCCCTTTCAATCTACCCCCTGCTGCCCAAACCCTGACTACAGACGCATCAGACTATGCATGGGGGGAGCTCACTTGGCAGGGTGGTACATTCAGGGCAGATGGAACCCTAGTCAGATGCACCTGCATATCAACCAAAAAGAAATGTTTGCTGTACATAATTCCCTGACAGCCTTCAAAGACCATATCCTTCCAGGACAATTATTGGTAGACAGACAACACCACAGTTATATGGTACATAAACAAGCAGGGGGGAACCCACTCGTATCCTCTCTGCAGACTAGCCATGGCTCTGTGGGACACAGCCTTGAGCTACCAAGTGCACCTACAAACTCCATTCCTGCCAGGCAAGCTAAATTCACTGGCAGACGACCTAAGCAGAAATCTCATGGACCCACACGAATGGAAACTGGAACCAAAGATATTCAACCTCTTGAGGAAAAAAATGGTGGACTCCAAAGATAGACATGTTTGCCTCCCCTCAGAACTACCAATTGGACAAATTCTGCACAAGGACTCCCCACAGTCAAGCTTGGAAAGTGGATGCCCTGTCTTTTACCTGGGAAAGCCTCTCAGTTTATGCCTTTCACCCTCTGACTCTCCTCTCGAAGGTTCTGCCTAAGATCAAACAGGATAAAGCAAGGACAATACTGATTGCACCAGACTGGCCTCGCCAGCACTGGTGCCCTCTCTTGTGCAGTATGATACTGCTGGATCCATGGTACCTACCTCATACACCTTCCCTGCTGTCCCAGCAGGCAGGCAGGCCAGATTCTGCACACTCAGCTTCAAACCCTGAGCCTTGCAGCCTGGCTAATTCCTTGAGCTCTCCAATAGCATCCCTCAGTAAGCAGGTGCTAGATGTCATTCTGGAGGCAAGGAAGACCTAGTAGTGGAAAATCCTATGCTGAAAAGTGGCAAAGATACTGCTCCTTGAGCCAGACTTAGGGGATGGGCACTACAGTGCCCATCTTACCTCATATCCTTCAGTACTTAACAGAAATGCCCCACAAGCACCTATCCTACTCGTCTTTCAAAATTCATGTCTCTGCCATTTCAGCACATTATAATACTGAACCACCCTTCTTCTCTCACCCGCTGTTATATCAATTCCTCAGAGGGGCTAAAAATGTAAGACACCCCCCCCCCAGGCGAGCCCCCTACTCCAGCCTGGGATCTTAACTTTGTATTGGAAAAGCTCACTGTCCCTCCATTTGAACCAGCTGCAACTGCAGAGTTAAAATTCCTTTCTTGGAAAACAGCCTTCCTTCTTAGCCATCACTTCAGCTTGAAGAGTGTCTGAATTACAGGCCCTTATGGCAGTGGAGCTCTTCATTATCTTCCATACAGACAGGGTTTCTCTCAAGGCCAATCCTTCCTTTATGCCCAAGATGGTGTCTAGTGTGGCCCTAAATCAGTCCATTCATTTGCCTACTTTTTTCCCGAATCCACAAAACAAAGGAGAAAGAATACTGCACTCTTTGGACGTGCACAGACAACTTACATTTTATTTGGACAGGACTAAGCCTCTGAGAAAATCTGAACAGCTGCTAGTTGGCTTTGCTGCAGGGGCAGAGGGGAAGGCCATTTCAAAGCAAACCATTTCTAAATGGATAGCCCATTGCATTCATTTCTGCTATAAGCACCATGGAAAACCTACCCCACAGGGGATTAGATAACATTCCACCAGGGCTGCATCTACCTCTTTCTCAGAGGAGTCCCTACCAGGGACATCTTAGAAGCTGCTACCAGTTTTGCAGTGCTTAATAGATGGTCCTAATGCTCTCTAACTTCCTCCTTTCTTTAACTTTGGGAATCAACCCAAATGTAATGACTGCAACAGTGAAACATGAACAAAGTACAGTTGTGTACACTTACCATAAATGTAGATGTTCGTGTGTATTCACTGTTGTAGTCCTGGTTACCCACCCTCCAGCCCCCTGACTTTTCTTGGCTCTACCTTTCCTTCTTGTTTGGTGTATTTGAGCTTTCTGGTGTATTAGTAGTTAAGCGCTTTCATCATAGACAATGACTTCATCAGAACAAGTTCAGTTGTCTATGATGAAAGTGCTTAACAACTAATGGATTTTGCTGATGTTTGATTCAAATAAAGTGGAGTTTTCCTTGATGGCTACTGGATGCATTACTTTTGGTTGCTTCCTTTAAAAAATTACAACTAGAAAATGCTTATCTGAAAGAGAATTTAAAGAAAGGACTGAAAGGACTGTGCCTTTGACGGTTTCCAAACGGTGTAGAGAAGGACTTCGAGTTTCACAAAGCATTACTGTTTTTCAAAAAGCTGGGTCTAACATTATGCACTTAATTATCCCCAACAATGAAGTGCTATTGGATAGACTTTCTATATACTTTGATGTGCTGAACATTAGCTTGATGAATGATGGTCTCTCTGAACATTATTTTACCAATTATGCCAATGTGTTCAAGAAAATAGATGATATATGTTTAATAATAAAGAACAGAAAAATGAAAAAACTACATGGGGATATAGAGGAGTTTTCTAAAGGGAGTGCCTGTCCAGTACCAGTGGCTTCAGTACCCTGTCAGCATAATGAAATGCGCCCATTTGATGATGGACAGGGCGAGGCTTTAAATACTCACAAGAACAGTGTTGCCTCCTTCTCAATGCAGGAAAACTTAGACGAACAGCCAGTTAGACATTCAGAAAGACTTTTGGGCAAAAATAATGATTCCAGCGGTCGGAATTCTGCAGTAAATGCACCAGTTCAGGATAAGTCGAATCCTAATTTTGAACGTTTGGGTGCTTGACCTAAATTGGTGTATGAAGGTAACAACAGGCCCAATAAGAGCCTTTCATGGCAAAAAAAAATTCCACATGAATTCCTGCCAGGCAAACTAAATTCACTGGCAGACGACTTAAGCAGAAATCTAATGGACCCACACGAGTGGAAATTGGAACCCAGATTATTCAAGCTTCTGATCCACAGGTGGGGAGCACCAGAGGTGGACCTCTTTGCTTCCCCTCAGAACTATTAATTGAGCAAATATTGCACCAGAACTCCCCACAGCCAAGCATAGAAAGTGGATGCCCTGTCCTTAACATGGGAATACCTCTCAATCTATGCCTTTCCACCTCTGCCCCTCCTCTCGAAGGTTCTACTAAAGATCAAACAGGACAAGCCAAGGGCAATCCTGATTGTACCAGACTGGCCACGCCAGCACTGGTACCCACTTTTACGTAGTCTGACAATACTGCCACCATGGCAATTGCCTCAGACCCCCTCCATATTGTCCCAGCAGGAGGGACAGATTTTGCATCCTCAGCTACAAACCCTGAACCTAGTAGCCTGGCACATCCCCTGAGCTCATTACCAGCAACCCCCAGTAAACAGGTGCTGGATGTCATCCTTGAGGCAAGGAGGCCTAGTACTAGAAAATCCTATTCAGAACAGTGGACAAGATACTGTTCTTGGAGCCAGTCTCAAGGAATGGACACAACTGTGCCCAGCTTACCTCATATAGTAGATTACTTAACAGACATGCTTCACAAAGGCCTATCCTTCTCTTCAGTTAAGATTCATGCCTCTGCCATCTCAGCTCATTATAATACTGAGCCACCCCTCTTCTCTCATCCTCTGTTCAAACAGTTCCTGAGAGGAGCCAAAAATTTAAGACCCCCCCCCCCCAGAGGAGATTTCCCACACCAGCCTGGGACCTTAGGTTTGTATTGGAAAAACTCACGCTTCCACCCTTTGAACCTGCTGCTTCAGCAGAGGTAAAATCCCTCTTCTGTAAAACAGCTTTACCTCTAGCCATCATTTCAGCAAGAAGAGTGTCTGAATTGCAGGCCCTTATGGCTGTGGAACTCTTCATTATCTTCCATGCAGACAGGGTTTCCTTCAGGAGGACTAACCCATCATTTATGCCCAAGGTGGTATCTAGTGTGGCTTTAAACCAATCCATTCATTTGCCAACCTTTTTCCCTAATCCTCAAAATAAAGGGGAAAGGATCCTGCACTCCCTGGACGTGCACAGGCAGCTTGGGTTCTATCTGGACAGGACTAAACCTTTCAGAAAATCTGACCAGCTGCTAGTCAGCTTTGCTACAGGGGCAAAGGGCAATGCCATTTCAAAGCAAACTATTTCTAAATGGATAGCACACTGCATCCATTTCTGCTACAACACCATGGGAAACCTACCCCATAGGGGATCAGAACACATTCCACTAGGGGCTACCTCAACCTCTACTGCATTTCTCAGGGGAGTCCCTACCAGGGACATCCTGGAAGCTGCAACCTGGAGCTCTGTACACACCTTCACCAAGCATTACCATTTACCTATCTTTTCTAAATCCAGAGCTGGATTTGCCACAGCAGTCTTACAGGGCCTGCTTGCCAGCCCTAATGCTTCTTGACTGCATCCACCCATCCTCAGCTTTGGGAATCAACACAAATGTGATGACTGCAACAGTGAAACACGAAGAACATAGTACAGTTGTATGCACTTATCATAAATGTAGATGTTCGAGTGTATTCACTGTTGCAGTCCTGGGTTACCCTCCCTCCAGCCCCTGACTTCTGCATACTTCTACCTATTCTTTTTTTGTTTGGCCATATCTTATAACACTGGTATTTGCTTTCTACTGGGGGTGTTCCACACCATGTAATTGCTTCCTGTTGTGGGGGTTCCTGACATCTGTGGCAAGAAAAACTGATGTAATGGCTTTGGCTGCATGTTTTATACCCCTGACGTCATGGAAGAGCGACAGCATCCGACGCAGAAATCCCAAGACTCTGGTATGCAGGCCGACTGAGGGCTACCTGCAGGCAGATAACCCAAATGTGATGACTGCAACAGTGAATACATTCGAACATCTACATTTATGGTAAGTGTACACAACTGTACTTTCCCTCTTCTTCAGTCTCTTGCCAAGGGCAATCACCACAAGTTGCCTCACAAGGTGGACCTGCTCACGCAACAGAAGGGATCTCTTGATTCACCCACACCTAGAGATTCTCTGCTTGACCCTCTGGGTGATAAACTTTTAAATCCCTTCAGACACCAGTACACTGAGGATGTGCTAGCTATCCTGCAGGAGTGCAGGAAACCCAGTACCAGGAGGTCTTATGTTTCCAAATGGAAAAGGTTCTCCAAATGATGTCTCCAAAGAAATGGGGACCCCTTCCAAGCGGATGTTCCTTTAGTCTTAGCCGGTGTGTGTGTGAGCTCATAAAATCAGACCTTTCATATTCATTTGTGAAGGTCCACTTATTCGCCATTTCTGCTTGCTTACCTTTGGGCCCACCTCTGTTTTTCAGATTGGATGTCGAACTATTCTTAAAAGGAGTTCTCCACATTAAGCCACTAAAGAAACATATTCCTCCACCTTGGGACCTAAACTATGTGCTAGAAAAACTAACTATTGCTGCCTTTGAACCAGCTGGGTCTGTTTCTCTACAGATGTGCACATGGAAAACTGTCGTACTAGTAGCCCTTACCTCAGCCAGGAGGGGTTCAGAATTAGAAGCACTAATGACATCCCAACACTACATGATCTTCCAAAAAGATAGGGTGACCCTGCGTACTAATCCCTCTTTCATGCCCATAGTGGTCAGTGAGCTGTAGCTCAATCAGCCTATTCACTTACCCTCCTTCTTTTCTTCACCAAAGTATGACAGTGAGGGAATACTTTACTCCCTTCATGTCCACAGGCAACTAAGGTTCTGTTTAGACAAAACCATAAATATCAGAAAGTCCAATCAGCTTTTTGTGTCCTTCCCAAGGCGGTGTCCAAACCTTCTGGTGCTCCTACCATCAGAAACCGTTACCTTGTGGGGTCAGTCCACACTCTACAAGAGCTGTGGCTTCCTCTGGGGCCTTCCTCAAGGGCCTGGGCACAACTACCATTCTTGAGGCAGCCACATGGTCCTCTGTGCATCCCTTCACCCAACATTCCAAATTGGACCATATCTCCAGAGTCAGAGCAAGATTTGCAAAGGCAGTCCTGCAGGGATTTCTGGAATCTGCAACTTCTTCCACCACCCTTCCTCCTCCTTGAGCTGTGGTACTCTCCTGTAGTCAGAATACTTCAGCACTGGAAAAGGACATAGAATAGTTTTGTAAAATCTTACTATAACTGTAGATGCCCTTCTCTTCCATGTTGCAGTATTCCTTCCTTCCCACTTATCCCCCTTCATTACATTCATTACATTTAACCTTTCTAGAAGACAACATTTGGCACCACTTAGACTGTTGCCTGACTGGACAGTCATTTCTGACTATGTGTGTGTAGATATCACATTTAACGCCCATGGTTTATGGCCCTACGTGTGACATCCCACGCACCTACAGCAACCAGGCTGAAAGCTTTTGTATTGGAGCTGACGTTCGGGTTGCTTGAGGTGGTGAATCCCTATGAGTACTGCAACATGGAAGAGAAGGACATCTATGGATGTTCTTCATGTTTCACTGCTGCAGTCCTAACCATTGGATTGTCTATGCTGCGGTAGTCCTCAGTTGGTCCGAATACCAGAGTCAGGGTTTTGTGCGTTGGCTGCTGTCACTTGCTGGCTGATGTCAGGTCGTCCGAGCTGTAAAGGAGAGCAGGCGACACCATTACCTCAGTCTTTCTTGCCATGGAGCCCGTAGCAGAAATAATTTGCAACAGTGCCAGTCGGCTGTTTCTAGATTTCGAACTTCAGCTGAAAACGTCTAAAGCTAAGTACCCCGTTGGGGAGCCTTCCTTTTTCTTGCACTAACCGATGTCTGAAAAAGTCAATAACAGTTTCGCCTGTGGAAAGCAAATACCACACCGAGACTTCCATTCTTACTGTGTCACTTGCTTAGATCCAGATCACGATGTACCCCACTGTCAGTTCTGTGCCCTCTTTAACGCTAGAACTATTCGTCATAGAGCTCTGTTTTTAGCCAGATATTTTCATCTTCCATTTCCAATTACCGATATGGCGTCCATCAGTCAGCAAATCTCAGATCTTCCAAAAAAAGTAAAGATAAGGATAGAGGCAGACCGCATAAGGCCAAGCCTTCCGACGACACTACCACTTAAAGGGTCATCAGTTCTTCGGAATTCAGTAAGGCGCTTTTCCAGCCCCTGATGCCCCACTGTATTACTTCGCAGGCCTCTACTGAGACCGTTTTGGAGTCTGGTATGCCGCAGAAAACTGCATTGTCCAACGAGCCTTCGGCTGTCTCTGCTTTGGTTGGGTCTGGAGCCTCTACACAGGCACCGGATTCCGAGGATACTGCTTGTACTTCTGAATTCACTTTGAGGCTTTCCCCCTTTCTTCCGACTAACACATCGATAGCATCGAGGAATACTCTTCAAGCCAGACTTACAGCTACTTCAAAGAAATCAGCAAAAAGTCTCCATTTCACTACTCCTACCCCTTCTCAAACTACAGCGCTTAAAATGGTGGAAGATCTCATCACTTTCATCCGGGGTAATTAGTCCACATCAGCCAAAAGGAAAATGGAACCTTCTCTAGACATCCAATTGGATTCAGACTCCGAGGGATCTGTCTCCTCTGTTTCTGAAGAGGAAAATCCTCTTACTGCCTATGAAGACTCAGATGCAAAAGAATATATTCCTTCTGCATCACCTCCGGAGCACTTTTCCTTTGGGGAAACCCTCCACACCCTCAGGGAACACTTCTGTGGGAATCAACGGATTTCCCTGAATCCAAGAAAAGCCTAAGAGAGTTTCTGGACCTACCCCAGCACAGGCCTCTGGCCATCCCACCCATCCTGGAGGTAGTAGATGATGTTTACCAAGAATCCAGCCTTACCACTGACACCCTTCCACCTGCCCCCAAAAAACCTGACCAGATACTACAGGGTACCTGACTCACATAAATTCTTCTACAGAAATCCTATAGCAGATCCAGAGGTGATTACTCAAGGACCTAAGGGAGTTGAGGCTACCTCTGCAAAGAATCCTACTCCCTCAGACAAAGAATCCAGGGCCCTGGACAGATGGGTAAAAAGTATATGCCTCTACAACTTTAACTATAAGAGCTCTCAACTGTCTGTTCCATATGTTAAAATATCAACAGCACACACTTGAACTTTTGAAACATTAAATTTCTGCTTTTCCAGATTTTTCCAGCAATACAGAGGTAGCAGAATTACTGCACTCTTCATCTCAGGTGGTAAAGCACTCCTTGCACTGTAAATTTGACTCCCTAGAAGCTTCTAGCAGGGCAGCAGTGACAAGGATCTGTTATCAGAAGTCATGCATGGCTGAAGGAACAACCTCTCCCTGATCATGTTGAAGCCAAAATCATGGATGCACCTCTTGACAAAGACTGCTTGTTCGGACAGAAAACTGAAGAGGTACTTAAAAAGATAGAAGACAAAGCAAAATCGATGCAGACTGTTAAAGATTTTCTTCAAGTACAACCTCCTAGGTTAAGCAGAAATTTTCCCTCTAAACACTGGTCCTTTCCTGCACCAAACAGGCAGGCACAAGGCAAAACCCGTAGGGACAGGCCCACCAGGACTAAAACTCAGGGCCAGCAAAGAACAAAACGGTGCCCTCCTCAAACACTAGAGCAGGGAGTTCAAAAGCAACTCTGTATGGAAAAAAACTCTCAATTACTACCTTTCCCATCTCTGCCTGCCTCCACCATACCAAAAGCTCGGAGGAGGGCTTTCTCTATGCAGAGAACATTGGAACTGTATAGCTAAAGATCAGCACTCAGGGGAACAAATTCAATTTCCAAAACTACCACCTCCAAGAGGATACCCAGACCTACCTCCAAACTAGTGCGCAGAAGCACTAAAACAAATGTGAAACCTACTATCCCTAGGGGCAGTAGAACTTGTACCTCCAGAAGAAGTTGCAGAATGATTCTGTTCCGGACTATTCCTTGTTCCCAGGAAAGAGGCGACTTGGCATCCCATCCTGGACCTAGCCTTTCTCAGTACCTTTCTGGTAGTACCAAAATGCTTACCTTACAACAGCTTCTAGCAATGCTGCCAAACAAAGCTTGGATGGTCACCTTAAACCTAAAGGACGGTTACCTGCACATCCCAATAAGGGAATCATGCAGAAAATTCCTGGACTTCAAAGCAGGATCACTACACTTTCAATTCTCTGCTTTGCCCTTTGGCTTATCTACTGCTCTGCAGGTATTCACCAAATGTCTAGCTCCTGCCATTGCCTTTTTCAGGCAAAACAATGTACAGATTTACTCTTACCTGGACGACTCTCATCCAGGCAGACTGCAAGAAACTGCTCCTGCAGCACCTGTCTTTTGTAAAAACCCTCTGGGGTTCACTATCAATGAAAGGAAATCAAAACAGACACCTACCAGGAAAGTCATATTTCTGGGAGCCTTACTGGACACAGAACCACAAATGGCCTTTCTATCCCCAGAAAAAAAAGTTTCCTACCAAAATACTTCACTACTCTGGCCTCCCAAACCCAGCTTTCTGCCAGGAAGTTCCTACAAGCTCTAGGGTACATGACCTCATGCATCGTCCTGGTATCTCTGGCCAGACTACACATGAGATAAATTCAGTGGTACCTAAAGAACCTATGGTGTCTACGTCTGGATACCTCCCTGCCTGTGATCCCTTGCATAAGATCCGAGTTCCTCCGGTGGGCCCAGGCTTGTGCTCTTAACAAGGGACTTCCATTCACCCTCTGCCCATCAGACCAGACCATAACTACCTATGCTTCGGACATAGCCTGGGGTGCCCACCTAGAAGGACAAGGTCTCTGAGACGCACAAATACTACCCTTGCACATCAACCAAAAGGAAATGATAACAGTACAAAACTCTATGGTTTTCTTCAAACCCTACCTCAAACCAGGGGTTCTTCTCATAAAAACAGACATCACAGTCATGTGGTACATCAGCAAACAGGGAGGGCCTCAGTCTTACCCCCTGTGCAGATTAGCCATGAACCTGTGGCTAGCAGCCTCATGTATGGGACTACATCTTATAGCCCAATCCCTACCGGGCATCAACAACACCCTGGCAGACCACCTAAGCAGAAACCTGCTGGACCCACACGAATGGCAAATCCACAGAGACATTTTTCTGTAAATTACCCACACATGGGAGCCCCCCCAGGTGGACCTCTTTGCCTTTCATTTAAATCACCAAGTACAGAAATTCTGCACCAGGGAGTACCATCACATGGCCTGGAAGGTAGATGCCCTGACCTTCCCTTGGAATACCCTCTTTGTATATGCATTCCCACCTCTACCTCTCATTCCAAAAGTACTAATCAAGATAAGGGAGGAAAAAAACAAGAGCAATACTCATTGCCCCAGATTGGCCCAGACAGCATTCGTATCCACTGCTGCGCAGCCTATCTCACCAGCCGCCCTGGCAACTACCTCACCTGCTATCTTGGGGGGGGGTACATGCTGCACCCAGATCTTCAGACACTCAAGCTTTCAGCATGGCTTATTCTACCAAAACCAGAAAGAATCTTTGCTAAGCAAGGAAGTCCTTGACATCCTCACAGAAGCCAGAAGGACCAGCACCAGAAAATCTTAGCTGGAAAATGGAAAACATTCTGCTCCTGGTGCCAGTCCAAGAGGGCAGACATACATCTGCCCTCCATTCTTCTTATTCTAGATCATCTTGCTGAGCTTCTTATTAAGGGTCTCTCCTTCTCCTCCATAAAGATCCATGCCTCTACCATCTTGGCAAACTTTGATACAGAACAACCATTGTTCTCCCACTCTCTTATATAAACAATTCCTTAGAGGAGCCTCTAATATCAGGCTTCCCAGAAGAGAGCCCACCCCAGCCTGGGACATGAACTATGTGTTAGAAAAGCTTACTCAGCCTCCCTTCGAACCTGCAGCATCCTCAGAACTAAAGTACTTCTCTTGGAAGTCTGGCTTTCTCCTGGCTGTTACTTCAGCCAGGAGAGTATCAGAGCTTCAAGCCTTAATGGCCATTGAGCCATTTATCTTCTTCAATGCAGACACTGTCTCCCTGAGAACCAGTCCCTCTTTCATGCCAAAGGTGGTTTCAGATGTTACCCTCAACCAGGCCATCCACCTGCCCACCTTAATGGGGAAAGGATATTGCATTCTTTGGATGTGCACAGGCAACTCAGATTTTATCTGGATCGTACAAAGACATTCAGGAAGACTGACCAGCTCTTGGTCAGCTTTAAAACAGGGGCACAGGGAAACCAATATCCAAACAGACCATTTCCAAATGGATAGCACACTGCATCCAATTTTGCTACTCCTTGCATGGAAAACCACTCCCTAGGACCATCAGAACCCATTCCACTAGGGCAACCTCTACTTCTACAACATTCCTTAGAGGGATACCCACCAAGGACATCCTGGAAGCTGCCACATGGAATTTAGTCCACACCTTCACCAAACATTACCATCTGAACATATTCTCAAAAGGTAGGGCTGGGTTTGCCTCTACAATTCTGCAGGGCATGCTCACCCAATCTTAAGTTTCTATTAACCTTCCACCCTTCTCCTCAGCTTTGGAAATCTTCCCAGTGGTTAGATCTGCAGCAGTGAAACATGAAGAACATAGTACAGTTGAGTACACTCACCATAAATGTAGCTGTTCGAGTGTGTTCACTGCTGCAGTCATGCTTTCCTTCCCTCCTTCCCCCTGATATCTGCTTTCTTTAGAAAGACACATATTTCTGTGGGGATCTCCGACCCCAGGACTACTAATAAGTATTAAAATGGGGCTTCTTTGGTTGGTTAAAGCAAGAAAACCTGAGGTAATGACGTCGCCTGCTCTCCTTTATAGCTCGGACGACCTGACATCAGCCAGCAAGCGACAGCAGCCGACGTACAAAACCTTGACTGTGGTATTTGGACCAACTGAGGGCTACCACAGCATGGATAACCCAATGGTTAGGACTGCAGCAGTGAGCACACTCCGTCAACATTTATTGTGAGTGTACACAACTGAACTCTATGGTAAGATTTTACACAGCTATTCTTTCCTGACAGGCCTAACAATGCGTGACTGTCAAAATCCCCCTTACCTCCTTCCCCTTTCTGCCTGCCTCTCACTGTTTTCCCCTGTGGCAACAAATCGCCTCAGACATATGGGTTTTGTCAATTGTGGAAAAAGGATATTTCATGACTTGGCAGGAAACACCTTCTCCAAAAGGTATCCCCCTCCCAAGAAAAGAACAAATCCATCTCATCCCTCATCCCTCAAGTTATTCAAGATCTGTGTCTACGGAGCACAAAAGAAAGGGTGCCCCCAGGGCAGGAAGGTCAAGGTTTTATTCCAGGCTATTCCTATTCCCAAGAAAGGATGGCCCATGGAGACCCATCCTGGACCTGTCTATTCTAAACCCCTTTCTGCATGTACCTACTTGCCGTATGCTGTCCCTTCAAACCATTCTTCCACTCTTGATATCCAGATGTTCATCGTGTTTCACTGTTGCAGTCATCACTGTAGGGTTCTTCCTGCCGGCAGGCAGCCCTTGGTCGGCCAGAATCCCAAAGTCTGGGTCCAGCGTCGGCTGTGTACTCGCCCTCCCTGATGTCAGTGCGCCAGGGGTACAAAGCTCCCAGCTGACGCCATGTTCTCCAGTCTTTCTTGCCGCGCGGTGGAAGCAGTTCGCAAGTGCCGATCGGCTGACTCCTGTTATTTTTGGTGCTTCATTCCGAAGACATTCTTCTTTTCAAAGCTAAGTACCCCGGTGGGGAATCTTTTTTCTTGCTTCAGACCGATGTCAGAAAAAGTTAATAATTGCATTTCATGTGGGAAGCAAATACCTCATAAGGATTTTCACTATTACTGTATTCCTTGTCTAGGCCCTGACCACAATGTAGCTAGTTGTCGGTTTTGTGCTAGATTTAATCAACGTACTATCAAACGGAGATACGATTTTGCCTTTCATTACTTTGGGAGGCGATTTAATTATAACATGTCTGACACGCTTCCGACTACCGGAGTTCATAAAAGGCGTAAGGATAAGGATAGGCCTCCGAGGTCCAAATCAGACAACAGTTTGCAATCAGAGCCAGCTGCCGGTTCGGCCATCGTCAGTGAGGCGCTTTCGCAGCCCCTGTCATCGGCCATTACAGAACCACTTGCCGAAACGGACTTCCCACGAGGAGCCAACTAGGCCTTTGGATACTACAGGTGTAGGACCTTCGGATAATGCTCCCTCGGATGGGTCCGGAGCCGCTGTGCAGGTACCGGCTTCCGAGGGGATTTTCAGGCCTATGCAGCTTCAGGTAAAGGCAAAGACAAAGGCAAAGACTCCTTCTAAAACAAAGACTCAAGTCCAGGCCTCCTCTGATCCGGGACCTAAATCTCAAAAACAAATGCTTAAAATGGCGGAGGACTTGCTAACTATGATTAGGGGTTCACATCCCCCTCCAGACAAAAGGCCAAGACAAGAATTGGATTATGAATCCTCTGATCAGGCATCTATCTCTTCAGTGTCTTCCTCTGAACAGGATTATACTTTCCCTCCTTATGAGGATTCTGATGCTAAGGAATCCATTCCTTCAGCTTCTCCTCCTGAGGATTATTCTTTTGGGGAAACTTTACATGACATGAGGGAACATTTTCACTGGGAAGGACAGGAGTACTCTCAATCTAAGAGAAGGCTTAGGGATTTCCTTGTTCTTCCTCAACACAGACCCCTGGCTATTCCTCCTATTTTGGATATTGTGGATGATGTCTTTTCTGAGTCTAATTTAACTCCTGACTCCTTTCCTCTGGCCCCTGCTAAGCCTGGTAGATATTACAGAGTCCCTGACTCCCACCAGTTTCTTTTTAAAAATCCTACTGCTGATCCAGAAACCATTTCTCAGGATCCAAAGGGTGTTAAGGCCGCCACTGAAAAGAACCCTATTCCGTCAGATAAGGATTCTAGAGCTTTGGAGAGATGGGACAAAAAAGTGTACACTTCTGCTACTTTATCTATTAGGGCTTTAAATTGTCAATTTCATATGTTGAAATATCAGCAATACCTTTTGTCTGTTATGAAACAAAAACTGTGTACCATTTCTGCATGTGCAGACAATAAGGAATTACAAGATTTGATGCATGCTACTGAGCAGGTGGGGAAACATACCTTACACTGTGGTTTTGATGCTTTGGAGGCCTCTTGCAGGGCGGCTGCCACTGGCACGGTCATTAGAAGGCATGCTTGGTTAAAGGAACAAAATTTGCCTGATTAAGTAAAAGCAAAATTACTGGATGCTCCTGTTCAACATAATGTTTTGTTTGGGTCTAAGGCTGAAGAGGTTATAAAAAAATGGAGGATAAGGCAAAATCCATGCAAACGGTTAAGGATTTCTTACAAGTTCAGCCTCCTAGATTTAACAGAAATTGGCCAGCTAAAAAATTGGTCCTTTCCCAGCTCGGACAGGCCTCAGAGGGGTAGATATAGGCGCCCCAGAGGGAGGGCCCAAGCACAGACCTCTTATAGACCTAGACAGTGGAGTGCTTCCACCCCCAGGGGTGCAGAAGATAGGTCTCAACCTTATAGGAAACAGGCTCAATGGCTCCCCCTGCATGGCTCCAGGAACCTCTCTCCTGGAAGCTCCTCTGGAAGGAAAACTTTCTCTTTTTTACCGAAATTGGACTTGCATAACCCAAGACAAGTGAGTTCTGGATGTAGTTTTAAGAGGTTACAAATTCCACTTTCACACCTTACCAAAACCAAATGGATGGCCAGATCTACCAAAAACTCAATGGGCAGAGGCATTAAAACAGGTGAGGTCACTCATGGCTGTGAGGGTCATAGAACTGGTTCCAAATTCAGAAATGGGACAAGGCTTTTATTCAAGTCTCTTTCTAGTTCCCAGAAAGCAAAATACTTGGAGACCCATCCTGGATCTGTCAGTCTTAAATACTTTCCTGGAGATACCAAAGTTCAAGATGCTTACTCTGCAGCAGCTTCTGCCAATGTTGAGCAAGAATGCATGGATGGTGACATTGGATTTAAAGGAGGCTTATCTACACATTCCCATCAGATAGGAGTGCAGAAAATACCTCAGGTTCAAGGCAGGCTCGAAACATTACCAATTCTCTGCGCTGCCCTTTGGCTTGTCTACTGTGCCCAGGGTCTTTACCAAGTGCCTGGCACCAGTAGTAGTTTACTGCAGACTCAAGGGAATTCAAATTTACCCTTATCTGGACAACTGCCTTATTCAAGCAGACAGCAAGGACATTTTACTCCAGCACCTGGAATTTGTTCAGAATCTACTGAAGTACCTGGGATTCACTGTGAAAGTAAAAAAGTCAAATTTGACACCCACTCAAGAGATAACTTTCCTGGGTGCTCTTGTAAACACAACAACCCAGATGGCATTCCTGACATCAGAAAAACAACTAGAGCTGGCTTCAACTTTCAAAAGCCTGGCGTTGATGTCTCACCTAACTGCAAGGAAATTCCTGCAGGCTTTGAGTTACATGGCTTCCTGCATCCTACTCATACCATATGCAAGACTGCATATGAGGAAGATACAATGGTACCTAAAAGCGAATGGTCCCAGCATTGTCACAGTCTGGAAACACTGATTGCTGTCTTGCCTTGCCTACAAAAGGAATTCCATTGGTGGGCCATGGCATGTCTTCAAAACAAAGGGAAAGCCTTCAGTCTACCTCCAGCCTACCAAGTGATAACCACGGACGCCTCAGATTATGCATTGGGAGCCCACTTGCAGGGGAAAGGCCTGCAAGGTTTTTGGACAGAGGATCAGAAGCATCTTCATATCAATTTAAAAGAGATGTTAGCTGTGCAGAATGCCCTCTTGGCTTTCAGGGATCTTTTACAGCCAGGGCAGCTACTGATACGAACAGACAACACCACAGCTATGTGGTACATAAACAAGCAAGGGGGTTCACACTCCTACCCCCTTTGCAGACTAGCCATGACTGGAACACGGCACTAGCTTGCAAAGTGGACCTACAAGCTCAATTCCTGCCAGGGAAACAAAACACTGGCAGACAGCCTGAGCAGGAACCTGTCAGACCCACACGAGTGGATGCTAGACACCCAAATATTCAAGATGATTACAGAAGCCTGGGGCTGCCTGGACATAGATCTATTTGCATCTCCCCACAACTACCAGTTACAGATTTTTTGCACAAGGACATATCACAAGCTAGCATGGAAAGTGGATGCTCTCTCATTCAGTTGGAGGAACCTCTCAGGGTATGCCTTTCCACCACTACCTCTTCTACCAAGGGTGTTATTAAAAATAAAACAGGACAAACCAAAGCTGATCTTACTAGCCCCAAATTGGCCTCGACAATTTTGGTACTCAACACTGATAAATCTATCCCAGGAACCTCCTTGGATTCTACCTCAGATTCCAAATCTTTTGTCTCAACATCAGGGCCAGGTCCTGCACTCTCATATCAAAACTCTCAGCCTGATAGCCTGGCGTATTCAGGGTCTATGATTAATCCTACCCTTTCCAAACAGGTTATGGATGTTATCTTAGAAGCCAGAAGGCCTAGCACTAGGAAATCTTATGAAGGTAAATGGAAGAGATTTTGCACCTGGATGCATGCTCAGGAATCAGATCCTCACATTCCAAATATTCCATTGATTTTACATTACCTAACAGATATGTTGCATAAGGGTTTATCTTTTTCCTCCATAAAAGTACATGCCTCAGCTATCTCTGCACATTGTAATACAGACCCTCCAATTTTTTCACATCTACTTCTGAAACAATTTCTCAGAGGAGCAAAGAATTTAAGGCCCCCTAGGACACCACCCATTCCTGCCTGGGACCTCAGTTATGTCCTGGAAAAACTTACTCTGCCTCCTTTTGAGCCTGCTGCCACATCTGATATAAAGTATTTATCATGGAAGACTGTTATCCTGCTGACTTTAACTTCAGCCAGGAGAGTCTCAGAGTTACAAGCGCTCATGGCCGTGGAACCTTACATTATTTTTCATCAAGACAGGGTTTCTTTGAGGACTAACCCTACTTTCATGCCTAAAGTGGCTTTAAACCAAACTATTCACCTGCCAACTTTTTCCCCTAATCCACAAAATAAGGGGGAGAGGATCTTGCATTATTTGGACTTGCACAGGCAGCTTCGCTTTTACCTGGACAGAACCCAAGGATATCAGGAAAACTGAACAACTGTTTGTTTCTTATGCAGCAAATTCCCAAGGCAAAGCTATTTCAAAACAGACCATTTCTAAATGGATTGCTCATGGAATCAGATTTTGTTACTCCCATTATGGAAAGCAAATCCCAGGAAAAATTAGGACACACTCTACCAGAGCTGCTGCTACTTCAGCTGCCTTTCTCAGGGGAGTCCCTACCAAAGATATTTTGGAAGCTGCAACTTGGAGTTCAGTGCATACTTTCTCTAAGCACTATAATCTCTCTTTATTCTAAGTCTAGGGTGGGCTTTGCTTCTGCAGTCTTACAAGGCCTTCTAGCCACCCCTTTTACTCAGTAACCACCTCCCTTTATTTCAGCTTTGGGATTCAACCCTACAGTGATGACTGCAACAGTGAAACACGATGAACATAGTACAGTTGTGTACACTTACCATAAATGTAGATGTTCGAGTGTCTTCACTGTTGCAGTCTGGGTTACCCACCCTCCTGTCCCCTCTTATACTTTTATTGGTGTGGTTCCCTGCTTCACCCTTCTTCTGAGGTGTATTTGCTACAGGGTATGGGGTTTGTTGTATGTTACATTTTTGTTTTACTATTAGCTTTTACTTTTGGGCACCTGACATCTGGGGCAAGGAAAACTGGAGAACATGGCGTCGGCTAGGAGCTGTACCCCTGGCGCACTGACGTCAGGGAGGGCGAGTACACAGCCGACGCCGGACTCAGACTTTAGGATTCTGGCCGACCGAGGGCTGCCTGCCTGCAGGAAGAACCCTACAGTGATGACTGCAACAGTGAAGACACTCGAACATCTATATTTATGGTAAGTGTACACAACTGTACTTTCCTTTCCGGTCAGGTTTTGACCTGAAGGAGGCATATCTTCACATCTCTAATCCAGCCAGCCTTTCGCAAATTGCTGTGTTTTGCAGTGCAGTCTTCACACTGTCAGTTTACTGCCTTGTCCTTTGGTTTGTCTGCAGCTGCAATGGTATTTACAAAATGTCTAGCCCCAACTGTGGCCTTTTGCAGAACAAAAGGCCTTAAAATCTTCCTATAATTAGGCGACCTACTCATCCAGGCAGAAGATCCAAGTACCCTGCAAAGACACCTTCAAGTCACCATTTCCCTCCTCGAAAGCCTAAGTTTCACAGTCAATCTACTTAAATATTCCCTTACTCCTTCCCAAGACCAGATTTTCTTGAATTGCAGAATAAGAACTGATTTGATGAAGGTTTTTCTCCCACTAGAAAAGGTCACTTCACTGACCAGCTTTTTCAAAAACTACTTCTAGTCAGTTGCATTTCAGCTAGGGAATTCCTTCACTTCCCAGGTCTGATGGCAGCCACTCTCCCCATGTTGCCTCTTATAGTTTCATAGTTTCATAGTATAGTACTAGGCTATCTGCCCTGGGGCATTTGTAAGCCTAGCCATAGTGATGTGGCTTTTGCCACTCCATGAAATGGTACAAAAAATGTACAGAATAAATTTAGAATACTGTGCCTCTGTCTAGTAGTGACACAATGAAGGTCCCCTTATATAATAGAATTAGTTTACTGTGCCCCTGTCTAGCAGTGACACAGATGTGACCCCTGGGGTAAACTTACGATCTCCCATCCACTCATCAAGATTTCTCTTGAAGAGAGTCAGTGAGGGGCTCTGCCTAATACGAACTGGGATCTTGTTCCAAAGCATGGGAAGCCTCTGGGTTATGAATCTATTCCTCCAGCATGTCCTATTCGTACTTATGCCGAGGTTTAAGTCTTTAGCTCTCGTGGTCCTGATGGATTTGGATTTTTTGAGGTGGAGCATGTCCATCAGATCCTGATTGGACATGGCCTTGTACATCAGGCAGAGTTCACCTCTGAGCAGGCGGTATGCTACTGAATAGAGCTGAAGTTTCTTTAGTCTGGCAGAATAAGACATATGTTGGAGACCCTTGATCCTCTTGGTGAGGTATTTTTGTGGTCTCTCCAGCTGTTGCAAATGCCGGGTGAGGTACATACCAAATGGGGCATTGTACTCAATCATGGGTCTGATGAGGGAGGAATATAGGGGTACAAATGACATCCTTGGATCTGGATGTGAATCCCTTCATGATGAGGTGTGCAAGGTAGAATGTTTTTCTAACCACTTTGGCAACGTGGGTGTCAAATGAGAGGTCCCTGTCGACTTGGGTCCCTAGGTCTCTGATTACTTTTTCTGTACTCAGTGGGTTGCTGTCTATGTGATAATTTGTGGGTACTTTGTTTTTCCCAAAGGGGATGACTATACATTTTTTGGCATTTAGTTTAAGGCCGTGACTCTGGCACCAGTTGTCCGTTTCTGTGAGGCCTTTTTGTAGGATGTGTGTGTCTGCTGGTGTGTCGACTTTGGCGCCTAGTTTGCAGTCATCTGCGAACTTTGTCAGCCACAGCCCTCCCATGTTTGCTTTAACATCTGAGAAATAAATGCCGAACAAGAGGGGTCCCAGGACAGATCCCTGTGGGACAACACTTGTGACTGGCTTTGAGTCTGACATTGCTCCAGCAATTTTAACTTTATGGGTTCTGTCCTTTAGCCAGTTTGCATCCCATCTAGTGACATAAGGGTTTACTTTTAAGTTGTTGAGCTTATCTATGATGCCTGAGTGGGGTATTGTGTCGAAGGCCTTAGCCAAGTCCAGGTATGCTGTATGGACTGCTTTGCCCTCATCAATGGCTCTAGTGACTGTTTCGAAAAAGTCAACCAGGTTTAAAAGGCAGGATCTGCCCTTTACAAAGCCGAACTGGGTGGGGTCAAGTGTCTGTAGGTCCCCTATGTCTCTGTTTATGAGTTCCATAATGATTCTTTCCATAGCTTTGCAGACCAGGCTGGTTAAGCTTATGGGGCGGTAGTTTCCAGGGTCTGTAGAGGTACCCCCCTTGTGGAGTGGGACCACTGTTGCTGTACGCCAGTGTTCAGGTACATATCCCGAAGTAAGGCTAAGGTTAAATAGCATTTTTATGTGTGGGTTTAGCTCCTCTTGGAGTTCACGTAACACGCAACCCGGGATACCGTCAGGTCCCATTGATGCTGTGTTTTTTGCTTTGTTTAGGGCGGTTCTCACTTGGACATCTGAGATGACAGGGTGATTACATTCAGCTGGGATAAGTATTTCTTCTTTTGGGGGTGAGGGAGGGGAGAAATTTGCACTGAACCTGTCAGCCAGAATGTTGGCAATATCTGTGGGTTCTGTGTATTTTTTGTTGTTGTGAACCAACTCTGAGCATATCTGAGGGTTTCCGCTCGGGTTTCTAACATAGCTGAAGAAGGCTTTGTGGTTATCTTTAGTGTCCTTAGCGATTTTTCTCTCAAATTTGGCCTTGGATGTTTTTATGAGAGAACGTAGTTTTCTGCTAATGTTGATCAAAGATGTCTTCCCTTCATGGGATTTTGCTTTGACGTGCAGTAGCTTCCTTCTTTTGTTATACAATTTGTTTATGGCTGAGGTTCACCAGACAGGACGCTTACCTTTGGTGGAGAGGGACTTGGATTTATTTGGGATTGCATGATCCATGCATTCTTGGAGATGTCCATAGAAAGCATTTGTGAAGGATTTGGCATTGTGGGATGTGGTATCCATTGGCAGAGTGGGCTTAAAGGATACCATCTCAGTCTTAAGAAGAGTGAAGTCTGCTTTTGAGAAGTTTTTCACTGTGGTCTTTTGTGCTGGGGTGGAGGTGGGACATGTATATCCAGGGTGATTAGTTTGTGGTCAGATCTCACTAGTGAGGGGTATACTTCCGGTGTGGAGCATTTTGTCCCCATGTTTGTGATGATCAGGTCTAGTATATTATCTCCCCTAGTGGGAGAGGTGACTAGTTGTTCCAGTGCATTTGAATTTATGAATTCCAGGAACCTTTGGGCTAGGGTATTAGGGCTAGAATAATGTACTCAATCTATGTTTGGGTAGTTGAAGTCTCCCAGTATGATGGTATTTTGTGATGCATTCATATCCTCCAATGTCTTCAGGAAGGCTGAGTGGGGTTCTTGAGATTGGGAGGGTGGTCTGTAACATGCTACCAGTTGTATAGCAGTTTTGCCTATGGTTAGTTGCACCTGTTTGGTCTCTGATGCTTTATGTGTTGCTACTAACCTGGAGGTGTGGGTGTCCTTGATGAATATGGACACTCCCCCTCCCTTTGTGGTTCGGCCCGGGTTTGGGGCCGAAAAGCATGATACGAGGTATAGCCTGGTAGCGCTGGGGTGCTCTCAGGAGCCTTGAACCAGGTTTCAGTTACTGCACAGATGTCTATCTTCTCCATGCTGAGGAGTGCATCAAGTGCCTGCATCTTGAGATTTAGACTTCTGGCATTGAGCAGCATTTACCCTTAGTTTTTTTCCATTTTTGTTTTCTAAGGAGGTGGGTTTGTCTTTTGAGCCTTGCCTAAAAAAGGCACTATGGGGGTGGCAAGAGCCTTAGCCATTATCCGGAAGCCCAGTGGTGACAGGTGTAAGCCATCCCTTGCGAAGCAGCGTGGCTTGTCCAACATGTCATCCCAGGCAGACAGACATTGGATCCCCTTAGAATGACACCAGTACTTGAGCCAATTGTTAAAGCTGATCATCTTGTCTTTGTATTGTGGTATCATTCTTGGTAAGGGCAAGATGCTGCTCAGGGTCAGGGTCATACTAGCCTGGGTTACTTAATCTGAGAGTTCCTCTATGTCTCTTTTCATGTAGTCCAGGGAGGTACGTCTCAGGTCATTCACACCAGCATGGACAATGACAGAGTCATATTTGTACTTGCTTTGGAGTGACTTGAGTGCGTGTGTTATGTGGCGGATCCTAGCTCCCGATAGACAGCTCACAGTCACCCTCTCCTTGTTCAGCCTGGTCAGCGGGACATCAGTGTGTCTGACTATAGAGTCACCTATTACTAGTGTATCAGGCAAGGTGTTTGGCCTTAAGGGCTGTGATTGGTTGACACACTGATTTATTGAAGTATGTGTTGCATGTGTTTTGTTTTGAGGTGGTGGATTTTTGGATGTCTGCTTTGGGAGCCTACAGGCTACACATGAAGTTTCATTGGTATTTGAAGAATGTCTTGTCCCAGCACACTCATCCACTAGGGTTTCATGTCCCATTCCTTCCCTGGCTAAAGAAAGAAATCAGATGATTGATTCAGCAAATTCATCTGAATCCAGCCTCTCACTACAGTTTAACAGATGTACACAGATGCATCAGATCTGGGATGGGGGGGCACTATGAATGGACTCAAAATGCAGGGGCAATGGGACCCCTACCTTCGGAAAAAACACATCAGCATAAGGGAAATGACTGCCCTTCTCCTAGCTCTGAAGGCATTCCTTTCCCCTCATACACCCAGGTCCCCTCAAAGGCTTTACAGACAACACCACAGCCCTGTGGTACATCAACAAGCATGGGAGGGCCAAGTCTTTCTTAACTTGCAAAGGATGGGAGCTGGCTACCCTCTCCAATGTTACAGTACATGCAGTTTACATCCCATCACAAAGGAACGATCAGGTGGATGCTCTCAGGAGATCATTGTCTGACTCACAAATGGATGCTGCACAGAGATGTTTTCCTGGGCATAGTCCAGTGGGGTACACCACAGATAGATCTGTTTGCTTCCCCTCAGAACAGACAACCACAGCTATTCTGCTCAAGGTCTTCCTCTCCACAAGCTTGGAAAGTGGACACCTTCACAATTTCCTGGAAGAGGATGATGTTCTTTGTGTTTTGCTGTTGCAGTCATCACATATGGGTTATCCCTGCCAAGGTGGTCCTTGGCCAGTCAGAATACCAGAGGCTTAGTATTTCTGTGTCGGTTGCTGTCGCTTCAGGACTGACGTCAGGTTGTTAGTAGTATAAAGTAAGGCAGCCGACGCCATTACATCTGTCTTTCTTGCCGAGGAGCCTGAAGCAGAAGCAGTTCGCACGAGTGCCGGTTGGCTGCTACCTGAGTTTCATCTTCCGAATTGAAGCTGAAGTCTTCTAAAGTTAAGTACCCCATTGGGGATCCTTTTTTCTTGCTCTAACCGATGTCAGAAAAAGTTAATTGTCTCGCCTGTGGAAAGCAAATACCACACCAAGACTTTCATTATTACTGCATCACTTGCTTAGGCCCAGGCGACATCCCTCGCTGTCACTTTTGTGCTTTGTTCAACGCCAGAACTGTATGTCGTTTGGCCTTTATTGTAACTAGATTTTTTTCGCTTGCATTCCTCGAATTCCGATATGGCTTTGGTAAGCCATCCAACAGCAGATCTTCTGGAAAAACATAAGGATAAAGAAAGAGACAGACTGCACAGGTCGCTTCCGTTAAGCTAGTCATCAGTTCTCCCGTCCTCAGTGAGGCATTTTCGCAGCCCCTGATGCTCGCTTCTGTGGATTCTTAGGCTGCTACCGATGCCCTTACGGAGTATGTTATGCCGCAAAACTCTTCTTCGACTAAGGATCCTGCGGTAGTTTTTCCCTTGGATGGGTCCAGAGCCGCTGAGCAGGCACCAGCCTTTGAAAAGTACTTTGCACTACCAATTCTTGACACAACCCGATGACTTCTTTCGCGTCTATCGTTCTTTCGAAAACTACAGAGTTTCTAAGGCTCAGGGTATGAACCACACCCAAGAAACCAACGACCCAGTCTCAGGCACCTGCTTCCTTGCCTCAGTCTCAGATGCTTAAAATGGCAGAAGACCTTATCCTGCTCATCAGGGGAACCCAAGCTACCCCTTTCAAAAGGAAAAGACATCTGTCCCCAGTAGTTTTGTCTGAACAGGAGTCTGATGCATCTGAATATAAACACATGCAACCCCTTCCTGCTTATGAGGATTCTGATGCAGAGGAATCCATTCCTTCAGCCTCTCCACCCGAGGACTTTTCCTCTGGGGAAACCCTTCATACCTTAAGGGAGCATTTCCAGTGGGAATGTCAGGACTACCCTTGGTCTAAAGAGAGACTCAGAGAATTCTTGGATCTTCCACAGCACAGACCCCTGGCCATTTCCCCGGTCCTGGTTGTTGTGGAAGATGTTTTCCTGGGATCCAGTTTGACTCCTGACACCCTCTCTTCTGCACGCAGAAAACCTGACTGGTATTACAGAGTCCCTGACTCACAAATTTCTTTTCAAAAGCCCTACTGCTGACCATGAGGTAATTTCTCAAGGGCCTAAAGGAATTAAAAGCAACCTCTACTAAGAATCCCACCCCCTCAGATAGGGATTCTCGAGCACTAGACAGATGGGGTAAAAAAGTATACACCTCTGCTACTCTTGCTATCAGAGCACTAAATTGCCAGTTCCATATGCTAAAATTTCAGCAACATACCATGGAACTCCTCAAATAAAGTGTCTTCCTTTCCTGCTTGTGCAAAACCTAAAGAGTTACAAGAGTTAATGCATTATGCAAGTCAAGTGACTAAGCATACCTTGCACTGTGGTTTTGATGCCCTAGAAGCTTCTTGCAGGGCAGCAGTCACCGGTTCTTTCCTTAGAAGACATGCATGGCTTAAGGAACAGCCCTTACCAGACCATGTTAAGTCTACATTATTGGCTGCACCATTGCACAAAGACAACTTATTTGGCACTAAGGCAGAGAAGGTCTTAAAAAAGATGGAAGAAAAAGCTAAATCTGTGCAGACAGTTAAGGATTTCCTGCAGGTCCAGTCACCGAGGTTCAGCAGGCATTGCCCCTCCAGACACTGGTCCTTTCCTTCTCCTACCACGTCAGTTCAGACCAGACCCTGGGGAAGCAGACCCCACCCCCCCAGACATCAGCCACAGGGAATCCAGAGATCAAAACAGTGGAATTCCTCCAGTTCAAAATCAGGGAGTTCTAAGCTACCCCCTCATGGTAAGAACTCACAATGTCTCTCCTTCCCCACCCGCTCCCTCTGCCCACCTACACTTACCCCTAGGGGGAAAACGCACCTTTCACGCAAGCACCTGGGCCACCATTACTAATGACCGCTGGGTCCTCAACATAGTGTCCCAGGGATACAGATTTTCTTTCCACACTCTTCCAACCTCAAAAGGGTTCCCAGATGTACCTCCAAACCATTGGGCAGAGGTGAAAAAGCAAGTCCTTTCCCTGCTCTCTATGAAGCCAAATAGAGCACGTTCCTTCAGAACAGATAGACCATGGTTTCTTCACCAGACTATTCCTGGTACCCAGAAAAGAGGGCACCTGGCCCATCCTTGATCTATCCATTCTAAACACCTTCCTGGTGATACCAAAATTCAGAATGCTCACCCTCCAGCAACTGCTACCCATGCTGTTTAAGGATGCTTTGCTAGCCACCCTAGACCTAAAAGAGGCCTACCTCCACATCCCTGTCAGGGAATCTTGCAGGAAATATCTATATTTCAGGGCAGGATCCCTGCACTTAAAGTTTTCTGCACTTCCCTTTGACTTATCTACTGCTCCCAGAGTTTTCACAAAATGTCTGGCTCCCGCCATTGCCTTTTGCAGACAAAGGGATATCCAAATTTACCCATACTTTTAGACTGCCTTATTCAGTCAGGAAAAGCTGCTCAAGTACCTGGCCTTTGTAAAGTCCCTGCTGACCTCCCTAGGGTACACTATCAACGAAAGGAAATCCAAACTAAACTAGTACCCACCCAAATGATTATATTCCTGGAGCAAGCCTGGACACAGCATCCCAGATGGCATTTCTTACACCAGAAAAGCAAACTTACCTGACAGCCTACTTCTCTCAACTAGCCACCAGATCCCAGTTATCTGCAAGGAAAATCCGGTAAGCTCTGGGGTTCATGGCATCTTGCATTGTACTCATTTCATATGCCAGACTGCATATGAGGAAACTTCAGTGGTACCTAAAAAGCCTTTGGTGTCAGCACTCTCAAGACCCTGGAAACTCTTATACCAATGATACCTTGCCTAAGGAAAGATTTTCATTGGTGGGCAGCAGCATGCTCCCACAACAAGGGGCTTCCTTTCTCACCCCCCACCGCCACAGACACATCAGACTATGCCTGGAGTGCACATCTGGATGGCAGGTGCATACAGAGCCAATGGAGCCCACAGCAAATCCATGTGCACATCAATCAGAAAGAAATGTTAGCTAACCAGCACGCATTGACAGCTTTCAGGCCCCTACTCTCCCCAGGGGCTCTCCTGATCAAAAACACCACTGTGATGTGGTATATCAACAAGCAAGGAGGGACTCACTCCTACCTTCTGTGCAGACTGGCCAGGACCCTTTGGCACACAGCCTCTGCCATGCAACTCCAACTGTTAGCACAATTCCTGCCAGGTTCTGTAAACTACCTGGCTGACCACTTAAGCAGAAATCTTCTGGACTCTCACAAGTGGCAGCTAGACAAAAGAACCTTCACTCTAACAACTCAGGAATTGGGCACCCCGAGGGTCGACCTCTTTGCCTCCCACACCAACCATCAGCTCAGCAAGTTCTGCACCAGGGAACATCACTGCATGGGTTGGAAAGTGGATGCCCTATCCTTCCCCTGGGTCAGTCTATTAGTCTATGTATTTTCTCCACTTCCTCTCATCACCAGGGTTCTGTTCGAAATAAGGGAGGAAAAACCAAGGACAATTCTTATTGCTTCAGACTGGCCTCGCCAGCACTGGTACCCACTGCTGCACAGCCTGTCCCCACCGCCACCATGGCATCTCACTCAGACCCCAACCCGCTTGACCCAGAGGGAAGGAGAATTCATGCATCCCCAATTGCAGACCCTCAATCTGGCAGCCTGGCTTATTCCCTGACCACTGATCAATCTGCCAACCTCAGTAAACAGGTTCTAGATGTTATACTTGAGGCCAGACGCCCTAGCACTAGAAAGTCTTATGCTGACAAATGGAAAAGGTTCTGCACCTGGATTCAGGCTAAGGGAGCCGATATGGCCCAACCCTCCCTACCTCTCATCCTGGATTACCTAGCTGACCTGCTACACAGTGGTCTCTTTTTTTCCTCTTAAATTTCATGCCTCTGCTGTCTCTGCTCATTTCCATACTGAGCAGCCCCTTTTCTCACACCCTGTGATCAAATAATTCCTAAGAGGGGCTAGCAACTTGAGGCCACCCAGAAGAGCACCCACCCTAGCTTGGGACCTAAACTTTGTGTTGGAAAAGCTTACCCTGCCACCCTTTGAACCAGCATCTTCAGCAGAGCTAAAATTTCTCCCCTGTAAGACAGCTTTTCTTCTGGCCATCACTTCAGCCAGAAGAGTCTCCGAGCTACAAGCACTCACGGCAGCGGAGCTCTTCATCATCTTACATGCAGACGGGTTTCCCTCAGGACTTACCCATCCTTCATGCGCAAAGTGGTGTCCAGTGTGGCTGTCAACTAATCCATTCATTTGCCCACCTTTTCCCCTACCCACAAAACGAGGGGGAAAGGATCCTACACTCTCTAGATGTGCACAGACAGCTCAGATTCTATCTAGACAGGACTAAATCATTCAGAAAGCCTGAGCAATTACTGGTTGGCTTTGCTGCAGGGGCTGAGGGCAAGGTCATCTCCAAACAAACAATTTCCAAATGGATAGCACACTGCATCCATTTCTGTTACAAGCAACACGGAAAAACACCCACTAAGGGGGCCAGGACTCACTCCACTAGAGCAGCCCCCACCTCTGCAGCTTGCCTCAGGGGAGTCCTCACCAGGGTCATCTTGGAGGCTGCCACCTGGCTATATGTTCACACTTTCACCAAGCATTACCACCTGTCTATCTTCTTCAAATTCCAAATCCAGGGCAGGCTTTGCCACTGCAGTCTTAAAGGGCATCCTAGCCAGCCCCTAGTCTCCCTGACTGCCACCACCCAAATGTGATGACTGCAACAAAGAAACACGAAGAACATAGTACAGTTGTGCACACTTACCATAAATGTAGATGTTAGAGTGTATTCACTGTTGCAGTCCTGGTTTCCCTCCCTCCATCTCCTTCTTCTTCTCTCTCTCTGTCTCCTTAAAAGGAACATTTTGGTATTTACTTTCTACTGGTGGGGTTCTTTCATCATAACATGGCTTCCACTTAGGGGCTCCTGACAGGGCAAGAAAAACTGATCTAATGGTGTCAGCTGCCTTACTTTATACTACTGACGACCTGACGTCAGTCCTGAAGCGACAGTAACCGACGCAGAAATACTAAGCCTCTGGTATTCTGGCCGGCCAAGGGCTACCCTGGCAGGGATAACCCAAATGTGATGACTGCAACAGTGAATACACTTGAACATCTACATTTATGGTAAGTGTACACAGCTGTACTTTTCTGTATGCATTCCCCCCTTCCCTCCTGTACAGAAAGTCCTGCTGAAGATTCAGCAGAACAAGCCAAAAATCTTGCTGGTGATTCCCTTTTGGCCAAGGCAGCACTGGTTCCCCCTCCTTTTGTCACTAGCCAATGGCAGTCATCACAATTTGTCTCACAAGGTGGACGTCATCACACAACATAAGGGTTCTATTATCCTCCCACACCTGCAAACTCTCAAACTAACCCTGTGGGTGGTAAACGTTTGATCTCATTTAGACACCTTTACTTAGAGGACATGCTTTCTGTCCTGCAGGAGGCAGGAAACCCACTACCAGGCGATCCTATGTATCCAAATGGAAAAGGTTCTCCATTTGGTGTCTTCACAGACAACTAGACCCCTTTCAGATGGATATACATGTAGTCTTATTTGTGTGAGCTCCCAAAATCTTAACTTTCATATTCCTCAGTGAAAGTCCATTTGTCAGCTATCTTAGCCTGCTTACTTCTTAGTCCACCAATAGTATCTAGATTAGAGGTGAAGCTCTTTCTCAAACTGGTCCTTCACATCAGACCACCGTGAAAGCCCATCCTTTCTCCTTGGGATTTGAATTTTATTCTGGAAAACCTCACTACCTCTGCATTTGAACCAACAGTTTCAGCCATGTTAAAGATGTGCACTTGGAAAACAGTGCTTCTTGTAGCCTTAACTTTGGCCAGAAGATTCTCATAGTTACAAGCACTCATAGCTAATCCACCTTATCTCATTTTTCATAAGGATAGGGTCTCTCTTTGTAGAATCCTGTCATTCATGCGTAAAGTGGTTAATGAACTATCCCTTAACCAGTCTATTCATTTACCCACTTTTTTTCCTTCTCCACAGAATGACAGTGAGAGACTGCTCCATTTTCTTGTTGATTGTTCAGAGACAGCTTAGAATCTATCTGGATAAGACTAAGGGCATCAGAAAGTCCATCCAGTTGTTTGTATCCTTCCACCCCAGTGCTCTGGGAAAAGCTGTATCCAAACAAACTCTCTTCATGAATTTCCAAAACAATGTCTTTCTGCTACTCCTTCCATGGAAAACAATTACCCTACGTAGCGAGAGCCCATTCAACCAGGGCTGTGGCATCCTCAGGGGCATTCTTCAAAGGGCTAGATACAGCCACCATTTTAGAGGCAGTCATATGGTCTTCAGTCCACACTTTCACTAAACATTATAAACTGGACTGCATCTTTAGGGCTTGGGCAGGATTTGCTAAAGCAATCCTCCATGGATTCTTGGAGAATGCATCCTCTTCTACCTCCCATAACATATGTTGAGCTTTGGTACTCCCCCTCATGTTAGAATACTGCAACATGAGAATAGAAGGGCATAGAGTAGTTGTGTAAAATATTACCATAAATGTCCTTGTCTTCCATGTTGCAGTATTCCTATCCCACCCTCCTACCCACTGTAGGACCTTTTCCCTTTCTGGATTGCCTCCTTGTCAGCTTACCTTAGACTGTTGTCCAACTGGGGCATTCATTTCTGAGGTCTGTGCGTGCGGACGTCACATTTATGGCCCACAGTTTATGGTCCCTTTGTGTGAGGCCCCAACCACCACACAGCAGCCAGGCTAAGCTTTTGTGTATGAGCTGGACTTTCGGGTCACCTCAGGTGGAGGATCGCTCCGTTAGAATACTGCAACATGGATGAGAAGAACATCTATGGTTATGGTAAGATTTTACACAACTGTTCTTTTTTAGGTTGCCAAGCAATCCATGAAGTGTGGCTATGAAGTAATAGATGTATCGTGTAGGTCAGATGACACACAGCCTTTAATGAGGAGACGCACCTGGCTGAGGAGTCAAGACCCTTCCATTCATGTCAAGGTAGAGGTTCTTAAAGCCTCTTTGGAAAAGTGCTTTTTTTGGATGATATCCTGACAGCAGTCACTGTCACAGTGTTACAAACAGATGGGTTTTCACCACGATTTTGCCAGGGTACCAATGTCTAAATCCTTCAATGAGCTATATGTGTAACATATGACCTCAATGCGTGAGCAGGGGGTATATGAGAGTGAGTCTAGGACTTTTCACTGAAAGCGCACATCACTGAAAGTCAAATGACTCTGCACAAATCACTGAAAGCACAATTCACTGAAAGTTATATATGGCTTTTCCCCACTGTAGTGCGACCCTGGAGTTAGTATATATATACATATATATATATATATATATATATATATATCTATAGTAAGGGTGTGTGTGGAGGCACCACCCCCCACATTGGGGGGTGTGGGGGGCATAGCCCCCCCCACATACTTTAGATATATATTATGTTCAGAAAATAGTAATTTATTGGAATTGTGAGTATCCATGTATATAGTTCAGAATATTTAAAATAGTGCCCCCCACATCTCCCCTTACTTTATATACTAACTTCAGGGTCGCACTACAGTGGAGAAAAGGCCATATATAACTTTCAGTGAATTGTGCTCAGTTAAATGTGTTTCAGTGAAATGTGCTTTTTAGTAAATAGTCTTAGACCCATGCGAGTATGTGTGAGAGTTTCCCAGGTCTCTATTCTAGGTCTTCTGTTCAAAATATTTGTGAATGCCCTCTACTCAGCAGGCAGACAAGCAAAAAGCATTCAGTATATGGATGCGTCCATTCTGATTTGCGCTGCTAAAAAACAAACAAAAAAAAAATGAATACATTGCAACAACTAACCCTGGATTCTCTTACCTCTTTTGAAAGATGGCTGTCCAATTCCCAACTTCTTCTAACCCCCCCCCCCCCAAAAAAAAGTTCATTCTAGTCGCACCAAATCAACTCTTTACCCAGAAATCCCTCTTTGCTGTAACCTACACAAACAGCATAAGAATTGAATTGGTAACCCACACTAAGTACTAGGTTTAGTAATTGAACTTGGAAGTTTGACAATGTGTAAAAGATATAATAAAACTTATCAAAAAAGTGGCATCTTATACCAGATAAAACCTTTACCAACAGACAGTGCTAGAAAATACATTGCTTCAACTCTTCTCCTTCCAGCTCTCCTCTACGCAGACCCTTTTCTCATTAGTATGGGTTGAATAAAGTTTAATTTCCTCTATCAATGATAAAAATGTAGCAAATTTGCTGCTAATGTGTCACATGAATCTCACTACTATGTAACACTAAAGCAGCTGCAATGGCTAGAACAGCCTCACACCCTGACTATAACTCAACAACATATCATGCATAACCTTATTCGCAGATCAGAAAAATACTGTGGCCTTACTCGCATCTTTCAACAGTACTCACCAAACAGGCCTCTTTGTCTACTCCTAGTTAACTAAAACAATTCTGCTGGTGACACTGTTTCTTCTACATCTCTAAAATCTAAACTCCATTCCCTTGCCCTTAAAGAAATATATCTGTTTAAATCATTCAAGCCTCAATTAAAATAATACCGAGTGAGCACATTGATGTACTCCTACTCATTTCTGAATAGTTAATCCCTATCCATATGCAGAGTGTTTTTCTAAGCTTTACTTTTCCTTGCTTTATCTAAGGACAGTTTACTGATAACAGCCTTTGTGTTTTTTATCATCCTTTCATCCTAAAGCACTTCCTCTTCCTGTTCCTTACTGCTTTCAGCCTTTTTCCTGACATCAGCCCTTATTTTTATTACACCCTGTTTTCCCTTTCAAGCATCTCTTAGTGCACTATCTTATTTCTTTCATCCCCTTTCACATCACATCCTTTCTGTTCCTCTACCTATCCACAAACTGTACACTGGCACATCTTACTCAGCCTTCCCCAACATTCGTCTCACTCATTTTATCTTCTAATTGTCTGTTTAGAACTCTACCATATCCAGTGCTTGATCCATCTACTTTGTGTGTTTATATTTCTTTCCTCTGGGGGGGGTTTGCTGCTCCTGCACACTGCTGTATAACTTGATTTCACCAAACTGTTACTTGGATACTTTTGTCCTCAAACCTCACTTTTTAAAAAGCATGCTCTCATAAATGACTTTCTGTTTTCTTTCGTTATAGTTTTTTGATGTCCTTCAAGGATGCATCTGCAGTCATCACATATGGGTTGTCCTGCCTCAGGCAGCCCTTCGGTCGGCCGGATTCCAAAGTCTGGGTCCAGCATCGGCTGATGTCTCCCCTTCCCCGACGTCACAGCGCCTGGGGTATAAAAGCGTCAGCCGACGCCATCATCCTCAGTCTTTCTTGCCGCGTGGTGCCCGAAGCAGAAGCAGTTCGCAAGTGCCGGTCGGCTAGCTCCTGTAAATTCGCTATTCGAAGACTTCAAAAGCTAAGTACCCCGTTGGGGACTTTTTCTTGCCTCAGCCGATGTCAGAAAAAGTTAATAATTGTTTAACTTGTGGGAAACAAATACCTCATAAGGATTTCCACTCTTATTGTCTTCCTTGCTTAGGCCCAGACCACGACATCTCGGCCTGTTCTGCCTGCGCTTCCTTCAACCGACGCACTCTTAGACGTCGGTTGGAGTTCGCAGAAGAGTTTTTTGGGGGATAGTTTTGCTTACAAAATGCCATCGGAAACCCCGACATCACATTTAATTAAGAAACGGAAAGACAAGGACCGACACACGCGGGCCGAGGTTTCGGCTGAAACCGCGGTTAGGCCTACCGCGAGTGTCTCTGTCTCGGCTGATACCGAGTCCATGGAACTTCCGAACCCTGAAATATTACAACCGACAGCCTCGGCCCCGGAGGCTCTTACCGAGTCGGTTACAGAATTGCCTTCCGAAACTGGTGTATTGGAATCTTCCGACACCATACCTTTAGACAAAGCTACACCAACACGTGGTGCAGCCAGGCCTCCTGCATCCATGTCTATCAAGGCCTTCACCAGGGCTAAAGCTGCAAAACACTCTAAAGCCATGCCTCCCAGAGTTATTCCTCAGGGACCTTCTTCTAGTTCACAGATTCTAACTTTAGCAGAGGACCTTATCTCCTTAATTAGGGGCTCTCAGCCTCATCCGGACAGGGGCTCCCAACCCCCTCTAGACAAAAGGCCCAGGATGGATCCTCCTGATCCCCTTTCCTCAGAGGAGGCCTCTGCTGGCTCGGATCACTCAGACTACCAGGAGGAGGCTTATTCGGCCTACGAGGATTCGGATGCAGAGGAATCTATTCCCTCGGCCTCCCCTCCTGAAGAGCTTTCCTTTGGGGAGACCCTTCATACTATGAGAGAGCATTTCAAATGGCAGGGCCAGGAATATTCTGATTCCAGGAAAAGACTAAGAACTTTTCTCCATTTACCTCAGCATAGACCTTTGGCTATTCCTCCTGTTTTAAATGTGATTGATGATGTATACTCTGACTCTAGTATGACCCCTGACACTCTGCCTCCGGCCCCTGTTAAGCCTGATAGGTATTACAGAGTCCCGGACACACATCATTTTCTTTATAAGGCCCACTCTGCTGACCCTGAAACTATTTCACAGGGCCCTAAAGGGGTTGCAGCTGTTACTACTAAGAACCCACTCCCCTCTGCAAAGGAGTCCAGGGCATTAGAGAGATAGGGTAAAAAAGTGTATACTAATGCCACTCTTGCTATGAGGACATTAAATTGTCAATTTCATATGATACAGTATCAAGAGTATTTGTTAGAAGAAATGCATAAGAAATTGTCTTCTTCTGAACCCCTTGACCGTAAATCTCTTCAGGATCTGGTGCATAACTCCCAGCAGGTTAGCAACCACTTTTTGCAGTGTGGTTATGACGCATTGGAAGCTTTATGTAGGTCAGCAATGACAGGTGTGGTCATACGCAGGCATGCTTGGCTGAAGGAACAATCCCTGCCAGAACATGTTAAAGCTAAGCTTTTGGATGCTCCACTGGAAAAGCAAAAGTTATTTGGTTCCACTGCTCAAGACGTCCTAAAGAAATTTGAGGAAAAGGCAAAATCTGTACAAACTGTTAAGGATTTTCTAAAAGTCCAACCGCCTAGATTCAGCAGAAACTGGCCTTCCAAGAATTGGTCCTTTCCGGACACAGAAAGATTTCAAAGGGGCAGGAACAGGCGTGCCAGAGGTAGAGGGCAAGCTAGGGGCTCCTACAGAGGCCGTCAATGGCAACCTCCAATCCAGACAGGCAGTTCAGGACCTGCAACTGCTGCACAAGGACAAACTCAATGACTTTGCACTGACTCCGCCAACCAGGGCTCAATTAGAAGCACCTTTGGGCGGAAAGCTTTCTTTATTCTCAAGAAATTGGCACAACATTACAAGAGACAAATGGACACTCCAAATAATAGACAACGGATACAGGTTCCATTTCCACACATTGCCAAAAAGAAAAGGCATGCCAGGTCTGCCACCAAATCAAAGGGCAGAGGCTTTGAAACAAATCTCAAACTTACTACAAATGAGAGCCATAGAAAAAGTTCCTATTTCAGAACAAGGCCAAGGATTTTACTCCAGACTATTCCTTGTTCCAAGAAAAGAGCATCAATGGAGACCAATTCTTGACTTGTCCGCACTGAATACTTATCTCATTGTGCCAAAATTCAAGATGCTGACTCTACAGCAACTCCTTCCCATGCTGGGCAAGGGGTCTTGGCTGGTTACTCTAGACCTCAAGGAGGCATACCTGCATGTCCCTATCAGACAAAGTTGCAGAAGATGCCTCAGATTTCTTGCAGGGTCAGAGCATTATCAATTCTCAGCATTGCCCTTTGGCTTATCTACTGCGCCCAGAGTATTCACGAAATGCCTGGCATCAGTAATAGCACACTGCGGACTCCAGGGGATTCAAATCTACCCATATCTGGACGACTGCCTTATACAAGCGGACAATCAACAAACTTTGATAAAGGACTTAAATTATGCCATCGATCTTCTACAGGCCTTGGGATATACAGTCAATATGCACAAATCAAGACTTGTTCCATCCCAAAGAATAACCTTTCTGGGTGCGGATCTAGACACAACCACCCAAATGGCTTATCTCACAGAAGAAAAACAAAGTCAACTACCGGATTACTTCAAGAATCTGACAAGACAAACCCAGCTGACTGCAAGGAAATTCCTGCAGGCCCTGGGTTACATGGAGTCCTGTATTCTTTTGATACCACAAGCAAGGCTACATGTGAGAAAGTTACAGTGGTACCTAAGGAGTTTATGGACTCAGCACAGTCACAGTTTGGAAACGTTAATCCCACTCATTCCATGCCTTCACAAGGAATTTCTGTGGTGGGCTCAGGCCAGCCAGTCCAACAGAGGGTTGCCCTTCACAAAGCCAAAAACCTCCCAAACTATTACAAGAGATGCTTCAGACCTAGGTTGGGGAGCACACGTGGAGGGCAGAGGTATCCAAGGACAGTGGTCACAAAAGGAGCTACGCATGCACATAAATCAAAAAGAAATGCTAGCAATGATGCATGCAATCGACGCCTTCAAACTCTTTCTGCATCAAGGCCATC
Organism: Protopterus annectens; assembly: GCF_019279795.1. Lineage (NCBI taxonomy): Eukaryota > Metazoa > Chordata > Ceratodontiformes > Protopteridae > Protopterus > Protopterus annectens. The sequence continues at coordinate 318,604,344 of NC_056735.1, forward strand.
TACTAATAAGGACAGACAACACCACAGTTATGTGGTACATAAACAAGCAAGGAGGTACCCATTCTTACCCTCTTTGCAGACTGGCAATGAATCTATGGGATCTTTCCTTGAAACTCAATATACAGCTACAAGCTCAGTTTGTGCCAGGGAAGGACAACACAATGGCGGACAGCTTAAGCAGAAATATCATGGATGCACACGAATGGATGCTGCACCCAGACATTTTTCAACAGATAACACAATCTTGGGGGAGCCCGGACATAGATCTATTTGCATCCCCCCACAACCATCAACTGAAGAAATTCTGCTCAAGGACATACCACCCACAAGCGTGGAAAGTGGATGCCCTCTCCTTCAGCTGGAGAAATCTGACAGTGTATGCATTTCCTCCTATTCCATTAATGACCAAGGTGTTACTGAAGATCAGGGCAGAGCAGCCAAAAGTGATTCTGATAGCTCCGGACTGGCCAAGACAGCACTGGTACCCACTGCTAAGGAGCATGTCACGTACGAAACCATGGCCCCTACCTCTATGGCCACTTCTACTGACACAGCACAGATACAAAACTCTACATTCCAACCTGAAAACATTGCAACTAACAACGTGGAGAATACCTTCACTCCTCCTCAGGATAAGCTATCCCAGAGAGTGAAGAATATTATTATGGAAGCTCGCCGCCCTTCCACGAGGAAGGCATATTCAGCAAAATGGAAAAGATTTCTCATCTGGAACACCACAAAGGGGCTAGATGCGACAATGATGAAACATGGCACATATCCTGGAATACTTGGCAGAAATGTTCCACAATGGGCTGTCTTACTCTTCTATTAAGATTCATGCTTCAGCAATTTCAGCTGAGTACAATACTGATCCACCTGTCTTTTCTCATCCTCTCCTAAGACAGTTTCTAAGAGGAATTAAAAACATCAAACCTCCTAGAAAACCACCTCTACCTGCTTGGGACCTTAACTACGTGTTGGAAAAACTAACCCTGCCTCCATTTGAACCAGCAGCATCTGCAGATCTACAGTACCTTTCATGGAAGACTGCTTTCCTTCTGGCAGTAACCTCAGCAAGAAGGGTTTCGGAATTGCAGGCCCTGATGGCAGTTCAGCCATTTATTATTTTTCATCAGGACAGAGTTTCATTAAGAACTAATTCTACTTTTATGCCAAAGGTGGTATCCAGGGTTTCATTGAATCAAGCCATTCACTTGCCTGCCTTCTTCCCAAATCCACAAAACAAAGGGGAGAAACTGCTGCACACCCTGGACATTCAGTTGCGCTACTTCTTGGACAGAACTAAAGGTTTCAGGAAAACTGACCAGCTGCTGGTAGCATATGCTGCTGGTACTCAAGGAAAAGCAATTTCCAAACAGACAATTTCAAAATGGATAGGAAATTGCATCCGCTTTTGTTACTCATTCCATGGAAAGACTGTACCAGCTAACATTAGACCTCACTCGACGAGAGCCACAGCCACCTCCACAGCCTTCTTAAGAGGAGTGGCTACAAAAGACATTTTAGAAGCTGCCACATGGAGCTCCGTGCATACATTTACCAAGCATTACAATTTACCTTTATATTCCAGATCCAGAGCAGGCTTTGCTATGGCTGTCCTGCAGGGTATCTTAGCTACACCATCCTTTTCCTACTACCTCCACCCCCAGATTGGCTATGGTATTCTACCCATATGTGATGACTGCAGATGCATCCTTGAAGGACATAGTACAGTTTTGTACCTACCATAAATGTAGATGTCCGATAGGTATGCATCTGCAGTCAGGTTTACCCTCCCTCCTTCCCCTTTGTGGTATTCCTAGGGTGCTTACCTCTCTATTAGCTAGCTGGGGGGATCTATTGTGGTGTATTTGTTTATACATATATATATATATTTTTGCAAATGTTTGGATTTTTTATTGCTTATTTTCCAAATTTAGCCTTCCTAGAGGGCACCTGGCATCTGGGGCAAGAAAAACTGAGGAAGATGGCGTCGGCTGACGCTTTTATACCCCAGGCGCTGTGACGTCGGGGAAGGGGTGACATCAGCTGACGCCGGACCCAGACTTTGGAATCCGGCCGACCGAAGGGCTGCCTGAGGCAGGACAACCCATATGTGATGACTGCAGATGCATACCTATCGGACATCTACATTTATGGTAGGTACAAAACTGTACTTTTTGAATCATTATCGTTCATGTGTTAGATTTTATTGACTTACAACATTTTTTTTGTTAATACGTATTCTTGTCTTATAAAACTCTGTTTTACTGTACGTTCTATTTGCATTAATTCTGTAAAATTGCATAAAGTCATTGTAATTTTTCTTATCTTTTTTACATTATCTGTTTTTTGTCCCTTTTGTTTGCGTATTTATCCGTGGATATTTTCTTCCCAAGCTTCTGCTGAAAGGGCGCAACCTATGTCTAGACAAACGGTCCGTTAACAAATACTATCTGTTCATTTTTAGAAAAATAATTACAAAGCCTTTTTTAACTATGTCAGGAAGTTAAACTCAACAGCCAACAATGTTCGGAGTTAGTCTGCAGTAATACTGCCCGCTCTGACCCAAAGGAAATAGTTAAGATCCTGGCTTGCAAATTTAGTACAAATTTTACTTTCCCCACAGTTATTGCTTTTCCACAGATTTCACAATCCCAACTGTCCCTTTCATTAGTATGGGACAAGTCCTCTCAAGCACTAAGAACACTAGTTTGCCTAAACATCAGTATCAGATGTGGTATATCTGAATCTCCATTTAACCTCTTTAGTGTAAGCCTGTCCACTGATTACATTTCTGAAGCCTGGAAAACAGCTATAGACCTTGGTAACTATATATCTATTAGTCTCTCTAGCCTTATTTGTAAACCTTTGGAACATATTGTCTCAGACCTCATTAAGCTGGACATTGCACGTCTTTTTAACCTTGGACTGTCATCGATTCAGCTTCATCAAAGGATGGTTCTATCTCTCAGACTTCATTAATTTCTTTGAAAAAGTCACCAAAGCATGGATAGTCATTATGCAGTATATCCAGCATATCTGTATCTGGCCAAGGCTTTTAACACTATTCTCCATGTAGGCATCTTTGAAAGACTTAAATCTGAGTGTAAATCTTTATGTTGTGAGGTGGATGTCTGACTGGTTGTCTATCATAATCCATGTGGTTAGAGTTGCAGGTACTACTTCTGAAAGTAAAAAAGGTTACCAGTGGTATACCACAGAACTCGTCAGACCTTCTCCCTTTTGGCATTTGTTTCTCAGACTTTCAGGCCAGTATTTCGTGGTCTATGACTACTTGTTTGCAAATGACTATAAATTGGGTGTTTTGTTATTCAGTCTTCCACTGACTCAGAATTGTTCTGGCATAGGCTACACCATGTCAGCAATTGGTGCAAGGACAGTGGTTTTGTATTAAATGTAAAAAAATGAAGTATAGCTCTTTTGTTGTCATCTTCATTTTCATTAACCTGTGGGCCTCTGTTCTGACCCTCAGAAACGACCGGCTGCTCTCTAATCTTGAGATTCCATACTTGAGCTCCTCCCTTCAACCCATAATGCCCCACTCCTCCACACTGTATCAGATCTCATTTGCTGTGCATTCGTTCAGCAGTGAGGTTCCTGGGCTCTGAGCTCAGTTGTGAGTGTTGCATTCTAATTTTTTTGTACTGTTCTCCTCTACCACCAAGGATGTGGGCAGACTAATGAGGTAGTTCCTCAAGGCCCAGATCCAGATGAGGTTTGTGTGCACTTCGTCCACATCTGGAGCCACAACGATTTCCCCTTTCCAACCAGTAGCTCCTTCTCCAACCCATCCTTCGGTGTGGGAGCCCTTGGTTCCGTTGGTGTCTGATGCTGTGGTGTTGGAGCCAATCGAGATTCATTCATCACCTCTGTTTACTCGATGTGCTCAGTCCAGACCATGTTGGTTCCAAGTGTGTCTTGGAGCCGCAGCTTCGAGATTGGCTTTGGGTGTTGATGTCCACTCTAAAGTTTTCTGAGCTGTATCTCCTCCTTGGGGCATTGTTCTTCAACAGCTTGGCCCTGACTCCCCCTGTTGAGCGGGGAGGCACAGGTTCCTCGAGAGGAGTCTACTTTGGTGGCTTTGGCCCCAAGGGGACTGCTTTTGGAGGGTCAGATCCCTTTTGCTTTCAAGGTGTTAGAGAGAGTTCTCTCCTACCCTGGGAGAACCTCGGCGCGCACCTCCTTTGAACCTCCCCTTCCTCATTCTGATCTGGTGCCTGAGGCCTCAAGTTTACCACATGGACAGCCAGGCCCAGAAAGCCTCCACAGCCTCCCTTCATTGGATCCCTGATAGTCTTCTGACACCTCCACGGAACGTCCCACCAAGAAGGTTCCCCGGAAGAGGTTGTGTAAGAGGTGGCACATAAATTCCCCAGGGGAATCCCCTCACCACTGACACAGATTTCAAAGAAGGAGAAGGGTCCCCAGGTCACCACCCGATGCAGTCTCCTTTGGAGGCATTCTAGAAATCCTACACCAGAGTGGTGGCTGGTCTGCCCAAAACCCTTCTCATCCCTTGGGTCTTCAACCCGCATGGATTTTATAAAAATAAATGGAAAAGGTTCTCCATTTGGGTGCAGCAGAAGCAGGTAGACTACTTTATGGCTCCTATTGCTGTCATTTTGGACTTTTTGGCGTCCCTTTTCCACGATGGAGCTAGCTATTGTACCGTAAAGGTCCAGCTTGCAGCTATTTCCAATTTTCATTTAGGCCTAGACTGTTTTCCCCCTGGCATAATCAAAACTTTGTAAAGCCTCCTTAGAGACATGTTTTTGCTTCGTCCAGAGATCAAAGATCCTACCCCTCCATGGGACCTGACCTATGGTTTGGAAACATTGGTTCATCCTCCCTTTGAGCCAGCAGCTACAGTTGAATTTAAATTTCTGTCTTGAAAGACCCTTTTTCTTATGGCTATCACCTCCATGAAAAGAGTGTCTGAACTTCATGCTCTTTCCTCTAAATTCCCATACTTAATTTTTTACAAAGACAGGATAACTTTACAATACAAATCCGTCCTTTTTGCACAAGGTAGCCAGGGAGGGGAACATTAAGCAGTCCGTCAGTCTTCCTGTCTTTTTTCCTAATTGTCAGAATAAAGCAGAGCACACCTCTGTTTGCTAGATGTACATAGGCAATTATGTTTCTACTTGGAACCAAATCTTTCAGGAAATCTGAGCAGTTGTTTGTATCCTTCGCTGAGGAAAAGAAAGGAAAATCCATTACGAAGGTTAGTGTGTCTAGATGGTTGACAGACTGTATTTCCTTTCTATATTTGTCCAGAAACATATCCTTGCCAGGTCCTATTAAAGCTCATTCTACAAGGTTTGTGGTGACTTTTCAAGCCTTTTGGTCCAGTGTTTTGATTGAAGATATTTGTGCTGCAGCTATCTGGTCATATCCTTATATGTTTGTCTCTCATTATAAGATGGACATTATTCAGAAACAGGAGTGCCTTTGGCTCTGCCATAGTCTGGAATATCCTTCTATGAGAGCCACCCAAGGTTTTTTGGTAGCTGGGGACTCTGTCCCACAGGTTAATGAAAATTAAGATGACAACATCAGATAAAGAAGTTTTGTCTTAGAATAACATTCCGTCTGTGTTGTGAATCTTAATTTTCATTAATCATCCGTCCTCCCTTCCCCCTTCCAGTCTTTGGGAGATGTGGTAGAATTTTCAGAGGAATCTCTGTTCCTTCGAGTTGAGCTCCTAATCTTTTTTCTCATGGTCTTGGATGATTGTCTTTATCTAGGGTAGACCATTTTTTTTTTATGCTTTGGGCAAACTCTATGTGGGGTAGTTTGGGGGAGTTGGACATTATGGGTAGAAGGGAGGAGCTCAAGTCTGGAATCTCAAGCTTGGGGTGTGGCCAATCCTGGAACCGAGATCCAGAAGTTTATGAAAATTAAGATGGACAACACAGTTGGAACATTAAGGTAAGACATAACTGCTTTTTAACTTTTATAATGAAAAATAATCCCATAAGTGACGCACCCCTCCAGTCAGACACTGTGTCATAAGGGAGCTAGGCACTCTGGTTGACAATTCCTTATCTTTTGAAATTCATGCCTCTGTAGTAGCTTGCAAACCGGTCTTTCTGGCTCATCTGATTAGCAAAGGCATTTTTTGTAGCTCCAAAGAAGTCTTAAATCCCCTTTAGTCGTATGTTATCAGACCGATTATGACTATAAAAATATACTGTCCCTTTTGTCATGTATCACTCAACTTGAGAGATTTCAGAGATTCCTAACAAAAAAGGTCAGTGGCCTCAAAATTCTTAGTTATTAGGACAGATTGACAGAATCAGTTTCTTATAGACTCCTGCTTAGGGATCTGTGTCTAGACTTTTCAGCTATGAAAGAGCTAATCCTTTTTTATCTCTTGTTCCGTGACCGCACAAATGGTTCCTCAAATACCCATTTAAAGGAACTAAACCTTCATCAGTGGGTAAATAAGATATTTTGGCAGGCTAGGTTCATACCCCAGTGTCTCCCCCACCTCTCCAGAACAAACTTCTATTGCATGTTGCATTTCAAGTAGAATACCCATGTCACCTTCAAGGTAAACATAGATAACTGCATGGACAGCCTCAGATTCTCCTCATTCAATCCTGTTTTGCCTTCTTTTAGGCTGGAGTTATCTTCTGA